>NC_053048.1:54800629-55122504 GCF_003473485.1 Medicago truncatula
AGGCTTGTACATGAAGTAACTTATAATTACACTAATGCTTACTTTACGTTAAGCATACTATAATTAATTTTTGGCCTTTTTGACTCAGACCGCACTTGCTACAAGATAGCATTACATTAGGGAGAGTTGAATACACTATATACTCATTGTTTTGTTTTGCATAATCAATCAATACTATTTCATGTAGAAAAAACAATCATGCAATTACCACTTTCCAACTTTTTATGATACACGTGTAAAATGTAGTAATTAAATTAACACAAGTGACATTTTTTTCATTGTGACAACAGCACACTGCTCCTTTAAACCTAAACAAATAGAAAGATTAACTGATTTGAAGAGTGATCAAGATGAAAGAGTGTCTTTGCTTTACTCAGCTTGGAGTTGTGTGTTAACTGAACCTACAACTGAGAGAAGTAAGTGCTTATGGAAACTTGGTATTAGTGAGTCCAACTTGCCTAATGCTCCACATTTGGAAAATTGCAAAGCGAAATCACTGCTGCATAACCGTCTCGACACACGTATAGTAAATGATTCCTTTCCACCATGGACAAGTAGGAAAGGATTGTTGAACATGCACCCTCTTGCTGTATCTGAGGGTACTCATCCACCCTGGGTATGTTTCTTAATCATTGGTACTGTATTTAATGTGTCATAATTTTTTGATAGTATCTACTACATTATAGAGTCTTTGATATCACTTAGATTGGATAAATTACAATATTTTAATTTGTTATTTAGTAATTTTGGTATCTTTGTTTTAGTAATTTCAATTTACTGTTTAACATTTTATTCTAATGTCTTGTTTGTTTTAGGAAACTACTATCATATTTTGATTTTTTATTTAATAAGGATTTATGAGAACCTAAGTGCATATTTGACACAATTATTATGAGAACAACAGCATTTAGAGGAGAAACTGACAGTTGTAGAAGCATTTGCAGATTGCAGGGTCTGATGAAGAAAACTATCCTCTGACCAGAAAAGTTCAACGCGACATATGGGTTCATCAGCATCCATCAAACTGTAGCGACCCGAATGTCAAGTTCCTTTTAGCTGACTGGGAGAGATTACCTGGATTTGGCATTGGAGCTCAAATTGCTGGAATGTGTGGACTTCTTGCTATTGCAATCAATGAAGGAAGAGTCCTTGTCACTAATTTTTATAATAGGGCTGATCATGATGGTTGCAGTGGTATAAATTTGTGAGCCATTCTATGAATCTGTATATCCATTTTAACAGAATTTCACACAATATTGTGAACATCTACTTGGAATGTTGCTCATGCAGGGCCGTCCCGATCTAGCTGGAATTGCTACTTCTTTGCAGAAACTTCTGTAGAATGTCGCCAACGTGCGTTGGAACTCGTGAAAATTGAGGATGCATTGAGTAAAGGAATTTTGACGACAAAAGAAAATTATACGTCGAAGCATATATGGGCAGGACCAACTCCTAGGCAAGCTTTCACAAGAACTACAATCATTTCATAAATATATGATTGATTCCTTAACAAGGTCCTGAACATAAACCTATTCTTCTTCTTCTTGTGTCAATGCATGATATGCAGGATATGGGGCGATCCGTGGAATTATTTGCAACCAACAACCGATATAAACGGAAGTCTTGTGGCTTCCCATAGAAAAATGGATCGACGGTGGTGGCGAGCACAGGTACTCCTTATTTCTGTTTATTAATCCATGATATCATTGATGGAAAAGAGTATGATTTTCGCTGGTCACTTTTACCATCATATTCTACCAATGTTTTTTTTTATTAGAGATTTATATAACTTCTGTTTGCAAGTTTATCTGTAACTATCATCCATGAATAGTGATTTAATGATGTTGCCATAATTATCATTTTCAGGCTGTGCGTTACTTAATGAGGTTCCCAACTGAATACACATGCAACTTATTGAATGAGGAGCGCCATGCTGCCTTTGGAAAAATGGCTGCGAAAATGGTTCTGAAAAGTCTTATTGGAGAATGGCCAAAGGTTAACTCTCCACTAATTTTCCTATTTGGTATAGAAGACTAAGTGGACAAGAATACACGACTGTGCTTTACATCTATAAATGGATAATAGCATTAGATATTTTTTATTAAATTACTTATGTTTTGTGAGCTTGGATTCTCTGCATCTGTCCGGTTCGTCCAACTAAATCTTGGCTGTTGGGTCTAGGTTGCAGCTCGATCCAACGTGCGACATTTAGCTGGAGAAGCTAGATGGCTACGTAGAATCCAAGTTCACTTTTTGGCCTATTTATGTTTGTGCACTTGAATATTCTTGATCAAAGCACAAAATTAGCACCAGCATATATATGTGTTGGATACGGATTTCCTGCACTCAAGCAATTACGCATTTGACACGGTCACACAATCTGGTTTAGATTGGTGTCCCCGTGAATCACGGGCCATGATTGCATGAGTACCAAGGAATCCAAATCCTATGGTCCATTTTTACATGCTTTGATATTGTCACGTATTTTGACTTCTGGAGATGCCTCAGGAGGAGAATGGTAGAAAGCCAAAGTCTGATATTGATAAATTTGTATGGTCCAATCACAAGCCCTGGGTCCCAAGACCTCTTCTAAGCATGCATGTAAGGATGGGAGATAAAGCATGTGAAATGAGAGTGGTTGAATTTGAAGAGTACATGCAGCTTGCTGATAGAATTAGGAGTCATTTCCCAAACCTCAATAACATTTGGTTGTCTACAGAGATGCAGGTACTGCTACTACTACTGCACTTGTTTTGGATTTTTCAGCCTTCTTATTCTTCTGTGTTAATCATCATTGAGTTCATTTGATTCAGGAAGTGATAGACAGAACCGAAGAGTATTCTTCTAGGTGGAACTTTCATTATACAAAGGTAAGAAGGCAAGATAGGAGTAATGTTTCGATGGCTGAGTATGAAGCCAGCCTGGGAAGGGAGAGAAGCACTAATTATCCACTTGTTAATTTTCTTATGGCTACGGACTCTGATTTTTTTGTTGGAGCTTTGGGTTCAACTTGGTGCTTCCTTATAGATGGAATGAGAAATACTGGTGGAAAGGTCATGTCCGGCTACTTGAGCGTCAATAAGGACAGATTTTGGTAGGCAGACACATATTATCTATCACACTCTTAGGTTTTTTGTCAACGAAAATGTTGACTATTTCAATAATAACAGAATAGATTTCTATAATCTTATTTTGTAAAATGATGTAAATTATTCTTATCTATAGAACCGTTGTACATGCCAGTAAAAAATTCATCATATTTGCAACTTGTTCTTGTCCCTTTCCTGATTTTTTCTTTGGTTCTATTAAGAGTTTCACATTAAATGAGATAAGATCTGAATGGGTTTATAAGTGGAGACAATTTTCACCTTTCAAACATAAGGGTTTCAAACAAAAGGGTTGAGTAGGCCGAACCCAAATCTTAAGATGATATTAGAGCCTGTTTCAAGTTTGTTAGGTCAAGTTTGTAAGATCAGCTGCTATCAGGTCAGGCTCTAAATGTTCAGTCTTGGACATGAGCGATGGGAGTCTAAAACAAGGGAATTTAGTTTCAGGAAGAGATTTAAAACATGAAAAACCTGAGGAGAGTGCCTAACAAAGTCATTTTTCCTTAACTTACTAATCTAAGCAATTTTACAGGTTAAACACGCGCGCGCGCGCGCACACACACACACACATTGTGAATACCACTTATCACCGAAAACCAAAGCTTAAACTTTTGACTTCTTCAGAGCTTATAGACCATGCAAATGCAAAGCAACTATCCTTTTGACACTGAATCCTTTAAACTTCTTAAAAAAAGATCTCGTGATTAAATAATTGGATATCACGTTTTAACAAACTTTACTAACACAGACAGGTCCTTTGAAAACAACATACAAAATCCTAATGAAAGGAATGTAACTAAAGAGAACACCACTCAAGGAAATGTAAAATCGATGATCATCGACATAGGTGTAGATACAGATATTGGTATCAAATGAAAATTAGAATGACGCCAAGCAATTGAAATGATGAACAAGACTCTTGCTCTTCAGTTTCACTTCACATGACAATGCAACAATTTCAAGATGACAGTGGAAAAAATGAAGGCACCTTTTTAATAGCTAATAACAATTGGTTGCACAATAAGTTTCTAGTAAATTCTTAGAAAAACCCTCCAACGTTGAAATGTAAAGTCAGCTGTGGCACTGTGCACAAAGAAAAAGACTCTGGCAACAATAATCAGAGCTGCAGTTTTACCCAGAGATACCACACTGTAATATTAATACTATTCTTCTATGTCCTCGGTGCTGCGATGCACTCCATCTCCAGATTTAGCCACTGGCGGCTTCTTATGTTTCTTACTTTTAGCTTTCTTTGCCTTCATTCGGCGTTTCTTTTCATTGGCGTCCACCCATTTGTAGTCTGCAGGTATGCTGAAAGGATCAGCTTCATCCTTATATCTGTGACTGTCGGAGTCGCTGGACTGCCCCCCACGGCCTCCTTTCATCCACGAAATCCATGATGCGGACCCCTCTGATTCCTTGGATTTGGCATCCTGAAAATGTGCAGGGCTGGAAAGTGGTGTTGAAAACTCCTCTATTGGCTGAAGCTCCTCAAATTTTGTAAAAGTGACAAGCACCCTGATAGTAGGAACTATGGGGATAGCAACCTGTGCAGCACAAGAGATTATTATTACCATTCAAAATCAAATGTCATTATACAGAACAAAAATGGATGATGAACATTCCAGAGGACAAAGAGTGACACACAAACATGTAGATATCAAGCTCGTTATAAAAGAACAAGAATGGATGATGAACATGCCGCAGCACAAAGAGTGACACATAGACATGCAGAAATCAAGCTCCTTATAAAGAACAAGAATGGATGATGAACATGCCACAGCACAAAGAGTGACACACAGACACGCAGAAATCAAGATCATTATAAAGAACTAGAATGGATAATGAATATGCCACAACACAAAGAGTGACACAGACATGCAGTAATCAAGCTCAATATTATCGCGCCAACACTTAGATATAGTTTGATTTCTCTGAAGTTTATGTTGAGATAAGCCAACCAGACTGATGATCTTAGTCATACAACTGGGGCATAACTAATCTATGATAAGTCAAATCCAGGTGTAATAATCACCCAATTTTCTTTGTCAACTGACAGAATTTCTCCTTAGGCAAAATGAATAGAAGGCAGGGGGTAGGGATGAAAACTGGAAAAACCCTCAAGTTTATCAGGTCATCTGAAGAAGAGCAGTAAATCTTGGATTTGCACATGAAACAGTTTTTGTATCGTTGCAGCATGACATGATCAAAATAACATCAACAATAACAGAAGTATCATGTGATGATTATCGGTCATACAAGACATTCAAAATATACTCATGCACAAATGTCAATACTTATACAAGAATGACCAGATAATTGAAACAGACATGCGATCAGAATCTCATAACAGTTGTGAAACCTAAGCGACTGGCCAAATTCAGATGTTTATCAGGTATATTTTTACTAAGAAATATAAAAGATTTATCTCACACTGCCCATAGAAGGCAACTACAAGTAACATGATCACTCTGTTGTGCTGATATAGTGCAGAGCAACAGTGCATAAAAAGTTCAGAACTTTGGTTATAGTATTTGGATTACCTTGACAGGAAAAGTTCCATGAGGAAGCTTAGTTGTCAAAAGCTCTCGTAGTCTTCTTATAGCTTTGACCTTATTTGCTAAGATGTCAAGTAGAGGCAGAAGCTCGTCGGTTTTCAATGGGAAGTCAGGTGTCAACCACAAGACAGGTCTTAAACCCTTTTTATACTCACTCTCGGTCTTAGTCTCACTAACTGCTCCTTTCTTCTTCTTCTTTTTAATGTTTTTATCCTTTCCCTTCTTGGTGTCTCCACTATCATCCTTCAGAAACTCGGATGCTATCTTTTGATCAGCCAATCTCTGGTTGCTACCTTCTGGGCCAAACCTTGAAGTTTTCTTTGATGTTTTTAAATCCTCTGGAGGATCATCACTGTTGCTTTTCAAACTTTTCTTGTTCCAACCAAACCAGCTCTTCTTCTCTTTAACCACACCATTGGCTTCAGAATTCTCATTGGAAGCTGATGAACCATTTTCTTGACCATCAACCCCATGCTCTTCATCTTCACAAGCAGCGTCAGAGTTCCCCATTCTTAGTGCAGAATCTAATTGCATTCTTTCCTCGGCAGTCAGTACATCATCGTACTCTTCATTGTTTTCCCCATTTATCATACTTTCTCCATCCTCCACAGCAAAGAGCTCTTCATCTGTCATAGCACCTGGAACTCGTCTTGATTTCACACTCACCATCACATTAAGCATGTCATAAACTTTTGCTTTCCAATTCCCAACCATCTCCGTCTTCTCTTGACGCCTCCAAGATAAATGAGGAATAAGCTCAGCCTGAGTAACATCAATACCTGGTCTGTACATATTTGTCTGAGACATCAAGGAGACTTCATGGGCAACTTCAGCTTCTGTTGGTTGTGTACCAGCCCCTTCCAAGGCATTAGTAACTTCCTTCTCCTTATGAGAAAGAGCAAGCAAAGAACCATGTGGCAGAGTTAAATTACCGTCCTCTGAAGTATAACCCTCTCCAAGGAACAAAAATGTTTGGTCTGACCGTTGGATGCGCAAACCATCAAAACCAGCAAGGGTCATATCAGCACGGAGATTAGAACCACGCTTCCATATTCGATAAGTATCAGAAGGGGCTATACGTCCAATAAATGGAATTACAGAGCTTTCAAAATGAAAAGTTATCTCCATATAAAAATCACGAATACGGGTAGCCGAAGCAACAATGCGGGGAAGTCTACGACACCATTTAGCCCAAGCTAGCGGTTGATAGTGGCGTGCAATAATCATGGCAATAGCTTCCTCTCTAGTGCAAACCGCCTCTTGGAGAGCACTCCAACCATGCTCATTCTGTAAACTCCAATCCGCACCAGCAGCCATCAATATCTCAGCAGAGACATGATCCCTAAGACGCACCGCAAGGTGAAGTGGTGTCTCCCTACCAGGAACATCACGACGATCAATAACAGACGATACCTCATCAGCTCGAAGTTCAGCAGCAAGAGACTCAGCTTCATTTTTAACCTCACCAGCCTTAGCAAGCTGAGGCAAACCAGTAACAATGCGCCTAAGAGCAGCATGGTCACGTCTTGCAACTGCCAAGTGAGCAGGACTGTGTGTGTATTTAGTCAAATCCTCCATGGATTTATCTCCTACCTCTCTCTTTTCCCTTTTCGCAGCTCCTACACCGTTATCATGTACAACTCCATTTACTTCCATGGTTTGTCAATCTTGAGTTACAAAACACAAATTGCAAAAGCCTCTCCCATAATGTTTCCCCTTTCCTTTCAAAATGGGCAATTTCTAGATCTTCCCAACACCAACAAAATGGGAAGTGATTTTACTCCAAATTACTTGAGAATTCGAAATTCTTCTACCAAATTTTGAAGCTAAATTCCAAAATGAAAGTAGATAAATGAATCTTAAAACTCATGAATGCTTCAGTGAAATCAAATCTGCAAACAGAAAAGGATTGAACTTTAAAGATTTACACATACAGCACTAAGATTTACACATAATTGTAAAAGCTAAATTAAATTAAAAAAAAAAAAAAAAAAAACTATTTAGATTATTGAAAATGAAAATTGAAAAAAAGGGATAATAGAAAATTGAAATGAGTAAAGATAAGTTGAAGATCGGTGATGAAAGAAGAAGTACCCGAGCTTACCTGAGGTTGGTGAGAAGGAGAAAGCAAAGTGAGAGAGAGAGATGGATGATTATTGTGTTCTTGGTTAGGGTTGTTGTTGATCGGACGGTTGAAATGAAATGAGATCTAAAGGTGGTGGTGGTGTGGACCATTAATGCTGCTGCTCAGTGCTGACAGAAGATGACTACTACTACTACTACACCACCACTCGCTCTTGACTCACTCAGTATCTATTTTTTCTTCCTTTTTCCTCGCTAGTCTATGCATGTCACTCAATTTTCACTTTTCTTTAATTTAATTAATTTTATAGATACATTCAATGATCTGTGTTAACAATACAAATTATCATATTTATTAATTAATGTGAATTAAATGTATATATAAAAATATACACTCTCCAATCCCTCTCATTGTTCCAAAAAAAAATCCCACTCATAAATAAAAAACTAAATTTTAGATTTATTCAATAAATAAAGACTATAAATATGTAGTCTTTATTTATAATGACTATAAATAAGGACTACATATTTATATTTATAATGATATAATTCTTTTTAATAAATCAAAATGAAATTATATTAACACAATGAAAGTGACCACCGACACAAAGTGTGTTAAAGGAGGTCAACTAGAGTTTTTTGAGTGTCACCAAAACCAAAAAAAAGCAAGTTGTTGCACAAAAAAAAAATGAAAATTAAGTAAAGATGCCTATACACAATAAAGGATGTTGCCATCACTCATGGTAAGTGTAGACGAAGTTAATCGATTTAACCCTGAGCCAATTATAAGAAAGTAACTTAACTTGATCGAGCAACTGATGTAAAGGTAAGGCATTGTTGTTGAAAATCTCATTGTTTCTTTTCTTCCAAATTGTCTAAACACAAGAGAGCCAAATGAGTTCAGAACCGAATGAGTTTGACGAATGGTAAAAACTCGTGATTTTGTATAAACTAAAGTACATGTTTAACCCAAAACAAAATGAGAATTGATGTTCCCACATTTGATAAGGCTGAGAAACACGAGTAAAATACGATTTTGCCCCCTCGACAGTTAACTGCCGAGAAATTAAAAATCTGGCTGCAGTTAACTGCCGAGGAAAACCTCGGTAATTAACTGCCGAGGAAATCTGAACTTAATCATACGCAGAAACAGAAACATTACCATTTCCAAAACTTCTCCAAAATTCACCATTTCTCTCCAATCTTCACCAAAGTCATTTTCACAAATTGCAAGCAAATCAACTGCACATTATCACAAGTAAGGTGTATCAATCATTTTAATGATAATGTTAGTTTGTTTAGGTTTATTTTTTAAAAAAAAATTAGAGTAGTTTGCATGTGGTTAGGGTTGATTTTAAAATTGACAATTTGATGATTGCATGTGTAGTTTAGGAATTGATAAATGAATGTAGTTGTTGCCTATGTTGTTTAAATCATAATGTGGCTTTGAATGGTGACAAATGAACACAATTTGAATATGTTTTATACTTTGCACACAAAGTGTTTGATAAAATGTCTCAATGACAAATTTATTGATTATTTAGTTAGTTTAGGTTATGGAAATGATAGAAATGATGTTAATTATAGTCTGGTTAAGTGTATATTGATTTTTTAGTTAGTTTAGGTTACGAGAATTATGATGAACACAAATGATTAAGTGTATAGAAATGATTAAGTGTATGTTAATTATTGAATGATGTTTAGGTTATTATGGAAATGATGGACATAAATTTTATTGTAATGATGATTATATTGAATGATTTTAGGTTATGGAAATGATGTTTATTGTTGTACTTTTAATGAGTTTGATTATGTTTATGTTTAGTTTATGTTTAATGTGTTTGATTAGGTTATGGAAATCATGTTAATTTTATTATTTTTTGTGTAGATATGGCCGATCAGGACCCTATTGATCCATCTAAGATGATTGGTGGTAGGCATGCAATGACTCAAAGCTACCGGAGCGAGAGGCAAAGCGGCCACATCCCAAAGAGAGGTAGAGGTCGGAGGGTGGATGGTTCAGGGAGTTCGCAGGAGGCTGCTCAGGCTACACAGCCTGAAGAGTCGCAGGTGGTTGACCCGAGCCAGCAGGTGGAGTACCTGAATTATCAGGATCAGGTACACCACGATGTTACGGATGGTGGGTATGACCAGGATCATATGCCACAGCAGTAGCATATAGCAGATGATGATGACATCATCAACTACTGCCCCGAAGGTGTTACTTGTGGACCCTCCCTTTCCTGGAGGGCCGACATACCTATCTTTGCTGCACTCTTATGTCAATCATGTGGCGTTGCCGCTTTGGTATAATTCAGATAACGTAAGTGGCATTTAGATAAATTACTCGTGTGTCTCAGATAAACCAAATGTCTCAACAGCAATTCTCAAACAAAATTATCTAGGCGCATTTGAAGGATTAGTAGCGTGGTAAAATAAATTATCTTTCTCTACCAAAAAAAATAAATTATCTTAAAACAAAAATAAAAAAACTGAAACCTAGAATCGTATATATAGTTCTCAAACCAGGCTTAGGCTAGGGTGCATGACCTTGTTAGGTCTCCTACCGTAGGAGACTTGGATTTTTTTTTTTTTTTTTTTGTGTAAAATGGATGTAAACCATTAAGATCTATTTGAAAGGTATTGAATGGTTGTGATTTGGAGATATGTGACCCACTAATATATCATTATTTAAACATATATATTATTTTTTAAAACGAAATTGAATTTAGAATAGCATTTAACAAAGAGTGTTTTCGCTATTGTCCTAAATTGAACTTTTCATAATTACCATTAAACCCTTAAAATTAAATTTCATTTTAATTAAATTCAACTGTACTCTCCTTTACTGTCAATGAATATTTTTTATATAGTATTTTTTTTTTTTGGAAATTTGTACTAATAGTAATAGGTTTTCTGTGTTTGAATTCACAAAATAAAAATTGCTAAAGAAATTTGTACTTATTAATGAGCTTAGATAATTTTAAAAGTCCATGTGAGATTATCTCAGTTGGTATGGACAACGCTGATATATGCAAGATCCGGGATTCAAACCTCGGCCACAAAAAAAGATGATAATTTTGAAAAATGGGTTAAGTTTTGTATTATAATTAAGTTTCGGTGAATTGAACTATCCATCAAATAATCTGAAATAATATTTATAGTTTATTGATGGGAAATGTTAACGCGTGCCTCCAAACACTCTTTTAAACACTTTAAATAGTACTTCCTCTGCTTTTAAATATAAACAAATTTTGACTTTTAGGTTCATTCAATTAATAATGTATGTGATTTATATTATCGACTACATACATCATTAATTGAATGAATTTAAAAGTCAAAATTTGCTTATTAAATACGGAGGGAATAAGTTTTTATAAAAAATTGTGTATTCACTACATTGGAAATTGTAATAGTTGACTTTTTAAAATAATACTCCCTCCGTCTTGAAATATAAGCAAAAAAAACTCATTTTCTTTGTCCCAAAATATAAGCAAAAAAGACAAATTTTTATTCTATTTAATCTTGTTTTTAAAAAAATCATCTTTTCCAATAAAAACTTTTTGAGTTTTTCTATTTACACCCCATATTTTTCTGGTTACACCCAAATTTTCTTAAAAGTTTTTTATAATACCAAAATTGTCCTTTTATATAAATTTTCTTAAAACCCTAATTTTATTCATTGTCACTGAGTTTCACCCTCTTTCACCCCACAAGCGTTCACGAACAAACAATTTGATGTTCAATATCAATCTCCATGAAAATTAAAGAGTGAATCAAAATATTTTTCATCCATACTCAATTGGATATAAGTAATTGAATTTTTTCTTCTATTTGCAAGTTTCAATTTTTTTCCTTCAACTGCACTGATGCACCGTACGATTACGGTTTTAATTTACATTGGTAAGGTTAACTTAAATTCAGTTTAAGTAGGTTCATGTAAACTACATGAACCTACTTAAACTGAGTTTACATGAACCTACTTAAACTAAGTTTACATGAACCTACTTAAACTGAGTTTACAGAACAAGGAAAACACAAAATCGCAGAACTGAGAACCCATAAGAAGAAAAAACACAATCGATTGAAGAACAACACTTGCTAACCTGATTTGCTTCGAATTTTCTTTGAAATCATGAATGGACGTGAGAAAGTATGGTTTTGAAAATCTTCGCAGAACACAATCGATCGATTGTAGAATTATGGTTTTGGAAGAGGGGTTTTGGAGTGTAACCAAGAAAGAAGGAATATGCTTTTTGAAAATCAAATTTTATGAAAGGGTAATCTTGTCATTTTGGGGTGCAACCATGATTAACTAGGATGCAAGTAGAAAAACTCAAACTTTTTCTTATTCTCATGAAATTAAATGCAAATTACATTTAATTTTCTCTTTCTTTTATTTTTTCCATAACCAGTTGCCAATGAAAATTGTTTTTACATCTTCCCATGAAACTTATTCTAAAGAAAACACAAAAAACTATGCTACAAATTCTTATGCTTTAGTTTTCTTAATAAGTGTGATTTTTGTTTTTTTGCTTATAGTAATTTAGAACGGAGGGAGTAATTACTAAATTTTGGATTCTTAAAGAGTGTCCTGGTGCACTTGTTAACAAGACCATTTATTAATTTATGATATATGAATTATTCTTGTAGAATTTAACTCCAAGCTCAATTGCATTTTTTATTTTTGTTTGACAGATTTCTAAAATTAATAATATTAAAGAATAAAAATAACATTTTGATAGGTCAAGATACCTTTAGATCACAACCATCCATTACCTTCCAAACATATCTAATGGCTACAAACTAATTTGGAGACCAAAAAGAAAAAGAAAAAAAATATTGCTCTCCTACGGTGCAAGACCCATAAGGGTCGCGTACAGGAAACGGCACCCTCAAACCACCCTTATTAGTTTTGCACTCCTCTCTTCAATACCTTTTCCGTCAACTTTCACCGGACAACCTTTTCCGCCGCCGTGGGAGGGTTGAATCAATGACGGCGCCTTCTCAGAGATGGGGCTACATTCGAATCATGTCTGGCACTATCATCGGAGGCATCCTCGGTTTCTATGTTATGCACCGTATGGAGATTCGTTACAAGGTTCAGTTGAATAATCTGAAACCCTTTTGTTTTTTCACGTTAAAGATTTTACCTTTTTAGTATTTGAAATGTGGGTTTGTTTTGTGTTGTTGATTGCAGGAGAAAATGAATGAAAGGCTGAGAAAATATGAGGATGAATTGAAGAGGAGGATGAAGAGGGAAGAGACGCTGAATGAGTTTGAGATTGAAGAATCATCTAAGTTTTGAATTTCCATTCCGTATTGTAACATTTCTTTTTGAGGTAGCCTTTCTGCTTTCTACAAATTTTTTAGAAATTGTAGAAAATTGTTTCTGTCAAAGCTGTTAAATCTTCCACCTAAGGACAAGAGATGCATAGAATATCAATATGGATTATGTTTGAGTATCATGATGTTTAAACGTGTTTGGATCAGTTTATTTTCTTTTTTGTTGAATAATAATAACAGTCGAAGAATGAAATTGCTGCTCGAATGAGAGTTGTTTTGGCTTATTGAGTCATATTATTAGACTCTTGGGCTGCATTGTGAGGTGAGTGGTTATAAAATGATTAATCCAATATTATCATAATGGGGTCGTACAGTATATAAGCAATGTTGTCAATTGCGGATAGCGAAAATTAGATGATTGTGAATATTCCACTACACAATAGTCTATAGCACCATTTTAACCGCTATTTGACACACATTTTTTACTAAACAGCATATCGTAGAACAATAGCGGCACAATGCCGCTATAGATACTATTTAACAACACCGTATATAAGAAAGGAATCTGTATCCTTTGTTGTTGTGCAGACCCTGCAGCAGCAATAATGAGGGTACGAGTAGAGTGAAAATGCATGAAAGATGGAGTGAGAGAGATGATGAGAAAGATGGAGAGGTGGTAGGAGAGGACCATCTATATCCTGAAATTGCACTCTCCTTTACTTTTCTCTACATCTCTCTTTACTCTATCTCTCCCTGAATCTTACTCTCTCGATTGTTTTATTATTTTTTAACGAAGAGATAGGGTGGGATTAAGAGAGAGATAGAGGGTGAGGAGAGAAATGGAAACAAAAAGTGAAGGAGAGGATCTAAATCCCTATATCCTCCCTATCTATCAGATTCAGATCCCTTCATTCAGTGTTCCCTTCTGCACTCTCTGCTGTAATAATCTCAATCACTGAATTAATCTAATGGCGGAGAAACAAATAGACAAATAATTAAAAGAAATCTCTAAACCCCCAAATTAACTGTAATCAAATCTTCTTGAAGATGTCAAAACATTTACCAACCTACAAAGATGTTATTTTTATTTTTTTGGATGGACTTCTTCTTTGGGACACTGATTTACTGAAGTGTTTTTTTGGGGTATGTTAGTGATCTAAAGTGTTCTTTTGGGGGTATATTAGTGATCTGCTACGGTAAGCCAGTAACAATTTCTTTATGCGTATGAATTTCTTCACGGTTGGCGACTTTTTTATGAACTTGGTAATATCATATCATAGTTGACACCATTTATTCCAACGTTGTACTTCATGTGTGCGCTTTACGTTGCTATACCATATGTGTGTGACTGTGTATATTTACAAGAGTTGAAGACGGTCTAACTGTCTTAAGTTTTTTTTTTTGAGCAAACTGTCTTAAGTATTTGTAATGCTCAAAATTTAGTAAACTAATTAAATACAGTGAATTGAACAGATGCAATATGGCTCAATGACTACCTCCATTTTACAATATAATTTCATTAATTCAATTTGAAACTTGTACATGATAGTGGTCAAGTAAACCCATAAGCCCCTAACTCAATTTTACAACTGCGATGATCAGTAGAAAACAAAGGTTGGACCATAGTTTCTTTGTTTGAGCCTTAATTGCTTCCACCTCCTCAATCAACATCACCATCAATTTATTTGCTTTAGCAAGTTTGTCTCTTGAAGCCTTACAAGAGTTGTTGCTTAATGCATTGGATTGTAGCAGTAACTTACCATTCATTGGTGAGTCAATTTATCTGTTACCATAGTAGCAGTAAAATGATGATGTAGCAGAGAAGTGAGAAGAGTTTTGTACAGTAGTTTATTCGCCATGATGTGGCATGGTTCGTGTTTCTATCCCGTCGCTGCTTCTAAAGAAGAGGCTCCCCTTTTTGTAAGATGAAGAAAGAATGTGTACAGTATGGGCGAGAGCAAAGAGATGATCTTCTCGCCAATTGTGATTGGTCTAGTTGGTAAGGAGCAAACTCAGACCCCACAAAGGTGTGAGTTCAATTTTTGATGACAGCTTTATGACTTCGTTGGTGCACAATTTATATGTACCTGTGAGCTCTTTGAACTTTATCTTCACTATTGATAGAAAAAAAATACTTGAGAGAATCCATTTCAGGGTGACACCACAATGAATACATTTCCTATCACCAAAGTATGTGGAACTCTTAATAGTCTCTCTCCTATGACTTCCTTTTTTATTTTCCTACATCGACTTCATAGTTTGTTAAGCATGAAATGCGAGATAGCCTTCACAATGAAAAGCTAGTTTAATTTCTAATTGGGATCATCCCTGTAGTAATGAGATGAATTATGTTTTCGAAATGGAAGTATATAAGAACTCAACATAAAAGTAAACAACGGAAATGGTCAGTTAATCCATAATAAAGAAGAATTATACATAGGTTCGGAAATCGGTTTCTATTGCTAACAAACTATCTCCCCCGTTAACAAATTAATCACTAATATTTGTCTAGAAAAATGTTGAGTATCTAAAGTGACCATATCACAAGTTGAAAAGTCACACCAAAAAACTTCTCTAATAGCGCAAATTAATTCCTAAGTAAAAAGAAGAGACTAATAGTAGTATTATAAGGAGTTCCCAAGTAAAAAAGAGAGCAACTTTCATAGGATTTGAGTCATCTGAATTCTGAAGTGACTATCTCAGGAGTTGAGAACCTATAGACGGACACTACTCTCATGAAGTGCACACAAAGAGCCAAATGTTCATTACTTTTTTACAAGAAGGGTCAAATATTTTTTATCAGAAAAAGAAGGGCCAAATATTCATACTACTTAGATTTATATGCATGGTTTTGCGTATAAGGCTAATGATTCAATGTTCCACCTTTTAACCAGGTGGTGTGCAAAATTATTCATATCTACGATGACTCTAGAATTTCAAGTCGTGGGGATGATATTCTATTATAAGAAAAATTAACAACATACACTGCCATATAGGTATGTCAGGGGGTGTCATGGAGTCTCGCTTTGTTCCATTTTTGCTCAATTTGTTATCACTTATGACCGATAGACACATGAGATAGACCAGTATGACTCATTAGTGGAGTTCACTTAAAAAAAAGACCCTTCTAACTACCACTTATGTCTATCTCTATCATAAATGGACAACAAATAAAGCAAAGTAAATGAAGTAAAGTCACATTGTGTTCATGCGCAAAGCCTATGGAGGGGGTGATGGATGACCAGAGTCGAACGTGTACTCTAGGATGTGCATTGCTAAGGAAGAGAATTAGAAAACGCTAAAATATTCTTTTAATTTCAGTGATAGTTAACGAAGTTTTTCTATACATATTATTGATCAAACACATCAATTTTTACAGACTCGTAACTCTTGCAAAAAAGATTTGAGGAAGTGTTTTAAGATTTTAATTGTGTCGATCGAAACTGTTTACACAAGTTTTGCATTAATGATATCAAATATAGTCCAGAGATAGTTGCCCAATAATTTGTCGACTAGATACACAATACGTGGAGTTGAATCATCTTTCAAAATCAGGTTGTTTCGTTTAGGCCCGTTTTTCTTTGGAAAATAAACATTTGATACGTATTTCAAAAATCAAATGACGACGTATTTGATATCAAAATTTTGATGTGAATATAACATTTTCTACTTAACTAATGCTACAAGTCACTATATAGGATTTGCAACAAGAAAATGGCTCATATAAAATTGAGGGTTAATTAAGTTTTTGGTCCTATAAATATCTGCAGTTTTGTTTTTAGTCCCTATAAAAGTAAACACACTTTTTAATCCCTACAAAATTTTCTGTTAATGTTTTTAGTCCCTGTTAAATTAAAATTTGTTTAGTTATGCTTAAACTTCTAAATTTTTGAAAGATTTTTTACATACATGTTCATAACATTGTAAGACACTTTTTTGTAAATTTTTTAAAATTTTTAACATGTAATGAATTAAATATATATTTTTCTAAAGCCAAATTTTCGAGAATATATTAATGAAAATTTGGACCTAATAATTTTAAGTTACTTTTTTGCGGAGGAACTTTGTATAATTCTAAGTAAGTATGTGAAAAATATGTTACAAATTTAAAAGTTTAAGAACAATTAAGCAAATTTTAATTTTACAAGGACTAAAACTATGTGTTAGTCCCTGTTAAATTGAAATTTATTTAATTATACTTAAACTTTTATATTTTTAAATAATTTTTAACAGACATGTTAAGAACATTATAATAATCTCTTTTATAAAAAATTATTATTTTTTAACATGTAATAAATTAAATATAATTTTTTTAAAATGCCGAAAATTCAAGATAAAACTAACGAAAATTTGGACCTAAAAATAAAATTTTAAGCTTTTTTTTTTATGGCGGAACCTTTTATAATGTTTTAAACAAGTAGTAAAAAATCATTAAAAAATTTAAAATTTTAAACATAATTAAACAAATTTTAATTTAACAGGGACTAAAAACACTAACGGAAAATTTTGTAGGGACTAAAAACAAAACTGCAGATATTTATAGGGACCAAAAACTTAATTAACCTTAAAATTGAATTGCAAAAGGGATTGGGTTATCGAAGATGTGGAAAACAATCATACCTTAATCTTTCTTTTTCTTCTAATAATAAAGCCTATTTATATTGGCCTTTTTTTCCTTTCTCATTTAAGGCAATTATTAAATAAAATACATGACCCAAAACTGGTGTTTCCCTAAATTGAATCCTAACTGAAAAGAACACGGATACCGTGTGAAAAGAGAATCACACTTGAATTCAAAGGTTAGATTAATGCACAAGAATCCCTCTTGAGCTCCCAAGATGACAGCACCTCGACAAATATATAGATGTCCTAGCCTCAAAATTCTTTCTACTCTTCGTCTTCATCGTCTTCTTCGGGAGCCTCTTTTAGCCACTACAGACAAGAATAAATAAATGACTCACATAAGAAAGTAATGCATCTCATGGGATAGTTGAGAAGATGCAAGTAACATAATATTAGTTTTGTATGTGTGTAAAAATAGACGAAGATACTCACTTGAATTAATGGTTGAGCTTGGTTAACAAATACTTTATCCGCCTCATCCGCGTCTTTCTTCTCATCTTCCCAACTCAAAATAGCATCTTCTTCAATAATATCCTCGTTATACATGTAGTGCAAAATCTGAAAACAGTTAAGGAGTCAAAACAAGAGGGAAAAGAGAGTCCAATGTAGTGCGAGAATATAAATCTATTGACTCCAATCATTTTACAAGTACTGTATATAGACAGCATGAAAATGGGAGATCTCAGTATAACAAAATAACTCTACTTCGTCGGCAAAGCAAGTAGGCGAGCGTGAAAATTTGTTGGACCTTCAATTGTGTTAGGGGAGCTTGAAAATTTGTTGGACCTTCAATTGTGTTAAAATCCATTTCACAACATTATTAACTCACTGGCTTTAGACAGAACAGTTGTGATTCATCTTATAAGTATTTTCCTATGACCAGAGGATATAACACTGTCTAAAGTTGAGTCCATGTTATAGTTTTTCTTTCTGAGGTGCATAAAAACATCACGCATTAAGAAGCCTAATTCATGAAATATATAAATTATTTTTGATAGTAACAGACGATATACAGCAACTTCATACTTAGATAACCTTTCTGACATGCTACCAACTGAATAAGGACAACTCAATAACCTAACCAGTAAAAGATAAGAATACCTTTGTGAACAATGGAGCAAACTCCTTCGCAGATTCCAAACATATTTCTTCAAATTTTAGAATCACTTCGATCTGGAGCAAAAAAATTGGACGTATGAGTTTGTTTGCAAAAGATAGTTTTTTTTTTTCCGAAGCCTAATAAATGAACATTGGATGATGTCATGATGATGAAATCACAATAAAAGAAGAGTGGCATAATCTCAAAAAAGATCCAGATTAAACTAAAAAATAATGCAATTGGTAATTCTTCAAATTAAAGAACACTACGCAAATGAACATGAGTAACTTCAACAAGGAGAAAGAATTAACAAATGCACCTGCTCGTCCGTATCATTCAGATAGGATGCAAGAACCTTTTTCCACTTAGTAAGTACAACATGAACATTCTGAACCAAGCCATCTGAAAAATTAATCCCAGAGGCAATAATAAAAATTAATCTCAAAGGCAATAATAAAATCATCAAGCAATCCCTGAGAGTTCAAAATATAACTATATGACCAACATATATACATGTTGGAAAGTAAGATTGGGCATGAACCACTTAGCATTACCCCACTAGGAGGAGTCAGCTCCATGGATACTAACACCAACGTACTTGTCATAAACCAAAATTTCAATAAAACCATATAGAGCAAGCGCTATTGCAGTGGTTTCAGAGAACTCAAGAATGAGATAAAACTTGAAAAGACTAGAAGTGCATTTCTGCACTCAATCCTCGAATGAATATGATACAGGTAGGATGTAAGAACCTTTTTGCATTCTGTAAGTGATTTAGCTAAAAACTTATGCCAGTGGCACACAGTTCAGCACTTAGTTGAATGACTAAACTATAGATAATACAGTAGTTACAGTCAAGTTATACTCTCATAGTGGTTTCTCTTTATATTTAATTAGGTATCCCTCTACCCCTTTCAATTCCAGTATCTTCTATTTGATTCAACACTTTCCTCACTGGAGACTCCCAGTTAATTCATGTAACCTGAACATTCTGCATAATTTGTTACTAAATATATCTGATAGGTTTTTCCCAAGATGCCAAGTTTTCCAACCATATTCTATGCCTGATAAAAAATAAATGGGAAAGATTAAAAAGACTCTAACAACAGGAATATGGATGAAAGCTCACCAGCTGAACTATGGGGCAAGTCTACAGCATACTTCATCATTGCATAAAATAAAGCTCCAGCACAATCAGCAGCTACCTTGTTGTATGACAACCTAACAAATAAAAACAATGTTTCTACAAATTAGTTCCTAGTGAATGCAGATTCAAAGTGTCATTAAACAAAAACAATCAACACATATGACGAGAACACCAGAGTCAAAGAATTGCAGTTCCAGAAAGATAACAGTTATGAACACACTCCATGAAGATGGCATAGCTTCTAGATAAAATTGAACACTGGTTCTTTAATATATTTAGATAGGGTCAGTTGAGGTTGGATGGTCTATGACTAGAGTAATGTGTGACTGTATGTAGTAAGCTTTGACTAGTGCTTGTGTTACAGTTATTGTGCACTAGGTTTCTGCTCTGTTATGTACCATAGTTCTGTTGTTTGTATCTAGTTTATTTTAAGAAAGTTAATATGTATCTATAGGATATCCTAACTCCGTTGAGTCGGTTAGTAGAATAACTGTCAACTTTGACAGTTATTATAAGTCTGTTAGCTGCTTGCACTGCCAGCTTTATCATGTTATTATTAGTTCGGACATGAAAACTGAAGGAAACTCAAGTATTTTATAAAGGCTTAACACATTCAAAAATATGTTTAACATCCAAAATACAGAGGGATCATGAAAATCAAAATAATAGACTCAATTTCAAATAATAGACATAAGTATATTACATACTTCAAAGAATTGACTTCTAAAGTCAAATGGTTTTCTTGTATGTTTTCAAGCACAGCCCTCAGAAAAGTTGCTTCAACCTGCAAATGACAGAATATTAAAAAATGAATATCCACAAAATGCAACCGATGTAAGTTTATATGTCAAAAAACTCACCTCTTTGTCAAAGTCATCTCTTAAATCATCATTGTCATCGTCATCTGAATCATTAGGATTAGGTATCAGCTCCCCAGAAGGTGGAAGAATACTGCCATCATGAATTAACTCCAGTTCATCTTCCATAGCTTTCACTGCCTCCAAAATTTTATCTTCAGTAATAGGCGCCACTGAATGCCTCCACTCTTCCTCATGGCCTCCTTCACATTTTGGCCAAACATAACCAGCCCCACCAAAACCTAGCTGATTAATAAAAGAAAGTAAAATAAGAAACAATGAATTCCCTTTAAAATGAAAATTCTATCAATCAAATCTTAGTGTAACTAAACAGAACATATCTATCACAGCATGTATCCACTACAATCATTTGCATGATCCAGCTGAATTGTTCACCAAGAAACACAAAGTATCAGCAAATTATGAGGTTGGAGTTAAGCAATCTCCAGATATATTGTTTATACACTACCAACGATACTTGAAAAATCAGATAAGATAATATATTGCGAATAAGTTTGTCAGTGCTCAGAAGAAAGACATCTCCCATATATCAGCTTCAAACTTCAATCAATATGTCCTTGTGAGCTTAGCTATGTTGGTAGGGACAACGCATAATATATGCAAGGTGGGGTTCAAACCAAGGCCACCACCAAAAAAAAAAACTTCAATCTATATACTCATGATGAAAGGAAAAAAAACAGGGATCACATAACAAAATCAACAAAGAGTTGAATTACAACAAGCACAGGTGAAATTAAAGCTAGAGGCACTCCTATCCTGTGTAGATCTGTTAGTTTAAGTGCAACAGTCATAAACTAGCCCATCTCCCTCTCACGTCAATGAAGAAAACAATGACCGAATAGAACACAGTTCTAACACAAACAGTTACTTAGTATCTTCAGGCTGGACAACTCAACCGAATAGATTTCAACAAAAAAAATAAAATTGCATTTGAACAGACAACATGTATCCAGTGTAAAAGGAAATTAAATTCTACAATTTGGTTGACGGAACCAGAAAACTTACATCTCTAAAATGTTATTTGGCAGTAACAATTATATTAAATATCAACAGAAACAAAATGACAGCAGTAAAGCTAAACAATGGTCAACAACATAAATTAAGAAGCTTTCTGGAACAAACCTCTGAAGCAGGGGTAAAATGTCCATCCAATAATTCAGAAGCAGTTTCTCCATCTGACTTATCCACTGTGCTGGTGATGGCTGCATAAATGAAAATGGTAACTGAAAGCTATATATATGCATTTAACCTATCCACATACAAAAAACATATCCACATCCACACATAGTATAATGAAAATAAATTTACTTACAACTCAATGGAGGATAGCATGAAAATCAAGTAATGTGTTTTTTTAGGACCTAAATTTTTATCAAATACCAGTTACAGTTAAGGACCTCGACTTTATTAAATATAAAATATATTTTTATAAATTAAATGATGAAAAGGCAAAAATATCAAACTTGATAAATGAAAATGGTTTATAATAACAAAATACATGGTATATATGTCTTCCAACTCCCATTCTTTTTTTAAATGATAAATATTTTTTAAATGT
The DNA here is from genome assembly GCF_003473485.1 of Medicago truncatula. Lineage (NCBI taxonomy): Eukaryota > Viridiplantae > Streptophyta > Magnoliopsida > Fabales > Fabaceae > Medicago > Medicago truncatula. Next base: position 54,822,968 of record NC_053048.1, read on the forward strand.
TATGCACTTATCGATGATCTGAACACTTTTTCCTCAGAAAAACTAGAGAAAGAGGAAGACTAAGAAAAATTGTATGAGACCGTTCATTCAAAAGGACTCGAATCTATACAGCATCTCTAAATTGGATTTTGAAAACCATACAAGAGAGGTTGACCCATGTACTCAAGCCAACAAAGTTAGAAAATGTTTCAATAGTGACTATTTCACTTTCAAAAACATGCTGACTTACCAGAATTAGCTAAACAATTACATCTCATTCAACAACAGTTTGACCAAAACACTAATGCAATTGTTTTTCAGAACTTTTACTAATGCAATAATCCAATTCTTTGCAAGAAAAAAATCTTTAGGCAAGCTGATAGAACCCATAAATTTGAAGGTAACTCTGTATTATTTAACTGGAAAATGATGAGCTCAAAGCTCTTACAAAGATGAAAACAGAAAACTGAGAGGATAAACCAGAGTTAAGCTCCTAGACCAGAGAGAACTTCTCTCCTAAACAACTCTTAAGAAACTTTCTGACTGCTTCACCCTCTAGGATTCCCTCTGTTTAATAACTGAAATTCTTCCTTGATTCCAATAATTATTCTAAATGTTTGTGTTCCCACAGCTTCTACAGGCTTCTAGAAGCTGTACTTGTGTGGATTGGGCCCAGTAATTGGGCCAACACATGTACAGGAACTCAGGGTTCTCTCACAAGCATTACATAAATTTATTCCAATCCAAAATATTTATAAAAGATTCAGTGTATGCACCTGGGTATCTCTTTTTATTTTATTAGAATTAAACAAATCAAGTCTTCTTTAAAACCAAAACAACTAATCAAGCTCAAAATACATGTTTGAAGAATTAAATACCACCAATTCATTCAGTTCTAAGGAAAGAAAATCTTCCTCACTATCAGCCAGGCAATATTTCATATGCTAGCAGCAATATCTCATTTCCAATTGCTAATAATGTAATTCAATAATAATAGGGCACAGTCAAAAGCTTTATGAAAATTCAGCAATACCACTAGTACTATCAGCATATTCAAGCTCTTCGTCGCTATCTTCCTCAACCGGCTGCTGTAGTAGAGATACTTGTGAATAAGGAGGAACAACAAACTCCTGCCCAACTACAACCTGGAAACATGGAAGACAACTAAGTCCCTATATTTCCATCTTACGAAGAATAACTGGAAAAAAGTATCTATATTCCCATTTAAGGAGAAGAAAAAAAACAGAAATAAACAAGCACGGAGAATTTCACAAACATCTTACATACACTTAGGATCATCAAACGTGAAATAAATCACTAGATTGTTATATGTACAGCAGCATAAGAAAGAAAATTATGACCACTAATAATGGTTAATATATTATAATAATACTAAAATACTAAACCCAAAAATTAAAGGCTTCAATTATTCTCAAGCATCAACTAAAGCATATAGTTTAAAGGATATTGATACTTAGATTTAGTGACCACCTGAATATTGTGGTGAAGTGTGAAAAATTTCAAAGCAGTCCAAACATATGAGAAACATGAAGGATGGAAAGTATGCGTACTAAAATTGTATCAAACCTTAAAAGACAGCACAACACCAGGTTCCAGAGCAGATCCTGATTTCATAATCACCCCCTCACATACAATGGCATGCCTAAGTTCACAGCCATCTTCTATGGTGACATTGTCCCATATATAGCATCCCTCTATGTGTACATTTGACCCGATTTTGCATCCTATTCCGACGACGGAATTTAAAATCTTCGTGTTCTTGCCAATTTTGGTGCCAGATCCTATAACAGAGAATGGGCCAACAACAGCTGATTGTGCTTGCGAAATATCTGATAGGGGAGAAAAGAATTTGTCAAAACTTCATACATTCAATTAAGGGTTAAATATGTTCGGTCCCTATAAAATTGGGACCTTTTAAGTTCAGTCCTTACTTAATTTTAATAGTTTTTTTAGTCCTTAAAAAAAAAAAAATCTGCACTCAGTATTAGTCCCTCCTCAATTCAAATTTGTTTAATTTATGCTTAAACTCTTGAGTTTTTAAACAATTTTTTGCAGACGTGTTAAGAACATTACTAAAAGTTCCTCTGCAAAAAATTGTCGCAAAATTTGATTTCTACGTCCAGATTTTGTTAATTTTATCTTTAACTTTTGCCGTTTTAAAAAATTCATATTTAATTCGTTTCATGTTAAAAAAATCTAAATTTTGGTAGATGAACCTTTCATAGTGTTCTAAACTTGTCTTAAAAACATTGTTCAAAAATTTAAGAGTTTAAGGATAATTAAACAAACTTTGTTTTAAGTTGTAACAGGTACTAAAATTAGAAGTAATTTTTTTTTTGTAAGGACTAAAAAACCTATTAAAATTAAGTAAGGACTAAACTTAGAAGTTCCCAATTTTATAGGGACCAAAAACATATTTAACCCTTCAATTAATGGAAACAACACAATAGGTAAAATTAGTTTTGACCCAGCAATCTACAAGGGTGATACGATAATTACTTTCTTTATGAAATAATACAATAATTACTTGCTGACTAAATCTTTCAGAAAAATGAAGTTTATATATAATGAACAGCATGAATTAAGCAAACAGGAAAACATATAACTGGAAACTAGAGCCAATATAAGCTTGCCATTTTATCATTTAATGTTATAAACTTCTCACCAACACACCCAATCAACACCAAAACTTTAATCCATACCTGAGCCACGGTATATTCCCTGTCTTTCAAGCTTAGTAGCTGTGTTGCCAAAATTCATAACATCTGGTACCAGTGGATATGTCCATCTATGAATTATATCCTTGCTGACAGTGTCATAGCTTCGGAAATTATCAATCCTTGCAGCATAATCTGCGCGGATTTCATGAACAAAAATTTTGTATCCCATTATCTGAAAGAAATATAAGGTAATGTTGATGAGGTGCATACAGAATGCTAAAATCAAGAATAAGTGCCACAAAAGAATATATTGGAAAATAAATGATGAGCTTTAGGACATGTGCAAAAAACAAAAGATATTTTCTAAATCTAAATGTCCAATGCAAGTCCATAAACTGTTGAAGTGTTTCAGTACTGATGTAAAGTTTATCAATACGAAAGAGCATTCAATTTTTTAAACTGATGTACAGTTTATCAATACGAAAGAGCAATCAATTTTTTAAATGTTCTCAACAAACAAGGCACCTCAGACGAAATGTAGGTCTACCTGTAAGAGATAAACAAGTAGATCTTTTTTCACGCAAAAGGATAAGCTTTTTCCATCTATTAAAAAGGATAAGCTGATTCAAAAGGACTTACGAAACAATAATTCATGACAGTTCAACATGTGGAAGAGAAATTACATCATCAAGAAGCAGTCCCTTGACAAAATGACGCCGAAGATGTTGGTAGTCAAAATTGTCTGTAAATAGGCTAAGGACTTCCGGCGAGCAGATGTCAATGTAACAATCCTGCAGAAAAGAAATCATTCACTTAATGACCTCAGAAAGTTTCATAAAGCTTCTCAGGAGGGAGATATGACCAAACAAAGTAGCATTAATAATAACAGTAACTAGCTCTGTAATCAACTGACAATAAACTTCAGATAGTAATAAATCATTGACTCATTTGGGAATCAAACAATTATTTCCTAGCATAGCCCAATCATGAGGTTGAACTGACAATAAACATCACAGGTATTTTTTTTTAGGAGAAAACATCACAGGTATTGTTAACTGAGCCTGAACTAAACTGCATGTTATTTTCATGGTCATGAATATCTAAAAATACATAAATACATGCATTTGGTCCAATAATAATTCTTTTACGAGTACGTAGCCGCAAACCAATTACTCTTTAGCATGAAGTTAACCTGAAAGCAAAGCAGAAAGATATGAAAAAAAGGGACTCAACCTGCTTGTCATGGTGCAGAGAGAGGGAAGGATTATCAGCAAGCAATGAATTTTCAAGATGTAGAGTGCCTTTTGAGAAGTCTGCTTTATCCTCGTAATACAAAAGTTGCTTGGAATTAGGATCAATAGCCATGAAAATTTCATCGGTACCAAGTCGAGACTGATGGATAGCTGGATGAGTTTTGGACCGTTTAATAACCATGGTCATTACAGCATTACTATCTTTCTTCTTCCTTTCTTTATGTTCTAAAAGTGCCTGAGTAAGCGACATGTTGCTTACAGTATCTCCACTGATAAGGACAAAGTCTCCTTGTATCTTCAAAATAGAAAATTATCCAATAGTGTTACTACACAAAACTAAATTAGTAAAAACGTGAAAAGAAACTACATTAATAATCACTACTCAGACAGTCACAAACAACAACAGCATGATGTGTAAACTGTATTAACTATTTTAAATAATTCACCAAATTATAAAAACAATTTACTATGACACATGTAAGGTTCTGATTGCTTCCTTGTTCCTCTAAAGAACCAATAGAACAGAGCATACATAAATTCTCATCATACAGCTATGCTGCTACTACTAATGAAACAAGAGGTGAGAATGACTTATTATCTTTTACAAGACCAAAATCTGTTTATTACAAAAACAAAAAAAGAGAACTCAATTCTAAGAAAGCCATAACCTTATCTAGACTAGGAGGTAGCTAGGGTTCTTTACATGTAAGAAGACACCTCATCTTAAAAGCTTGGAAGCCCAAATACTTCAAAAATGAAAGTATTGTTTCCTAACATGCATTTAATACCGATATGGGTCTGATATGTACCTAGAATATGTACCCAGAAAGTATCCAATATTTTTTATTCTTACTAAAAATATTCCCCTCAATACTCCTCAGGTACATCTTCGAAACATATTATCAACTAAAGACATTATTGCCATCCAGATAAGATACATCTTTAATGCATCTTACTAAATACTAACTAAAGACAAAAAATTATGTTTTTGTGACACATTCTGTTAGGAGCCAAGAGATTCCAAAATTCTCTAGAAGGAATAGGGACCACTAAGTTTATGCAGCAGTTAGTAGTTAGAGAGGGAAAGGCTGGAAATTAGTAGTTAGTAGCAGCAAGGGAGATTACAAATACTGTTACCCCCATGTTTGGGATCCATTCATTTTGATTGATCATGATAAAAACTGTATTCAGTTGGAAAAGGGAAATTCTCCCTTGCAGAAAAATCCCTGCATGTGTTTCTTTGATTCTTTCTCTCTAAAATCTGATTTTTTACCCAGCGGAGCCAACACATTCATAGTAGAAATAATATATTCTGATACAGATGTGAAAAACATATGTCACTAAGCCTATTGTTGGATGATCACAATTACTTGTGATCATCATATATTAACTATTAAAATATTAAAGTATTAATGAGCAACAAATAAGTAATGCAAATGTATTTTGTTAGCATATCTTAGCCATTCCTTGATTTTCAAAAAAAATTCTTTAATCCTTAAATCAGTGTCATATTGTACCCATATCATACTATGTATCCTGGTTTCTTAACTGAAAACCAATTCTAACCAAGAACACAACAACCATTGTTCAATACAGACTTCAAATTATAATATCAACTTTTAAAGTCTTACAATACATGTGAATTACCAATGTAGCATATTTACAATAGCTAGAAATTTTCAGACATAAGTTGAAATTGAAGAACGAAATGAAGAAAATACATACCACATTGCGCTCGTATATAACACGCAGTGCATCTCCAGCACTGACACAATTTTGAGACTCAATAGTTGTTACAGTAAAATTAGGTTGATTAAACTCAGATTTCTCCAAATAGTTAATCACCTGCTTCGCATGAGCACAGCAGAAAACAAAAACCTCTTCTACACCAGCTGATTCAAGCCATGTCAATGTGTAATTTATCATTGGAACATTCGCCAATGGCAAAAGCACCTTAAATCAAGAAACAAATAAATATATCAAAATTCAAATAAAAATAATGAATTAATGTTAATGAGTAATTTATAATCGAAGCATTCACCAATGGCAAAAGCACCTTAAATTAACAAACAAATAAGGCCTTGTTTAGATAAACAGCTTATTTGCAGCTTATAGCATAAGCGCTTATCATGATAACCACTTATGTATAACCTATTTCTATATCAAAAGTAAATTAAGTTAAATTGTTTTTATATAAGCTATAAACTGTTTTCATATGGTGAACTGATGACAATAAGCTGAAAACAGTTTTTAAACATGTCATCAGTTATTTCCATAAAGCCTCACAAAATTTATGTCATTACATAAGCTCAAATAAGTAAATCCATGTTCTTATATATGAATGTTGAAATTGTTCTTATATATGAATATGAATGCTGAAACGAACAACGACAACAACAACAACAAAGAAGGCTTTTCCGACTAAGCGGGATCGGCTGCATGGATCAAATTACGCCATAATATTCTATCATAAACCATATTTCAGTCCAACTTATTAATTTCTAAATCTTTCCTAATAGGTTCTCTTATAATTTTTCTCGGTCTTCATCTGCCCCTAGTGATCTGACAATCCTCCATCTGATCTACTCTCCTAGCTACATCTATACATGCCCAAACCACCTACGCCTATTTTCAACCACCTTTTCTACTATAGTTGGTACTCCAACTCTCTCTATCTAATATTGTCATTTCTAATCCTATCCCATCTAGTCTTACCACACAAATGTTCAAATTAACCAATGTGAAATTTATCATCGCAACAATCACCAATGGAAATAGCACCTTAAATTAACAAATACACTGTAGCACCTACACTTTTGATCACCGACACATATGATTACATTGAATGATGTAATTTTCTTTTCAAATTATCATCAGTGTCGTGCCAGTGTCATATCAATGTCAGTGTCTCGTGTCAGTGCTTCATAGATATATCACATTTCAAAAACTCAAAACAAAAACAATGAATTCATAAATTCAACCAAAAATAATGAATAAACGCATCAAAATTCAACAATTCAAGCAAACAATAATGAATTCATGTTAACCATGAACGAATATTGCAAGAATCAACAAAAAAAAAAATAGAAATTACTTTGGGGCGTTCAAGAGTGATAGGTCTAAACTTGGTAGTAAAACTATCAGCTAACAGAATCGCTTGTAACGGAACACGAACAAGCTCGTCGTGATCCTCTGAAACCCTAGCAGCGCTTTTCTTCGGTGCTCCCATTTTCTTCTCAACAATTGCAACAATGAAGGAAAAAATTCGATGCTAAAATTTTGATTTCGATTTTTCGAGATTCTTCAGTGTTTGATTTTTCAGTGAAGAAATTGAATCGCAGGAACTGAGGAGAAGTGTGAACGTCGGAGATTAAGTGTGCCGCCGGAGGTGAACGGCGGCGTGGGTGGTTCGAACGAGAGAATCACGATGGTGAAATGTTTTTTGGGATTTCTGGGAAATAGGTGGTTATAGCTTTTTGGTAAAACTACTCCGCCCCTGTTTGGTTCTGCGGCGTTTTTCACTGCAAACAGGATTTCATAGCATTTTAAAAAGGATGTTTGGCAATCAGTTAGAAACGTGATTCTTCCTTTCAAAATCGATTACAGGTGAAGCTTTTGCGTCTGGCTACAATCGATTTTATGGAAGTCATATGATAATATTTTACAGCTTTACCCTTTTCATCATGCGCTGATTTCTATCTGTTATATGCTACAGTGCCATTGTTTAGAGGTTATTGACGAGGAAAATAATGGACTTTTTGGTAGTAATAAAAAATAAATGATTGAGAAAATATTACCAAAATAAATGAATGAGAAAGTTGATCTACATCTTCAAACCCATTTTAGTAATTTCCACCTCCGAAATCAATTTTGACACAAAATATCCAAACATTATCTTACATGCAAATCACTTTAAGTTAAACTCAATTTTAATCAAAATTAATTCTCACTGCCGCATAACCAAAGACACGTCCGTCAAACTTTACTTTATTACCTTCGATAGTTGCGCACCGATTGTCGAACACTATTTCGTAGTTATTTTTTTCGCAATCATTTTTATCATTTTGATTTATCCATGTCGATTTTTAAGATTCAAATAAATGTTTTTTTGGGCTATAGGTGGCTATAATTTTTTTTTAATAGTAATTTTTTTAAGAAGCTAAAATTGAATATTAATAATCAAACCTCTTTAGTCTTTACTTACCTCGTTTAAAGAGAAGTAAAAAGAATAATCAAGTTACATCAGAAACAGAAACCGGTAAGAATAAAAATAAAATATCATTACAATAAATTTAAAAGATTAGTCCGCCACAAATCATAGTTAAAAGCAAGATTTTTGTGCTTTGTTTTCAACCAACTATTAGATTGAGCCTTAATATTGTCAAGCAATTGATGAATAGTATTTTGTGAATTCTTGAAGCTTTTTGCATTTCTTTCTTTCCATAAAACCCAAGGTGAAGCAAACCACACTAAACGAATAATATCTTTCTTGTGTTTTAAAAAGTCTTCGAAGGAACCAAACTGAGCTAAATGAACTGAAATATTAAGCGACATAACCAAGACGAAGCCTAACCAATCGTACACAACAAACCAAAGTTGACAGAAAAAATCTCAATGAAAAAGAAATAGATAAACATTGTCCTCTAGATTACCACACCCCCACACATTGTTGAGAAGTATCCAGAAGAACACCTCTCTCCACCACAAGGTATTTTGAATAGGATCTTATATAAAAAAATTAAGAGATATTTGTTTTGAGAAAAGTATGTTATTTTTATTATGTTAAATATATTTAATGGATTTTTTATTTAGAAAATCTAAGTTAGTGAATGTTAAATTTTGGCTCTATGTTGCTCATAATAATTTTATTAATTATTCAACCCTAATTTTTGTACTCCGTGTAATTTACCAATCATGTTTCGTTAAATATGCGACATCGTCGCTAAGCAATCTTATATTATTTCAAAAATTATTTTTAACCCTTATATTGCTGAAGAGCATCAAACCAGGTATATGGTGAGAGTGAGTCGAAAATAATTATGAATTAAATGAATGAACATGAACAATTGTATTTTTAACAAATTAGAGGGCTCATTATGAATTAGTGAAGCCCTTTGAGTGATATCTGAATTTGAAGTGGCAATAATACATGTATTTTTTTTTAATAAGTTAAATTAGTCCGCCAAAATTGACACCGTGTAGAATCGAACATGAAACCTTGAAGAATAGCACACTCAGACTCAAATAAACACTACCATACCAACCCAAGTGGGTTCAAAGAACAATACATGTTATTTACTTATTTGTAAAAAAATATATAATATATTGTCTAATTTCTTAATAGGTGCTCATTAAACACATTGAATTTCAACATTATTTAACTGAAATTTGAATGCAATTTATATTTAGGTCATGTTAAATTGTGCCTTTAGGTACAAGTTAAAGAACTTAGAATGAAATTAAAAAATAAGTTTTATATTGAAAAGCCTAAAAAGATTGTGGCATTTAGCCTGGGTAAGTGAAGTTTTTTCCCATCATGGGAAAGTTTGATTTTTACCATTAGATTAAAGAGGTGTATTGATCTTATCATGGTCTACCTGCACTTTATTCATCCTTTAGATCTAGAATTCTATTCTACACGGGAATGAAATGATTTTCCTCCCCTATCTCTTCCATGTCCCCCCCACCACCACCAGCAGCACCACCACCACCACCAAATAAAAGCATTTACTTCCATCATTCTGGTTTCACCCAGCCATCATCACCATGAACATCACACACATAAAACACCAACAACAACAACTTGTTAAACCCATAACGATTTGTTCAAAACACATTTGTGTTGTTTTCTATCTTCAGTTTGTCTTTCTCCTTACAAAATCTCTTGTGAATCATTAAAGAAAAGTTGTTAAAGATTAAATGATTCGTTAAAGGTCAAAGATTAAAAGATTTCTTGCGTGTGTGTTTCTTGCAATAATTTGAAGTAATAAAGAAAAGCTATTAAAGATTAAAGATTTGTTTTCTATTTTTGAAACATTAATCAAGTCTGCTAATTTGAGCAAAGTCCAAGATCTGGAAATGGAAGATGAATACACTGTGATGGGTCAAGATCCTCTCCATTTATAAATTTTTCCATTTGTTGCAATTTGGAGAGAGATAGACACAAAAAATAAGTGATGGGTCCTATCACTAAGTGGGTCCCACCATCATTAATTATTTTTTACTTTTTATGTGTCTTTATCTCTCTAAATAGAACAAATGGAAAAATTTATAAATGGAGATGATATTGACCCCACTGTGATGGTGAGTTGCTGGTTGTGGTTGGAGGAGAGAGAATTGTTAGTGAAGATAATGTGAAAAAAATTCAATGTAGGGAGAACATGATAAGAGTGTGCTCTTTATTTAATCAAATGACTATGATCAACTTTCCCATCATGGGGAACTACTTCCCTTTCCCATACTAAACCTCACCTGAAAAGATAGTTTTTGAAACTTTTAAATTCAAAAAAGTACATATAAAGCCATATTTTAAAAAAGTATATATATCTGGCAATTTTTTATTATTATGTAGGGAAAAGTTTTTTAGATAAAGGCTATGTTTGATAAAAAAATCAACAGATATTAGATGAATTTATAGCTGATAACAAATATACTAAATGAAATGTTTGGAGAAATTTTGGTTTAATTAGCCGTTAAATATGAAATAAAATAACATGTATCTTTAATCTTTTTTTTTTTAACAAATCAAAATGAGATTTCATAATAAACACGGTGATATATCCTGCACAAGGCATGCAAAAGGATGACCACCAGCAAATATTTACAAAGCCACATGTCCTTATTGAAAAAGCAGCAGCAGAAAACAGTAAATAAATTACAGCAAAACTCCCATACAGAGTAACAAATGTTGCCACTAATCAGTATAGCTATAACAGAAGGATGTCTGCTTTGATTTTAACCAAAGTAACAAATTTAGTTTAACTTTTTCGATAAGGGTAACAGAAGTAGAGGCCGTGTTTTGGAATATACGGGTGTTCCTTTCCTTCCAAATTACCCAAACCGTAGCAAATCAAATTATCTCATAAATAAATGAGAAGTTCTAGGCATGCCCGCCATCACAATAAAATGCATAAAATGATGTCGAAGATCAACGAGAGTAATGAAAGAGATACTTAACCAGTTCCAAACTTTGGAACAAAGCTCACATAAAGTGTCACATCTAAGAAACAAATGTGATGTTGTTTCGGAACTATCACACCCAGCCTCTCCACACTTGATATCATTAGCATGAAGAACACCCCGCCGCACTAAATTATCTTTCGCCGGAAGTCTATTGCGAAGGAGTCGCCAAGCCAAGAGAGACACCTTTGAAGGGATATGTTTATGCCATACGTCATCCACAAGAGTCCTATCCACCATGTCACCTGAATGAGTAACAAACCGGTAGGCTTCCCACACTGAATAACCATGAATATGATCTAAAAACCACCTCCAAGTGTCGCTGACATTATCCTGCAAAACAATGTTATGTAATAGAATAGAGCATTCCCTCACACTTTCCTCCTCCCAAGCTAACAGACGGTGTCTCCACACCCACGCCCCTCCACCTTCCATCCACCCTAGAGTCGACATCTCCTCCACCGAGCACTCCTTAAAAACTGCCAAATCAAATAAGCGGGGGAATTTTAATTTCAAAGGTACTTCCCCCACCCAATAATCATACCAAAACAAAGTAGTCCTCCCATTACCCACCACCCGCCGAATATTATCCTCTAACCACCTTCCCACACCCTCCCTACTCCCTCATAAGCTCTAGTAATCGTCCGCCACCAATACGAACCATGCCTACCCCATCCTTTACCCCCCCCCCCCCCCCCCCCCCCCCCATCTCACAGTATGTATAATGAAATTGTTAACAATTACTAGTGATGATTAAGATATTTCAAAGGTAGTAATCTATTTTTTTTTAAATATATAATTTCTAGAATATGTATTTTTTTAAAGGTTGTGCCTAGATTAAATAATAAGGGTCACTAAATGGGCTAGTTTAAGAAATCTTTGTATGGATTTTCTTATAAATGCACGGTGGGATTAAATTAAACCCATTATATTAGCTGGTCTTTGGTTAGATATCTGATTTAAGTAACAAAACAAATTAAAGTTTTTCATTAAAAAAAAAATTAAAGTTTTATTAAATGTAGCAAAATAACGCTTTGGCCCAATTTTTTGAGCTCTTATTTTATTCTCTTTTGTTACTTACTTCGTTTTCCAATAAATGACCAAATTGTAATTATTTTTTTTTGAAAATGAATAACTTATCTCACTTTTTAATGTAATATTTTTTCAACTTCACACTCTAATCGGTAGTGTTAATTATACCACTTTGAATCTTTTGGTTATAATATTACTTTGAATTTGATATCTCTCACTTTTCATGTATGATGGATTTTATTGAAAGAAGTGTACCAATATTTGACAAGGGTATTTAAAACTATTTATTTTTGTGCGAATTGATTAAATCGATAGAAAGGAGTAAAGTTGAAAATAATTTTTTTTGATTAAAATCGGTAGAAACAAGAAAGGAGTACTAGTACATACATTGAAAAGAGATAATTTTTTTTGGGTTCACGCTACAAATAATAATAAGTACATAGCATCATCATTAATTTGAAGACAAAACGGTAGAATCTAGAGTGAGCGTGACACTCTATCTTGCTGCTGCACATTTTACAATGGCTCAAAACAGAGAAAAAATCAAGAGAAAACAACCTGAACCGGTTGATGATGATGATGATGATGATCAAGAAGAAAATTGGTGCTTTGAATGCAAAGATGGTGGACAACTTGTTATCTGTGATCATGAGTAACTCATTTTCTTTCTCCATCTTTTTATTTTTTATTTCTCATTTGATGATCATAATCTCTACGTTGTTGTATTTATTTATTTCAGGAACTGTGGAAAAGCTTATCATTCTGATTGTGTTGGAAAGGATGATTCCTTTTTTGATACTGTAGAATCTTGGGTTTGTGGTAAGCCTTTTCATATTTTTGGATTTATTATTAATATTTTATTTACTCATGCAAACTTGAAAGTTGAAACAAAACATTACTACTTTTTAACATTATATTATGGTACTATTTGTCACATGTTTTTATGTTTTTAATTTTTCTCTCTCTATATTATGTATGTATCTGATATATGAAAATGTTTATTTATGAGGTTAACTGGTAGAGATCAAAAGTAATGTTTTGCATGCATTTGTATTTTCAGGTAGGCATTGTTGCTACAACTGCAGTAAACGCTCCAAGTTTTGTTGCCTTGGTTGTCCAAATGCTGTATGCAAAAAGTGTGTTTCTACTTCAGAATTTACTCTAGTTAGAGGTGTTCAAGGACTGTGCTGTGACTGCTTAGAGATAGTAAAGATTATAGAACTAAAGTTGGACCATGATTCTGAGGGGGTAGGTGTGATAATAACTTTGATTTTAGAATATTTACCAAATTTGTTCTTATTGATTGTTTAATCCATAATTGTTTTAGGACTTTTAAAACATCCTTTGTGCACTTTCAACATTTTTTCTTTTTCAAGATCATGAAAATAATTTTTTGTTGCTTTTGTTGGTTTTTACATACTTTTTGAAGCGAATGTTTGTAACGTGGTGGTTATGTTAGTTTCACCTCCTTTTTTTTTTTAAAACTCATTTTACGTCACTTAGCTCACCGCCCGAGCTACCTACATAGGACACTAGTATTTACATATTGATTTTGAAACATGTACTTTTCAGTAATTTCATCTCATAACCGTGTTCATGTAAATATGCAATTTTATCTGAATATTTTGGATTCTAGATGGTGAAAGGTTAGACTATTTTTAAAACAAAAGAAGTGTTTGTTCATATCTTTCTGCTACGATTAGAACCAAAATTGTCAAGTTCATATGTTTTTTTGGTTGAAACAACGAAACTGATATAATCAAATTGGTATTGGTTGTACTAGTAAGTGTCATATTAGTCCTACAAAACCGGCTTGTAAGGTTGGAATTGTCCACTTATAAACACATTTTATGTTCACATCTCATCCAATGAGGGGACTTTATACGATATTCGACTTATATTTAAGGAAATTTGTCCCTTCTACGCAGAACAAAATAACCTTGGATGACAGAGAAACATATGAATGTCTATTCAAGGAATACTGGGGCATTGTTAAGGAAAGAGAAGGGCTCACTGACGACGATGTCTCAGCTGCACTGCCCAACTATCGAAAGGGTAAAGATCTCGAGCTTCATAAAATTCACTGTGAAGGTGAAGAAGAGAAACAAAATGATACCAACAATATTGAAGAATATACAGGTGTGCATAAGCTGAAGAAACAGAATCGGTATAGTTCAATGGAATTTGTCGGATGGGCATCAAGACCTCTATCTAGCTTCCTTGCATCCATAGGGAGATACAAAACCGAACCAATGATGCAATGGGGAATAAGATCTCTCATATATGAATACATTAAGGAGAAAAATCTTTACCATCCCAAAGACAAGAGGAAATTCCTCCCTGATGACAAGTTGTTTCCTATATTTAAAAAGAAAGCTGTGTTGAAGTCTCAGATATATTCTCTACTCGAGTTTCACATTGCGAAAAATTCAGATGATTCATCTAGAAAGGAAAATCACGATGAAAAAAAAAATTGTTCGGCAGACAAGGATATCGATGATCAGACATGTCTGGAAAGCCGGTTGTCCAACTTGGATGTTTTGCATCCATTAAAACCTGGATGTTTTGCATCCATTAATGCCAATAATATCAAGCTTATCTACCTAAAACAAAGCTTGGTGATCGAGTTATCGAAACAACCTGAAAGCTTTGCGAGTAGGGTGGTTGGAACTTTTGTTAGAGCCAGAGTAGATTCCAATGATCATAAGCTAAGGAATTCATACCATCTTGTGAGAGTCATAGGTATAATAAATTGCATATAGATCTTGCTAGCTTTTTAACGCTACTTTATATTTCTCAATATTTGGTTCTATGTATGTACTTTAAATGATTGATCATTTCTCTTGTTTAACTTTTAGGTGTTCAACATGATCAAATGTCTAATGGAATACTCTTGCAAGTTTCCTTCATGCCTAAAGCTATTTCCATCTCTGAGCTCTCCGATGAAGATTTCACAGAGGTACGTGTAAATAATTTGCAGTGAAAATATTATTATCCTGGAATACGTATTAATTGTGTTGTTTTACTTACAGCAAGATTGTGAGGATTTACGGAAAAAAGTGAAAACTGGATTGCTCCCAAAATTAACTGTTGTAAGTTGTATGATACATATGGTGAATTTCTTTTTTCTCAAATATATAGCGGATGATTTTAACTTCTTTTTTCCCTGCTGGCATTGGAAGGAGGATCTTCAAGAGAAGGCTACAAGTCTTCACGAGGATATAACGAAACATGTATTCATTCTTGACTCTATGCATGTTAATATCTATCTTATTTTTTCCACTGATGTTCAAATTTTTCTGATCTATAACAAGTTTAAGTTAGATGTATGTTTTGGATTCTAGCAATTGAATACTCAGATTTCATAAAACCAAATTCTGTAGCCAATCCTTTTATTAGAATAACAATTATAGTCAATCACAATTCTCTAGTGAGTAAAAAAAAATAGCCTTAGACATATAGTAAAATTCATTACTTAGCTTTATTTCAGTTGAACACAAGCTTTATCTTCAGAAATCTTACATACGATACACATTCGTGTTCTTACATGTAATCTGTGATTATTTTTGGTTCTGTGATTACCACTTTATGAATTTGTTAATCTATCTCATTTTCTGATATTTCCTTGCTTTATGAATATGTTCCTGCTAGTGGATTGCGACACGCCTAGCTTACTTGCAGATTCAAATCGAGCGTGTAAATAAAGAATATCCTTCTTGTATCATATAGAAATGATAAAATGAATTCTTAGTATCATATGACTTTAGCATTGTACACATTTCCCGCAACAAATTATGTCTTTGTCCGCGACCCATACACGTGCATAGTAAAACGTACATGAATCTGGTTCACGTTTAGATTAAATACACATTTTTCTTCTTCTTAAGTCTGAACTAGTATATTGTAGTGCCTCCTTGACTGTTTGTGTTGTACAAAAATTGCATTACTAAATGAAAGGGAAGAGCTTGAGCAACCACAGAAACTAAAACAGTTGTTAAGGCGTGTACCATCAGTTTCCCCCGAGCTTATGGAGGTAATGCATAATGATTCTGATGAAGAAAGTGGGGAAACAGATAGCCAGGACCATGACTCGGATGAGGTAAGTGTATTATTTAATTGAAGATGGTATAGATTGTAGAACAAAATTTGGACCATGACTTGGATGGGATTTAGGGTTTAGTGTATTTACTTGGATTGTAGAATATTTACCAAATTTTTTCTTAGAGATAATGTTAAATCCATAATTGTTTTATGACTTGTTTTATGCTCTTGCTGAACTTGAAAACTTTTTTTTTTTTTTACTTCAAAGGAGCATAAAAACAATTGATTTTTTTCTTCACTTTATTGGTATTTACATGTTTAAAATCAATTGATTTTGAAACATGTACTTTTCAGTAATTTTATCTTAAAATCATGCTCATGCAGATATGCAATTTTATCCAAACAAAAAATATCATTTTGAATAATCATTTGTCCTTTATTGTCTTTTGTTAACCAATAAACTTTGTATGTTCTTTAAGGAATTTGAGGAAAATGTTGAGGTGAGAAAAGGACTAACTGAAGATGATGTCTCTGCTGCACTTCCCAGCAAAATAAAGGGTAAAGATTTTGAGCGTCATACAAGTCGCAGCGAAGGCGAAGAAGAAAAACAAAATGACTCCAATGGAAATGAAGGTTATTCAGGTATGCATAAGCCGAACAAACGGAAGCGCTATAGTTCAGGGGAATTCGTTGGATGGGCATCAGGACCTCTCTCTAGTTTCCTGGCATCCATAGGGAGATATGAAACCGAACCAATGATGCGAAGGGATGTAAAATCTCTCATGTTTGAATACATTACAGAGAAAAATCTTTATCATCATAAAGACAAGAAAAAATTCTTCCCTGACGATAAGTTGTTTCCAATCTTTAAAAAGAAAGTCATGTCAAAGTACAAGATATATCCCCTACTCAAGTTTCATATTGCGGAAAGATCTGTTGATTCGGCTGGAAAGGAAAATCACGACCAAAACAAAAATTGTTCGACAGACAACAAGCATATCGATGATGAAACATGTAGAAGATTGTCAAGCTTAATAGAAAAACCTCTGTTGAAAAAAGGTGATACGTGTATAAAACCTGGATGTTTTGCATCGATTAATGCCAAAAATATCAAGCTTATCTACCTAAAGCGAAGCTTGGTATTCGAGTTATCGAAACAGCCTGAAAGCTTTGCGAGTAGGGTGATTGGAACTTTTGTTAGAGCCAGAGTAGATTCCAATGATCATAAGCTAAGGAATTCATACCATCTTGTGAGAGTCATAGGTATAATAAATTGCATATAGATCTTGCTAGCTTTTTAACGCTACTTTATATTTCTCAATATTTGGTTCTATGTATGTACTTTAAATGATTGATCATTTCTCTTGTTTAACTTTTAGGTGTTCAACATGATGAAATGTCTAATGGAATACTCTTGCAAGTTTCCTTCATGCCTAAAGCTATTTCCATTTCTGAGCTCTCTGATGATGATTTCACAGAGGTACATCTAAATAATTTGCAGTGAAACTATATTTTCCTGGAATACATATTAATTGTCTTGTTTTACTGACAGCAAGAATGCGAGGATTTGCGGCAAAAAGTGAATACTGGCTTGTTTCCGAAAATAACTGTTGTAAGTTGTATGATACATGTAGAAAAAATGTTTTAGCTTTCGAAGGACGCTTATCTGAAACAGCAATTGAAAATAGTGAAAATTAGTGTGATCCAAAATAACATTCTTACTACTTATTCTTGTAGCAGTTTGACAGTAAAACCGTGTCATTGTTTTAAGTTGTCATTCGGCGACTATCGTGACACGTTGAATTGTTTTTATTTTATTTTTACTTAAATATATAGCGGAAAATTTGAACTACTTTGTTTCCCTGTCTGCATTGGCAGGTGGATTTTCAAGAGAAGGCTACAAGTCTTCACGAGGATATAACAAAACATGTATTCATTCTTGGCTCTTTACTTGTTCATATCTATCTATTTTTCCACTATTGTTCAACAGCTTCTTATTTATAACTGACTGCGATTTATTTTTGTGGATTCTAGCAGTACTCAGGTTTCATAAAGCCACATACTTTAGCTATTCTGTACTTATTTTACTATCGATGTTTGTTACTCTTGGCATTTGTGATTCTATCTTATTTTCTGACATATTATGTGCCTTATGTCTTCCTGCTAGTGGATTGCGAAGCGCCTAGTCTATTTGCAAATTCAAATCGAGCGTGCAAGTCTCAGAGGACGAAATAAAGAATATCCTTCTTGTGTCATATAGAAATCATTATATGAATTAATAGTATCATATATATGACTATAGTAAATACTTTATAAGAATAATGATATATAGAGTATAGACTATACTATAGTGCCTCCTTGACCATTTGTGCAGTACAAAAATTGCATTACTAGATGAAAGGGAAGAGCTTGAACGACCAGAGAAACAAGAACAACTGTTAAGGCGTGTTCCATCGGTTTCTCCCGAGCATGTGGAGGTAAAATATGATCATTCTGATGAAGACCGTGATGAAACCGATAGCTAGGAGCCTAGTATAGAAGACTATTCTTCTTGCTTTGATGGTGTAAATAGTTTTTCCTCTGTTGGAAGCCAAAACCATATCCACTAACAAGTGATGATGAAACTGTGTACTTTGCAGTGGTTTGTTTAGACTTGGTTTACATTTTGGAATCGTCAAGGCCATTAGATAAATATTTTCTTTTTATTTCTTGTTTATTGTTATGAATAATCACTTTTTTTTAAAAAAAAAAAATTTGTTTTTAAATGTTTATTACTAAATATAGAAAAATATTTTCACAAACAAAAGAGCAACCGTTTTATGTTGGAGCTTAGTCAAAGATACATTCGTGCAAATTAGTAATTATCAAGTATCTCTGTTTGCTTGGCGTCTCCTTCAAGATAGAATTCCAACTAAATCTAATTTGGTGCGCCGACATGTTCTCCAACCTATTGACAATCTTTGTGTTATTGGTTGTGGCTCCTCTGAGACGGCGGATCATCTCTTTGTTGGATGTGATTTGGTTGGGAGTGTTTGGTATTCAGTTTGTCAGTGGATTGGTGTTCCTTGTGTGCTTCCCAGTGCGGTAACAGACCAACCATTTCTTACAGTTTTCTCATTCGGCGTGCTTACCGCGATCTACCTATTCTTATCTTAGGTTATTTGGCTAGCTTGTATTTGGGTAATCTGGAAGGAGCAAAACAAATGTGTTTTTAAAAATGCGGTTATTGATCCTTTCATTATGGTTGACAAAGTGAAGCTGAATTCCTTTTTATGGATCTCTTCGAGTTTTGTTCCTATTGCGTTTGGATTTCGTGATTGGTGGAGACACCCATTTCTTTGTATGGGTGTTATGTAATTTTTTTGTTTTTTCCCCTTGGAGGGGGCATCTTTATTAGATGTTTGTGGCTTGTATCTGACATTGGGTGGTTCATCACTTTTAGTACACCTTGTGCGGGTGAATCATCTTGCCTTTGAGCAATTTATTCTAGGCTTAATACATGCTTTGGTCCCTTAATTTATTTTTGAATTTCATTTTGGTTCCTTAACTTTAAACCGTCTCAATTTGGTCCCATAACTTTGCCTCCGTTTAACAGAAGGGACCACTTAGGTAAACGGAGGTAACGTTATGGGACCAAATTGAGACAGTTTAAAGTTAAGGGACCAAAATGAAATTCAAAAATAAGTTAATATACCTTCCAATATATTTTTTTATACATTTGACTCATTAGAAAAAAAAGTGTTATAATATAATATACCATCCGATTTTGGGAGAAAGAAGTAGTGATAATTTGAAGTTTGATTAATAGGTAGGAAAGTCTGATCAATAATTATTCTACTCAATAATTTAATTTAGATTCTTGTTATATAGATTTTGGAATATATTTCTTTTGTATATCTTAATTTCATTATTATTTTTATTATTATTATTATTAATGTTAAATTTTGTTTTGAATTGAAATTATTTTGATTTAGATTAAAATTATAGGTATAGATATTAAAAAAATTTATTAGGCTTAATACATACTTTGGTCCCTCAACTTATTTTTGAATTTTATTTTGATCCCTTAACTTTAAACCGTCTCAATTTGGTCCCATAATTTTACCTCTGTTTACCTAAGTGGTCCCTTCGGTTAGTTTTTTTAACAGAATGGACAACTTAGGTAAACGGAGGTAAAGTTATGGGATCAAATTGAGACAGTTTAAAGTTAAGGGACCAAAATGTAATTCAAAAATAAGTTAAGGGACCAAAACATGTATTAAGCCTTTATTCTATTTTGATTTGTTAAAAAAAAAAAAAAAGTACCTATCAAGTGCAAAAATTTTCCTGATTTATGTGAATTCTTTTGAGTTATGTAGTTTTGGTCTAAGTTTTTTTCCTACCCTAAAGAACCCTCCTCACGAACGCAACCCAATGCCCGCGTACGAGCACAAAACATTACAAAAAAATGTGAAGAGTGGACAACCATAGGATCAAAAAAGGTTTTGAATTGGCGAATGGATCGACCGACAACATGTTATCCAGATCCACGTATTAGCAACCCCCTGAAGCAGCAGGTATAATAACTCTTTCGAGCTTAACAGTCCAATAACAGTCACAATGACTGAGATGGATTAGAGACAGTACCGAAGAAGGTAACCCTGAAGACTTGAGGCCTGCAGATCTCAACAGACCTGGAACATGAGAGTCAAGCACATGAGCACCAATTCAACCGATTTCAAAGAACCCAAACAACCCTTTCGGGTTAAAAGAACCACACGCTATCGGGTTTACGAATCACCACAAAAAGGCCAAAACTACCACCGCCGCAGTCTCCAATCTGAAACACAAAACCAAACAGTACAGACAAACATCAAGCAACCAAAAGCAAAACCTAGATCAAACGAGCAAACCACCGTCGATCCAGCCAAAACAGACAAACGGTGACAGCGCTGCTACCCATCTCACCACTGCAAAATCCAGTTTTGGTCTAAGTTCAATGTTTTAGAAATTGGGATATGCATAAGTATGTTAGTAGTTCATTAATCAATTATAGTATATATAACCTTTGAAGGCATGATCATAGAAAAGCATATGCAAATAAAAGTCAACCTTTGTTATGATGGTTTGACCTAGCTAGTAGTATTGCATTTTGCCTATCCAAAACAAAAACAAAAATGTATGTATTGCATTGCAAGCATCACTTTCATTTGTATGACTATGACATATTAATATGCTGACACACTCTAAAACGTGGCTACTTGAGATTGGGTGAGATTAAGAGAGAAAAAAGAAAAGGATATTAGAAAAAACAAAGGCAAAGAGAAGTATATAATGAAATGAATATCATCAATACGATAAACATTTGGTTGTTTATGTTTATAAAGAAAATTGACCTTTTGCCTTTGTTTTTGAGGTTTAATATTCGAACAGTTTAAATTTTACAATTAATAGGACACTATAAAAATACACATAAAATAAATGTTATTTTAAAATATCGGTCGTTCGTAAATCATTTGTAGGATAATCTTTCATCGTAAATAGCAATATCATTTCAATAAATGATTAACAAAAATAGAAAATTTGAGATGTTTCTTTCTTTTTTCCACTAAAATCCATTCACTATTTTCATATTGAATTGACAAACAAACAAATGTTTTTGAGAGAAAATAAGTGTTGACTCAAGATTCATATAAATATTTTGAGATTTTTAATATAGAGGTAGTGTCAAGTTCTCTTATTAGATAGTTTAATGTGATGATAGCTTCCAACTCTTTTAATGTCCCAACAATGATAGGAGAGTCGATAGTTACTAAAGAGATCGACTCTATTTGATGAAAGTCTTTACGAAAATAGTGACATCCTGTTTGAAGGGGATTAATCCTCAGACTCTCCTCATGACACAAACGGTACCATAAAATATGTATATTGTATAATCCATGGGTCAGCGGAAAACCATTAAAGATTGAACAAGATTCTAGCATTTGACGAGGATAAATGTAATGGAAAGTTGCGGCAAGAACAGTGTAGTAATTGAGACATGAATCAGTCCATTTTTCTTCCATGGCGCATACTTCTTTTGACTCTATACTCAAATTATCATTACTTTATGTTTTCAAGAGAAGCAACCTAGAAGGTCAGTTGAAGTCCACAAAGCAATGCTAGTACTTTTGTGACAAAACGTTTTAAAAATTATGGGAGCAGTATCTTAAGGTGGGCCATTTCCATATAATATGAATCTTGTGATCACCATTATATTAAATTTTCAACTGTGCGTTTGTGCGTGCTTTGGACTTGTAAAAAATGAATACTATTGATAAATTACATAATGATTGTCAAGATTTTTACACTATTGATAAATTACAATTAATGATATGTGTGACTTTAAAAATAATTACAATTAAAGTCGAAATATTTTTAATAATTTAACGATTATGATTGATCGACATAATTTAATGGTTCAAAAATAATTACATTGATGATGTATATGTATTAAATCCGATAAAAAATTGAAAACCCCACAAAAATAAAATAGTATCATTGTCTCATAATATTTTTGTTTTGATATGAAAAGCGAACTGTTTATTGGACCACATGATCTATATATATTCACCACTATAGTACGTAAGTAATAAAGAAGCAGAAACTACATGGAAAGAGCTTGATCCACCAAATTTGTACAAAGAGAAGTAGAAACACATCATTGTGTAGTGGAAACTATGGCAAAAAACCCTTGTTGTGAAAGGATGGGAATGAGGAAAGGACCATGGAGTGCTGAAGAAGATCAAATATTGATTTCTCATATTCAAACATATGGTCATGGAAATTGGCGTGCTCTTCCTAAACAAGCCGGTGAGCACGAATTAACATTCTTAGCTAATGTATGTTAAATTATATGGAATGGTTCTTTAGGTTTGTTAATGTATATGATATGATTGTTTAGGTTTGTTAAGGTGTGGTAAGAGTTGTAGACTTCGTTGGATAAACTACTTGAGACCAGATATCAAACGAGGTAAATTTAGCAAAGAAGAAGAAGATTCAATCCTAAAGCTACATGAAGTTCTTGGTAATAAGTGAGTAGATGTTATAGACTCTATTATCTTTTCCAATTCCGTACTTGTCTTTTGTATGTATTTTTAGCATTAACGGCAGGTTTGACAAAATTATTGTAGCACTTGTTTGAATTTCAAAGTGATTCTTTTTTAAAATCACACTAGCACACCGTGATTGTGATTAATTATGCAAAATTGACTGTTTTGGCTTCTAAATGGTATTTTATACCGAAGAATTTAGAACTAGTTATAGAGATATATAAGTTCTACATCTTTTTTTGGACTAAATATCATATATCTACATGTAGCATACCATAAAATGTGATTGATCAATTTAGTCCTCTAATTGATACAAGATGAAAATTAATTTATTAGCGATCCTTTATGCTCAGATGGTCTGCAATTGCAGCAAGATTACCAGGACGAACAGATAATGAAGTGAAGAACTTTTGGCATACACATTTGAAGAAAAAGGTGCAAAAAAGTGAAGTGTACAATGTCAATACCTCTTATTCATATACTTTGGATGAGGCACAAGCAAGTGATGGTTATAGTAGTGTCGGTGAAAAAAGAGTTATTTCCAATTATGGTTTAGTCTCAAGCAAGGATCCAAACACTGTAGGGTCAGGATTTTACAATGCAACCTCTTGTGATACTTTAGGAGAAAATATGGACCATCATGGTTCAAGTCAGATTAGTGAAGAAATTGAATTTTGGTACGATGTATTCATTAAATCAGGTCAACCATCATGAGGAAGTGGAAATTTAGGAGATTTCTATTTCTCTTTATATAAGTTAATTATTCTTGGTTTCAGGTTTGTGTACAGAATTTGAGATCCATTTTGGTGGTGCGAATTGGCATAATAAAAATAAAGGTGAATCATTCGGTATATTTTTCGGTCAATTTATTAAGGATGGCATTTTTTTTCAGTCGGCAATTTTTAGGTGGCATTTCATGTGGGAAAGGTTAATCCTTTCCCACCATGGAAAAGTTGGATTCAATGATTAGATTAAGTGAAGAACATATTCTTAACATGCTCTCTCAACACTAGATTTTTCTTCACACTATCTTCCAACAATTTAAAAATTCTGAAAATTAATTTTCAGAAATTAAAAAAATCGAAAAAATATAAAAAAATTCAGATAATTTTTTTTTTAAATTCTGTAATTTATTTATTGGATGTTAGTTTTTTTTTTTTTTGAAAAAATGAAAAAAAAATTGTTCAGAATTTTATTTCAAAATATTTTCAAAAACCTTATTTTCCAGAATTTTATTTTCTTAGAAAAATAAAAAACTTTAATTTCAATTTTTTTTTTAGGATTTTTATTTTATTTTTCGTAATATCTTATTTTATTATGAAATTAAAAAAATATCTTCTTTTTAGAAAAATAAAAACTTATCTTAGTTTCCAAAATTTTAATTTTATTGAAATAAATATGTTTTTTCAAAAAAAAAAAATTCTAACATTCAATAAATGAATTACAAAATTTTTTTAAAAAATTATCTGAATTTTTTTATATTTTTTTAATTTCTGAAAATTAATTTTCAGAATTTTTAAATTGTTGGAAAATAGTGTGAAGAAAAATCTAGTGTTGAGAGAGCATGTTAAGAATATGTTCTTCACTTAATCTAATCATTGAATCCAACTTTCCCATGGTGGGAAAGGATTAAGCTTTCCCATGTGAACACACACCCAATTTTTATGGTACTCTCAAATGTTTAACCAATAGAATAGTGTCATTTCAATTAAATGATCCATGTTAACATTATTAAAGATTGACTTGAGGGAAAGAGTTTTTGTACACTTTTCTATTCAATTTAACCCCCAAAAATTGTACAAATTACTATTTCATATTTCAGAAAATTAATTAATTAATTTTTTAATCAAAACAAAACCAAATCATTAATTGTCATCGCAATTTTCTCTCCAACATTCATCTTCTCAAACGTAACCTTCTCTTTTTCTTTCCGGGAACAAAAACATAATCTATATACTGTTCCTTCATTTCTTTCTCACCATTAATTTTGCTTACTGAATTTTAATTGAAAAAATTGATGATGGCTTTCTTATACGTGACCTTTTTTCTTGTATTTTACTGGTACAATTTTATGTTTTTTCTTATACTTGACATTTGAAATGTTGTTTCATAAACATAATCCATAATCCTTTGCTAAAGATGTCATCTTTCTTATCAATCCAATTACCTACCTATTACTTCTAATTAGCTATCAATCTATCTTGTTTTGTGTTGTTTTTCTTGATGTTCCCTTTTTTGTAGTGTGGTGAGTGTTTTTGATAGCTATCCCCTTTTTTGCTATAAAAAATAGCAGTAAAGTTTAATTAAAGTCTGTCAAATTAGTTCTTGTAGTTTCCCACGTATAAGCAAGGGTTGTAGCGAAAGAGATGAAGAAGAAGAACTGCCATGAAGAAGAAGAAGTAACGATTTAAATTTGTTTTCTGTTAAATCAAAGTAAAATTAATTATATCATAAAATAAAAGCTCCAAAGTGTAAAACTCATAGGTTTGGTGGTGCTAATTCTATAATTCAGTCAAACTTATTTGTTCCATGTTGTCAAAAAACTATTGGCCATTTTAGTTTGGAGTATTGTTACATACAAATATATGGGTGTACGGTAGAAGGAGCCTTTTTAGTCAGGATCAGTTTAAGAATAAGACCACTAAAGCTATCGTTTTAAGCCCACCAAATACCAACAAAAATATAATTTTCATTAGATTTTTTAAGAATTTTTTTTCATGTTCCAACAAAAAAGACCTCATATATTCAATTTTGTTTTAGGTCTCATTTACTATTAAAAATTATTGGGTCGACACTACTGTCAATTTATTAATGTAAAGTATTAAATCAACTCATTAAAAAACACAATATTGATATATTAAGGTGCTTTTTGATATATGGATAATTGTTGAAATTGTTTTTTCTTGAGAATAATGCGTGTAAATTTGTGTTTAGAAAATGTTTTCTAAAATCATGCATGCCCTTTCATTCTGACATAATCACGTTTTTGGGTATAAATGATGCCAAGGGAAACAAAACATAACATAACAGACAATGAAAGAATCAAGGAAAGAAAACAAAAGCTTAAACTAGCTAAAGGATAAATGGACCCGCATGGCATCACTCAAAAGAAAGCTTCTAGTATTTATTTTGTACTATAAAATTCAATATTGACTGATTAATTTGGAGAGGATGAACCATATTGTTTACTGCCGGGAAGCTCAATTGAAGATAGAGCAAACACCTTATAGACTAGTCTAACATATAAATTGCTAGCATCGAAACGATTCGAACCTGAGATATTAAGAGATCAGATTCTCATGTCCCAAGCCTGCATCAATATATCAAATAGGTTTAAATGAAAGTTCAGTTTTGATTCTCGTTTCTCCTTCTCTAGATCACAAGGATTATCATACTTGGTGCGAGTTCAATGCACTTCACGTTAATTTAAAAAACAAGGACAATTTGTAGCCAGAAATCTTCAATTTCTTATCACAACTTCATGGTTTTAGCGTAGACTCATCGTTCTATCTCATAAATTTTAATTGATAAAATATATATTTTTAAAAATTATGTATTAAAAAATATATCGTCAGCGCTCTAATCCATTTAATTTGTAATGTGATATATTTTGAAAACTTTGACTAAAAAATATAATATATATAAAATTGAGGGATGAAACTAAAAGTCAATGCAAAAAACGGACACCAAAAATAATTGTTGCAAATACTACTAATCAAATAAAAACCGAAAACAAAGCTGAAATATTTTAGATTGATAAAAAACGTTCACGATGGGACTCGAACCCACAATCTCCCGCTCCGGAGGCGAGCGCCTTATCCATTAGGCCACGCGAACATCTGTTGTCATATTTTCGTCCTTTACGTATTTAACCTCTACTCATCAATTTCCACAGTTTTAGGTTTTTACTGTTTTTAGACAAACAAAATGTGAATGGTCGTTAAAAATTCAAACACAAATACGCAAAAGAGCCCATATTTATGGATAATTTAGTCATTTTTATCTTTTGAATACAATATTAGTCATAGATGATTGAAGACGAAACATGTCATTTTCACCTTTGATTATCACATATAGCGGTTCAATTTTATTTTGTGCTTGGGAGGAGCAATATAATTTCAATTTTTTTGGTTTCTTGGAAACTTTTTTTCCCTTCTATATGTTCGAATTGGTACTTTTCCTTCTAGTACTCCTTGTACAAAGAAGGTAAAGTTGATTGTTTAATTTAATATAATTTTAGCATTTAAACAAAATCTATTTATTTACAAATTTCAAAAGTGTACCGTAAATACTAGACATTTACAATTTAAAGGAACAAACCGACAATATACTCAATGTATAGGGCAATACCGAGGCGGTGTCTAGGGTGGGAGACCTTAATAGGTCTCCTACGGTGCATAACCTCTTTTTTTTTTTTTTTTTTGGAGCAAAATAACCTTTTAGAACTGCTAGATTGATCAAGCTCATTAGATCATACTATAAACCAACCACACTTGATTATTTCCTTTTTGTCTTATTCTCCCACGGCTAAGCTTCCAATCCTTTCCCTCTTCAATCTCATTCCCCTGCACTTTTTTCTTTCTTTCTTTTACAATAGCAAGCTTTCAACACTATTATGTGCAGATTTCTCAATCATGTAGAAACCTATTTGTTCATTCACCACTCTATGTTCCTATATTCAAATAATTGTTTATATGTCTCAATAAATTAATCCTCAAATTTTGCATGAACTTAAAAAGAATGGTTTCAAATTTTCATATCTATTGAGAAAATAAATTCAGAGAAACCCATTAAATAATAAGATTGACACTTTACTAATCATTAAAGGTAAAAGAACAAATCGTTGATGTATATTGAGGAATAAATGAAACAGGATTCACACTTTTCATAACATTCAAATGAAAAGATTACATATGCAACAAAGAACACAACCCATACAAATTACAACAAAAAATCAAAATTTTCAACCATTAAAGGGTTCATTCTTCTTCTCACACTTTATGGTACAAACTTTCGCTGTTAGGAGCGACCCTCTCCGCACCTCTTTGAGTTTCTATCATCCAACACGAGGATATCGAAATGGTTATGGGTTTATTTGGTTCATCAGTATAACTTGTTTTCCTTTTATCTCTATGGACCTTAAACTTGTCACTGCACCATCAATGATGCAAGCTCCTTTGTTGTTGGTTCTGCATATCTGAGTTGTTTGAGAGAAAAAGAAAGAACACGAAAGTGTTATGGGAGAGAGAAAATGATAATGAAAAAAAAGAAAGTATTAGGTGTAGACACACATATAATAAGATTCATAGGGAATCATAATCCAACGGCTAATAGAAGTTTCACTAATTTCTTTCACAAATAAAAAGTTTCACTAGCTTGCTCACGGTAGGAGACCTGTTAAGGTCTCCCACCCTAAACAGGGCCGCAATACCGATATACCCTGAACCCTTTGAATGTTTATCCATTGAAAAAATAAAATTGAACTAAATTAATTTTATTAAATATAATAATATAAGAAAATGAATAAAGAAAAATGTATGTTTAAAATTTTGAGAATTTACGAAGAAGAAGTGTTTGGTTGGAGTGGGAAATTGCAGTTCTTTTTTGTGAAGAAGATAGATAGATAGAAGAAGAAGTTAAACCTAAACTCATTGAATTGAATTGAATTGAATTGAATGGCTTTGACAATCTCAAACATACTTCATTGCCCTAAATTCAACAACAACAATAATTCATCCAACCATTTCCGTTCCCAATTTTCAACCTCTCTCAGGTAACACTCACTCCTTCTTCTTCTTCTTCTTCTTCTAAAAAAACACTGCTTTCTTACTGGGTTTTATTCAATTTTCAGGTTTCCCAAGAAAACATCATGGATTAACCCAATAATTATCTCTGCTTCTTCTTCTGCATCTGCTGCAGGAAGCACTAATCCTAACGATGACTTCAATCCTTATGAGGTAGCTACTCAATATTCATTATCTTATCTTATAAAATTCTTTATTATTGTTCTTATTATTATTATTATTATATAGATTTTAGGTGTAAGCCCTATTGAGAAATTTGACACGATCAAAGCAGCATATACTAAGAAAAGGAAGGAAGCTGAGATTAAGGGTGATGAACAAACTGCTTCCAGAGTATGTTAACTAACTGACTCTTCTCTAAAAAAATTATTTTGGAAACTGCCAGTGTTATTTTTTATTTTACGAACAAACTATCACTTTAATCCCTAAACTATATAAATAGTCGGTCCTTAAAGTATATCAAATCGGTCAATTTAGTCTCTAACATCTTAATAGCAAGGATTAGATTGATGGATTTTATTTACCTTAGAGACTACTTATTATATTTACATAGTTTAGGGACTAAATTGAAGAAGAGATAGTCATAGTTTAGGGACTAACTTGATGGTTTATTTATTCTTATTGTATGAGATGTGTAACTTGATGATGATATATGAATATTATTACCATCATGTACAAGAGACAAAAACAAAACCACAAAGGGTAGAATTACAAATTATTTTTCGCTCGATGAATATTATCCTCTATTTTGAATTGCATACTCTCTAGACCAAATTAAGTGACTTTCTACAAATGTGTCCCATACTGCTTTTAATTATTTCGTTTTTTATGAGGTTGTTAGTAATCCATATTGTTATATGTTTTTCTTAAATTTAATGTACTAACACATGGGATCTTGTGTATTGTGAATGCATGATCCAGCTTGAAAAGGCATATGACAAAGTTATGATGGCTCAATTGAGTAATCGGAAAAAGGGTGTGACTTTTGGATCTTTTAAGGTAAACTAGGGGAGTCTTTCTTTTTCGTGAGCATTTGAAATTGCACACAGAACATGAGGGCACAGAGATGCTTCTTGTTTAGTTTGTTTTGGAGATTGAAGCTGCTTTGTTAATTTAATTCTGTATGTATTCTACATTCATTGGACTTCCTTTGATGAAGCAGCAATAATTTTTACAGAACGTCTCTTTTGACTTTTTTTTTTTTTTTTTTTTTCAGCTCAAAATGAATGTAAGCTGCCTATAAATTATGCATATGAAGAATTTCGGACGAATTAATGTCTTATGATCTTGAATCCTTAACAGTTAACACTTTTCATTACGACGAAATAACTTCCAAAATTATGATTTATCATTATTCTTAGTCATAGAATTGTTGTTATACACAAAGTCTAGCTACATAGCATTTTTTGCGTCAAATTAATTCACCCACATCATCTATGCTATATTGTGTCCTCTTCCTATATCCCCACAATATTTCACGCTAATATTTTGTTTATTTGCTTCTCAAAACTTTATCATAATTTGCAGGTTTCAAAGGACATAAAGTATGCCGACAAGCAGCCAGTTATACCTTGGGGACCAAGGTTTGTTATTGCTTGTCATAGTTCATGACATGATAGTTTTGTTGCTGTATATTGTTCTACGTTGCTGCAGTGTGCTTGGGAATTGTCTCCATGAATTGTGTTAATTAGGATGTCTTTTATACATCCAATTACTCTTTTATTACTGCTTAGAGAAGATCACAGTATCTCTCCCTTATGAAATAGACATGCCATGAGTAATTTGTATTTAGATTAATTTATTTTCACCTACAGTTTGGTAGGAAAATCTCATTTTTCCTGTGTGTTATGTATATCTGACATTCCTTTCCACTGTCAAGTTATCATGTTCTACATTTTCTTCTAGTTAAAATTTTTCTTGATATCACTAAGCAGTGTCATTCTATTATCAGCCACTTGGGTTGGATTTTTTGACATTATTTGTACTTCGATGCAATTTCAGGTTTGCTAAATCAAGTGAAAATGATATGCGCATCAACTTGGCAATATCTGCTGTTTTTGTGAGTAGTAAATGAGTGGTTGATTTTATTTAATTATTTTGGAATATGCTAATGCTCAGAATTGTCTTTCTGCAGACAGCTTGGATCGCAGTCACTCAAAGTGCTGAATATAAACCTTTGCAGTTTTTAGCCTTTGCTTTCGTTTATAGGCTTTTTGAGAAGTTAAAATCCTTTGAATCTCCAAAAAGCTCCACAATTAATGTGAGTTTCATACTCTAAGACGGCCTATTCATTAAAATCTTTGAATTTTCTGCTTTTTAACCATGTTGAATTATCAATAGAATTGTATAGTTCATTAATCATGATAATGGTTGCTACAGGAAGATGGTGAAGATCCAGGAGAAGGACTGCGCATGGGAAAGAGACTGCTCCGGTCACTGGCCTTGGTTTTTGGATGTATAGCTGTTTCATCCTTGGTATGATGATTCATCTGATCTTTTGGTGTGATTCAAGGATCACTTCTTTGATATCCCAGTTTATGGGCCTCTGTAATCTACAATAATTAACATGGAAGCTGATATAGTGTATGTATGTGTGTGTGAGATTGTCTTTTTAAACAAACAAAAAAAGGTGGATCGGTTCGACAGTTCATCTTGCTTTCACGTTTTACTTTAGTTGAAACCAAATTATTTTTCATCGTGATGTTCCGCAAAGATGCATTTGGATAATTTTCTCTTAATCTTTTTGGAACTATTATCTGAAGACAATTTTTAAAGAAGAAATTTGTGGTGGCTGATTTACAGAAATTAGACTTTTGTACTGTGCTGGACTTCCACTGGGATTGTAGGACCAAATTTGTCAAGTTATTGCATTTGGGAGAGACTGGACTTCGTAGATCTACATCATCAGATTAATGATGCACAAACTAATTTATATTATGCATTTTTAGTTTTTAGTTGAAAATGTTTTTTCAGTATGCTATTCAGTTATTTTGTTTGTCTCTCAGTATTCAATTTAGTCTAATACGCCTGAAGTTTTGTATTTTCTTCTTATCATGCATAGAGGAGTGCTATGGACACTCTCTAACACCCACTCTCTTATTGGACGAAATCCATGTGTTACACTCTCTTTCTAGCACTCTCTCTAACACTCACTCTTATATTGGGTGAAATCCATGTGGGTACCACACATTGGAAATGGATCCCACATAAAGTGGTGAGATCCACATGGGTTTCACCCAATAGAAGAGTGAGTGTTAGAGAGAGTGCTTGAAAGAGAGTGTTGCATTTCTCTCATACATATTATTGCTCCTCAAAATTATTCTCATACATATTATTGCTCCTCAAAATTATTTATGTTCCGGATAAAGATTAATAGTTTCTGGTACATTTTTTGCAGGCTTACACATTCGCTTTGAACATAGTCGAGTCTGCAAGTGGTTATATCCCATCTCTTCTTTACAACAGTCAGGTATAAATCAATTCAGCCCTTGGCTAAATCAATTGTTCAGAAACCATGTGAATAATATGATGCGCGTCATGCAGTGTATTTTTCTTAGGAACACTGGATTTTTTTTTCTATGCATTCTTTATGTGAGTTTTCTTATAATAAAATGCCATTTTAATCCTCATTTTCCTATGCGGTGAAGAGTTGCGATTTATGTTCATGATTCACGATTCAAAACCATGTCTTGGTTACATGACTGATGACTCATGAGTATTACATTTTTAATACATGGGCAGCTGTTTAGTTGCCATTTAAGTACGCTATACTTTTGCACTAGGATAACTAGTTAACTCTGTAGTCAAATAGCAGCTATAGTGGGGCTATAGTGTAGCAAAATGCCATATTTTCGCGATTTAGTACAAGGAATTGTCAACTAGTGGCTATAGCAGCGCTATAACACTGTAGCGTAGTGGAGTCTGTGTAAACCCCTATTTTTTGCAATGTTCGATTGACAAAATCTACCCGAAGTTTCTTAATGTGTATATATGAATTTGAGATTTATCATAAGATTGATTTTAACAGCACAGGCACTAACTACAGTATTTTTAAATCTTTTATATATATTGCAATTCACCTATCAATGTGTCCTTTGCAATATTATATTTCGTTAGTGTTATATATTCTCTCAACCGTAGAGTAAACTTATTGGTCCTCTTAAGATATATACAACATCATATCAGTCTTCCATATATTAGCAAAGTCAAATTAGTAATCATAATGACATCAATTTTATCCTTCAAAAACTGAGTTATTGTCATTTTAAGGATGAATTTGATGTTAATGATGTAAAATTGAAGGATCAATATGACGTGTTGAATACCTTTACAAATCAAAGGCCAGTGTCATGTCACCAGTTTGATGGCACAGCTGCTAACTCTTGGAAATAAGATCATACACCACATTTATTACCAGTGTATATTATTCTTGGTTGGTTGACTTAAAAATCATGGTTAATTAGTCTTGTCTTGAATCAGGATAAGTTTGATCTTGACATAGTTATCTATTGTCCCATTGCTCTATGTATGGGTTAATCAGCTGACAATATGACGATTTTCATTGTATTTGCAGGAGTTGATAATCACCGCATCATCGGCATTCATGCTTTTTATTTTGGGATCTTTTTATAGATAATGGACCTTTCTTGAAGACGTAGAAACCAGTCAATTTAGTGATGACCACAATACTGTGTTCCTTTTCCTCTATTGTCAACGGAGTTCTTTTGTTGTTTCACTCAAATTTTGTCAAAAGAGAAATACATTTCTTTATAAAGTAGGAATAGTGTTAATTTCAAGTTTTGTTCTATTTGAATGTTGTGTATGATGCTCATTTGGGCTATTATGTTCGAAGCTCCTCCCTAATTAATTACATGATTCACATTCAAGCAACCTTGCTTATACAAATGCATAGAAGAAAGGAAAAATATTAAGGTCTTGAAATTAAATCGTTGACCTTGAGATTTGCACATTCAACTTAGAAAATGTCTAAATAACCAACTATAACCAAAATTATTTACGAGCTTGAATAATTGTAATATTTCATGATCGTTGTCTTAGAATCATGTATTATGTACCAAGTTTAACTGGATATAATTAAGTCAACAGCTTTGATTTATGGTCAACCCATACTAAGAACGAAGTGTATTGGGCTTGAATGTTTTAGTTATTTTTTCCTCTTTACTATTTCCTTATTATTTCTTCTTCCTTTGCAGCATTCACGGGGAATACATGATTAAAATGGTACCATAATTGGGATGAGGTAAATTCCACCATTAGAAATTGGAGTTGGAGTAACAGAACAAGTTTATGACTATCTCTCCTCTATAATTACAGTTTATTGATATTTTTGTTGACAAGTACCATGAATAAGTCTCAC
This sequence comes from Medicago truncatula, assembly GCF_003473485.1. Taxonomy (NCBI): domain Eukaryota; kingdom Viridiplantae; phylum Streptophyta; class Magnoliopsida; order Fabales; family Fabaceae; genus Medicago; species Medicago truncatula. Next base: position 54,857,384 of record NC_053048.1, read on the forward strand.
ATCGGCTACTACTAAGATTTTTGCTATGTTTATAACTTAAGTGTGAGAGCACCTGCGTTGTGTTGTGTTCGTGAAAAGGAGAGATGATTGGCATCTCCCCTGACAGGGTTATGGGAACTGCTTTCGAGCATTCCTGTTACACACACCCCGGTTAAGGCTATCCACCTCCTCGAGGTTGGATCTAAAACCATATGGTTGTTTGTTGGAAATAGTATACCATCTCTTACCATACTATGTACTAATACACATCTCCATACCTTTTATACGGATAGAAATTTCAAATAAATCCAACTAATTTTATTTTTTTTTCCTTCAAAGAAGCTAAATTAACCACTCAAATTGACACCGGAGACAATCGAACATGAGACTTTGAGGAGGAGCACACTTCATGGTCTCAAGTCAATACCACCACGCCAACTCAAATAGGTTCTAACTAAATATTTTATTTAAGAGAATAAAATAAAATATATGACCATCAACAAACTATCTTCCCAGCACAAGATATATCAGAGAAGACAACCAATAAATACATCTAGCTTTCAACGAAATCAAGCAAACATTAGCCAATACCCAAACATAAAACAAATGTTTTCACACTAATTATGAAACTAATAATGTAAAACAACAAATTAATCACCAGAAGGAAAGAAGTTTAATATTCTCCAAAAGCTGAAGAGGAGGGTTATCTTTGAGGCAGAAAAGCATACCATTTCATTCCTTCCAAATCACCCAAGAACTAGCTAATCAGGTAAAAAAACATGAAAGAACACCTTGATTTTGCATAACCTGAAGAATTACCAAAAATGATGAAAATGATCCACAATGGTAGATGGATCAAAATGTTTTAAAAATACTCTACCATAAAAATAAAATAGAAATATCTAACCAATAAACTTTTGAGTGAAGATTCAATTTGCTTCGTCACAACTTTCCTCAACTAAATTTACTTCCGACAAAAATAAAACTCATAAAGGATAAATTAGTCTCCGACTTAATATATAACAAAGGAACTAATTTATCTCCGATATAAAAATATCAACAACTACTTTAATATTTTTTTAAATCTTAAATGACTAAATTGGGTCTTCAATCTAAACTTTTTCCACAAAGTTTAATATTTTGTTGTATTGAATTGTATCTTCAGCAACTAACCTCATTTTTTTTTTGAGTCATTCAACAACTAACCTCATAAAAAGTCAATAATTAATATTATTGAGTGCAATAAATAATGTAACCTGTAGACTAAACAGTATTGTCATAAAAAATAACTTTTAATGAAATATTTTAATACTATATAATAATCATTGGCAATTTTATTATATATTCAATTTCATATTTTTTTTATTGTATTCTTAAATAATTACTCTATAAATATAATTATACATAAAATACTCCCTCTAGCCTCTAGGATACCTAGTAGAAACCATTTCATTGGTTGTTGTGTCTTGTCTTTTATAATATTCTTCATAGATTGATTAATAAATTGACTCAAATTTGTCCCATGCAATGCATTTCAGTCCAAATTGGTCTGCTTGATTTAATCTAAATTGAAAACACACACATTCATTTACATATTCATCATTGTGTTACTTACAATTTTGTTGGAATATAAGGTAATCACTGCCTCTTAAACTTCTTAGTTCGTTCTGTTCATTTTTCTGCCACTGATTCTGCTAGAATTAGTTGGATATGGCTAAAGGTAGTTTACAAATTGGTTAATACCAATAATAATAAGTTGGTGAAGATTAGTTATATTAGTTAAGATTTCTGTATAAAGTGTATCAATTTTTCTTTCAATTCATTTTTCTCTTTGTTGGAGTTTATCATGTTTCTCAACAGATTCTGTGCATGTGCTCAATGCTGTGTTTCATTTTCATAAGCTAAGAACTATGGTATAAAATTATATGAAAGATCCATGATGTATCATAGTCTATTATAAATTTGTTATTCTGCGTTATCCACGCTCGAAGCGTAGAGATAAGACCTGAATAGAATTTGAAGTTATGGAATCATGAATTTGTATATAATTGCTAAATTGATTTAATCGGTTCGAGTTAAATTTGGGAGAATAGGAGTGAGTTATGAGACTTACATTTTGAATTTTGCTTTAGTTGCAGAAAAAATGGTAACTAGGACAGTGGATCTTCGGTCAGATACAGTCACAAAACCGACTGAAACAATGCGAGTTGCTATGGCAAACGCTGAGGTCGATGATGATGTTCTTGGCCGCGACCCTTCTTGTTTTCGCTTAGAAGAAGAGATGGCAAAGATAACGGGAAAAGAAGCTGCTCTTTTTGTCCCATCAGGCACTATGGGGAACCTCATATCTGTGCTTGTTCATTGTGACATAAGAGGGAGTGAAGTTATTCTTGGAGACAATTCACATATTCATATTTATGAGAATGGAGGCATTGCAACCCTTGGAGGTGTACATCCAAGAACAGTTAGAAATAATGAAGATGGAACCATGGATATTGATTTGATTGAGGCGGCAATTAGAGATCCAAAAGGGGAGCTTGTTTATCCAACCACAAGGCTCATTTGTTTGGAAAATTCTCATGGAAAGTAAGCAATTCTTTGATCAAAATTTAACTCTAGTAATGTTTTGTTGGATACGGCTCATAGTTTACTGATAAATCGACATATCGCTGAAATAATAGAAAGGTACTGCAACTACTCTGCAGTCGGAGATGTAGGCAGAATTGGCCGAACGCCGTGAACAAACCTTGTGTGCTCGTTGTATTTTCGTTTATCGCATATGTTTTCTTTTGACTCAGAGATGCTGTCCTAGCATGTTTTTACAGTACTTCCATTATTTACATTTTCTCACAGTACATTGTTGCTTTTATAATCTGTTGCCTGTGAATGAAGGACTATAAAATGATTTAGTTTATAAAATGATTTATAAACATTTCATAAACTAAACCATTTTATAACTAAGGTATATGTTGATTGTTCAAGCAAAAATGTCGCCTTTTTAATAATGTAAAGTTAAAAATTCCTTCAATGGTTGTCTATATTATATAATGCATTCACAGTATGAATGATTGAAACTTTTGTTTCCTAAATGCAGCACTGGTGGTAGATGCCTTTCGGTTGAATATACAGAGAGAGTTGGAGAAGTTGCTAAGCAGCATGGACTGAAGCTTCACATCGATGGAGCCCGTATATTTAATGCATCAGTTGTGAGTACCTTTTGTCATTTATCATAAACATTGCTTTGAGTTCTTTAATCTGGCTCCTGCTATCATGCATATATAAACAACTCATGACAGAAAATTGTGGTTTTTCAGGCACTTGGTGTTCCTGTGGATAGGCTTGTTCGAGCGGCTGATTCAGTGTCAGTATGTGTCTTCTTTTACCTTCTCTTTTATTGGACATGATTCTTGGAAAGACTCTTCTAGAGTAAATATGTTCCAAAGTTAGAAAAAAGGATGTTTCTGTTCTTGGATTATCTAATAGATTAAAATTGTGATATACTTGTCGGTTTCCCGAGATGTTTCTTGGTTCATTCTGCAACCTTGAAGTACTCGGTTCGAAGCTAGCACAATTATTTTTTCGATATACTCAAAACTAAATTAAATGTGAATACTAATTCTTAATGGATCACTTTAGAAATAAACTCAAGAGTTTTTGCCAACATTTAGTATAGTGTCATGGCAATGACAATTTTAGGTATCTTAATGCAATTACCAAATTCAAATCAAAAGGTTATATATGAACTAACCAACTTGTGATAACTTTGAATATATATATGAATTAGGTTTGCTTATCTAAAGGTATTGGTGCTCCAGTGGGATCTGTAATTGTTGGTTCCAACAGCTTTATAACCAAGGTATTTCAAAATCGTTAATGCGAGTACAGTAAAAGTGATATTATTCTTTTTGAAAGAACTTGATATTATAACTTTGGTATGTATATCTGCTATTTTAGGCTAGAAGGCTTAGAAAGACCTTAGGTGGTGGAATGAGACAGGTTGGCATCCTTTGTGCAGCTGCACTTGTTGCATTACATGAAAATGTTGAAAAGCTAGAAAGTGATCACAAGAATGCTAGATTTTTGGCTGGTATGTTCTTTACAATGTTGACCTATCAAGTAAAGACACAAAAACGAACCAAACACAACTCTGATAGAAATAATTCATTTACAGCCACATTTGTCGGTGTTTGTTGTTCTCGGACACTGACACATGTTGGACACCGGACACCCTTCAATATCACGTAGATGTTAATTGGTTCACAAGCAATCCTAGCTAGCCTGTTTGAAGAAGTACAATTTAAGCGCACCCTTTAAAAAATTTCCTCTAACTTGTCCTTTAGATGGATTGAATGAAATCAAAGGACTGAGGGTGGATACATCTTCTGTGGAAACCAATATTGTAAGTATTTGGTAGAGTCCATTCATTCATACTAGTACAACAATTGCATTATTGTTTCTCTGATTACTTATGTGTTTAATCAATAATCTCTGATAACAGATATATATTGAAATTGAAGAGAATTCAGGAACCACAGCAGCAAAGCTATCCAAGGACTTAGAAGAATATGGCATACTTATCATGCCAATGGGAACATCAAGGTCTTGTCTGTCACACTCTGCATTGTTACTAATAATTGAAATTATTATTGATTAAACTTTTATTAAAGTAATTTATTCATATGAATCTTATCGTATCAAATTTCATTGGTTCATTTTCTCTTGACAGATTGAGAGTTGTATTCCACCACCAAATATCAGATAGCGATGTGCGATACACTTTGTCGTGTTTTGAGGTAATGAACTAGTGATCATTCTCCTTGTTTTGCTGTATATATTTCTTTTCTTTTTCTTGGTATATATTTTATGTTTCATGATTTTATTGAATGTTGCAGCGTGCTGTTGCTGGAGAACCAAATGAAAATGGAAACTAGTTGAAGAATTTCAAGTTTGTTAACTTTGTTTGAAAAAACAAATTTTCATTCAGTTGTGTGAATAAATATGGACCTTTTGTTTTGTTTGTAATTTTTAGGTGAACTCTAACCCAACACATTATTAAAATAATTAAAATTATTGGTTCATATTTTTATTGGCTAAGTGTAAGAATAGTGTGTTGGTTGAAAGTTAACACAAGAATTTCTCCAAATAAAATACAGAGCATGATATGATATGATATGATAAGAAGGTTTAATTCATAATTTATAGGTATAATTGTACCAAAAACTGCATCTCTAGGTTGTAATGATAGTATAAATAAATATTCAAAGGAACTGAACTTGAATAATGGAGAATTTAGTACAGAGAGAGATTAGAAGAGAAATGAGATCATCATATATTTCATTACCCTTTCTATTTGAAGAGGTTGTATACTGGAAACACGAGTATTTCTTGGTTGAACTGGAAACGTTGTATACTCATTACCGGGAAAAAAAATACAAAACGATAGGTTTGAGGTGAACTAAAAAATGTTGAAAGTGAAAGTGAAAATTAACATTTAAAATAATTAAATGATATGTATTTTGATGCGTGTGTCCAAATCTTGTAACCACTCAAATATTTTTTGAGAGTTTCTTGCTAAAAAGGGTGTTAACAAGTGCTTTATTGTAACTTTGTTGTCTTCTATGATTTCACTTATCGTCATGTTGCTTTGCTCCTAGCAGACTTTCGTCCTTTTCTAGTTTTCATTTTGCAACTATTTCATTTTTTTTCTCTACAAACATTTAATAAACATACAAAATTGACATTAAATGTCAACATTAAATTTAGATGATTGACATAGTTGAAATATTTCTTTTCAACTGCATTGTAGGACCTCTTGAAATTTCAACTACTGCAATAATTTTCTTTTACCAACATATGAATAACTATTTTAAATGTTTCTTTCTGCAACCAACAATAGACACTTTGATGGAAAGTGGAAACATTAACTCATAAAAATAATAACACTTTACAGATTTCATTATAATAACAAATTATTTTTATCCTGTTTAATTTTTAAGTTGACACAGTAAGGAAGGGTCCACCAAGGTCCTTAATATTGTCCACTATCTCATAGAGACACTGACTGTAGGGTGAATTTCTGCCTCACCTGAAGGAACCTCTTTTCATCCATTGTGCAATGCAATGAACTTGGTTTTAATTAGTTTAGGATTTGATGTTTCATCCAATAACACTTTTTATAATTTGTCCTCTCAGGTCGATTCAGTTTTAGAACAACCATTTTCATGAGTCATGACTTTCCGGTGAGATTAATCTTAACGATACTCACTTCAACATCTTTTTTAATATTTACTCTCTAATTTAGCTTAAATTATTGTATGTCTACATTTTAAAAATTAAACACACATAAAATAGTAGGACATATAATAATTTCATCCAATAAAATAATTTTCATAGAATATTTTTCCGTTTATATAACTACATAAACTAATCCCTTCAAAAAGATCACAAGCAAATTTATTAGTCATCTCTTTCATTTTTTTTTTTTTTCGTTTTATATCTTCAAATTTAAATAGTAACATTTTATTTTTGACAAATTTAAATAGTAACAAATAATATAAATTAATAACACATGTTTACATAATATACTAGCGTTCATATGGATACCACATGTCCGTCCATTTATTCTTTTTATTGTGCTAATACGAATAAATTACGAACAATAGTTATTTTGATTTTGATTAAAATTATAGGTAGAGGGAGGGAGGGAGGGATGGAGGGAGGTGTAACACCCCGTTTTCCCAACTTAAAAATTTCAAAACATTTATCAGAGTAATCAACACATAAACGGAATGCTACACTTCTAAAAATCATGAACGAGATAATTAACTAATTATCCTTCAACATAAATCAATTCCTAAACATTGCAGCGGATTAAGTTCATCATCATAAATAAGTCTTGGCACGCAGGCCTCATCAAACATCTCATAATTATTCAGTTAAACAGCTTAATCATAAAATCATAATCAAATACGTAAAGGAATAGAAAATAGCCACTAAAGATCTCATCCCGTTACGTATCAGAGCACCTAAAAGACACAGTGAGGGATAACCAATCACGACGGCAAGCAACAACAACTACTCTCGATCACCTGCAAGTTACTCATACGAAGAGCAACATTTCCAAACAGAAGGGGTGAGATTTCACAAAACAATAATATTAAACATATAATTCAACAATTATATTTAACAACATGAAAACATCATAATATTCATCATAGATAATAATATATCATTTATCACTCTATTAATAGTTCATATAAAGAATCACAACTTCAACAGCTTGGCAACTTAACATCTTTGACTCGACAAATGCGACTCCAACTCGACTATGCAACTTAGACCTCTTATATGCATGTGGTACCAATCCAGGGCATCAAGCCCTCAACGTAATAAGTATTAATATACTTCCAGGGCATCAAGCCCCCAACATAATTGAGCTAAAGCTCCAGAGCATCAAGCCCCCAACGTGGTGAGCAAAGGCTCTAGGGCATCAAGCCCCCAACAATGAATGCTAATGCATGGACACAACAACTTAACTTCTTATAAACAACAACCTCTTAATATATATCCAATAATTTGGAACATCATCATCTTAATCAACTTAGACCGACTCATGCAGCTTAGTTAAATAACAAACAACAACATAGACAGTATGCATATCATCATGATATAACAATATCGAATGCAAGTCATCAACATCATAAACATCAAACATAATTCATATAATGTATATACAATTATATAACATTAGCGACAACATTAGATTATACAATTCAGGCTTACTGAAACAACAACAACAAGATAAATAACTTAGTTTCTAACCTCCAAGATCAACTCACATCAACTCGTCCGACAAAGATCACATTTAACCTAAACAAAGCATTCTGTAACTGGGCAGTTCGCGAGGCGAGGGCCTCTACTCGCCATGGCGAGTTCATGTGTAACTCTCAAAATTCGTTCTTAAACTATTCCAGATTCAATCTTAATCTCCAATCTTTCCTAATCATTATTAGACATGTTCAGGCACTCAAAAACATCTAAGGTTCAACTTAAAGGTCAAAATTACGAAATCATGATACCTCTCTGGTCACACTCGCTAGGCGAGTGAATCTGCTCGCTATGGCGAGCTGCAAGATGCAACTCGCGAGGCGGGTAAAAGTTGCTCGCGAGGCGAGCGAAGAAGTTCATCACTCGCTATAGCGAGGATCATAGCTCGGGAGGCGAGCGATGAATGTTGGCTCGGGCAGAAGTGCAGTTTTTACGAAAATTCACTATTTCTCATAGTTTTAAGCCTAACATTGATTCTTGTAATCATCTTATGACTTATCTAAGGTCTGTAAACAAATTCTACATCAATCTAACAACTTTTCATCCATTAATCCTCAATTTCTCTCATTAACCCTAATTTTCCAACTTCTCTAATTCAATCCTATACTTGCTAAATACAATCATATGAGTTATATAGATTAATAAAATTGAATGTTAGTCTCACCCTTACCTTAGAATTCAAAATCGCAGCTCTTCTAGGTCACTTTCTCTTCTCTTGACTTTTTCTCCCTTTTCTCCAAAAACTGATCGTACATACTGTTTTTCTAAACTAGGTCTCTCCTATTTATATCTCCTATATCTACTTTATCTTATTCCTCTTTCTCCCCCAAAACTCTCTAAAATCTCAAAACAACCTCTCAACTCAATATTTATTTTATTTTCAAATCTTATTTTATTAAACAATAAAGTAAGTCACAACTCCTCATAAAATCATCTTAAATCACACATATCATATAAATATAATATAAACTCATCTTAATAAATTCTAGACTCATTTAAATAATTAAATAATTTAAAGAGGGCGTTACAGGAGGGGGGAGGGAGAGGAAGAGAGAGGGAGAGAAAGAGAGATTTTGGTTTCACAGAACCAAGGTTACACAAAAGTGAACTAGGTTAAATATAAAATGCTTTATCACAAAGTTTCTATTTATAAAACCACTTGAGTGGTTTGCAAGCTAAGCCCATTATATCTTACGGTATACAACATTTTCACTTAAACACGTTGTACCATACGATGTATTGTGTTTCTATAATTAGTGTTGGTGTATCATACGATCACACCACCAAATAAGTCTCACTTATTTATATAATCTATCATCAATATGTTCTGATGTGTGTGATCATCTAGGCTCTCGTAACGTTAATAATCATATTAAATAACACATTTAATATTATAAACAGTGAAGGGGTATTCAACAATACATCACTACTATCAAAGTGACGAGAATGTTATGTGATTTGACAAAATTTGTATGTAATAAAATGTTTTCATGTATAATCACCCTTTTACCCTTATGTATATATCGAACAAAAGACATAATGTGTCATCCTTGTCCAGTTCAGTATTGAGACTTTCGATGTTTTTTTTTGTTAAGTATAAGGGGTAAATTCCATTTAGGTCATTCATGTCCCTCAACATGATTTGTGGCGTACAGATCAATCGACTTTATGATCATCTTGTTACTGACGACGTTTGAACGACAACAAAATACTTGACTACACAACTAGGGTCCATAGTGTGGTTTTAGGTCGAAGGGTATATCATTATGAGAATAACTTATGACACTTACACAACACTCTGTATAATATTCTCATAGCAAGTCAATCAAATATAAATATTATGAGTAATATTTATACCTATGTGAAAACTTGGTAACTCTTTATTCATGATCGGTGAGATCTGATCACCAGCCTACCTACGTAATAGTCTATACACTAATATTATCATACTTCACAATAAAGTTCGACTACAAATACTTATGTTCTATATGTTAATGAAGTCTCAAGATTACGTCACACTTAATGTTCCATTACTCAAACTATCTATTTATGGGACTTTAATAATCTTTTAACAAATATAACAAAGAACGTCTGATACTCCCTCCGTCCCAAATTGTAAGACGTTTTGGGCATTTCACACATATTAAGAAATGTAATTGATATTGTGTGAAAAAAAGATATTATGAGTTGTTTTACAAAATTGTCTTCAATAAATGATATGGGAAAGAAAAATGAAGGAATTGAAATAAGAGAAAGTAATAAATAGTTAAGAATATAATAGGAAAAGTAACATTAATTTTTCATTGATATTGTAAAGCGACATATAATTTGGGACAAATATTTTTTCTAAAGTGACATACAATTTGAGATGGAGGGAGTATTATTTAATAATAAAAATCCTAATACAAAACATAAATTTAATTTAAAACTATTGGCCTCTAGATTTTTATACAACATAAAGTAAATAAAACATGTGCCCATTGAAAATTAGAAACCAAGGACAAAACTCAAAAACTTTAAGATCGTAGGTTAATGATAAATCATGGTTAATTAACAAATCTACCACCTCATTCGCTTATCTTATAAACCGGACCCACCTAACATTTCCATGCATTTATGAGGAATTGGAATTTTATTGACCATTATTGAGGCGGCATCACACTGACGACAATCCTCCAATAAAAATATTTCGTCAAACAAAGAGTCAGCGTAAATCATAATATTTCTATAACTTCTTCTCATATTTTTAATAATTAATTGAAATTCATTAATACAATTCTCATAAATATTGATTAATTAAAAATAAATTATAAAATAAACATTCTTTAAGCAATTATTCAAAGGATCGTGACTATTGACCATGTGAATTGTCCCAAAGTCAAAAGATTGTTTTATATAACATAGTACACATATTTAAGAGGTTTGAATTTCACAATTTTAAAATTGACTGGTAAGCATAAATGAATAAAATAAAAGTAAATATGAATAAAAATTCAAACCATACAATATATTTCTAAATTTATTTTCATCTTGACAAAAATATTAGATAAACACACACATAAAATATATATATATATATATAACACACACATGTCTGCCCCTCTATGGTCATCTCACCTCACATCATCACTGCTCTAAACACTGCCACACCTTGTCTTGTTTTGGGCCATGTCAATAGATTAACAATTACCCTATTCTCTCTTGCTCTCTTTTTTTCTTTCATGTGATAATAAAGTGATACATACCACTTCACTTCACTTCACTTCCCATCACTCACAGTCACAGTATTGAAACTCACACTTTGTTTGCGTTTTTTTGTGGTAAAGTAAGAAAACACAACACATTCTTTCTATCTAGTTTCATTCCATTTCCAGCAAGCAATTGCATTGCATCTACCAACAATTTACCTACGATCGACCGAACAAACAAAGGTATATCCCTCTCTTCATTTTCTTTAACTATATATATATATATAGTTTTTCTTTTGATTGAGTTACTTTAAGCTATATATAGTTGCTAGTACAACCCTCACTCATTTGCCATGCACTGTTCTTTCTTGTTTTAATTCTAGCTACAACAAGGAAAAGGTGGAAAACCCTAGCAATTCACAACAGAAGAACGTATACTAGGTAATCTTTTTTCCATTTAAACTATTTATTTAGAGTTGTTTGTTTATATCAAGCCCGTTCATTACAATTTTTTTTTATTTTTTTTTTAGAAAAATCTTTTCTTTAGAAAATAAATTTCTTTTATTTATTTTCATCCGTTTGTTATAAATTTTGAATTAGTCTAAAATAAGCTAAATTGGTTTAGATGAGAAATAACTATTTTTGATAACTGAGTTTGTTTTAAAAGTTATTTTCCATCATGACAAGCAAAAACAAAATAGCTTCAAGTTTTTAAAAAAAATTCTAAACATTATTCTCTAAATTAATAAACATAAAAAACATTTATATAATATGCCAGAAAATATATTTTTTAGTGATTTTAACTGTATTTGTGATTTTTTAAAAATTAATTTCGAAATATAATAATATGATTTTACTGACCGTACGTGTTAGATTGAAAAGAATATTAAAAAAAAATGATTTCTACCGTTTTATACAAATGCAAATCAAGTTTTGTTTGATATCTCTAGATTTTAGAAATTGCATGCTCTAGATGATGGGTAGTACCAACCAAATTTCAAGTTATGTGAGTGTTCTCTTATGATGATAAAATTGAATAAAAAAAAACTTAAAAAGATCGATTGAAAAGAATATAATCTCTAAAGATGATTTCTAGATTATTAATTTTATCTAACAATCCCTTTTATTTGAATTTGAATCTTAAACAAGGGACCGTAATCACAGGATTATCAAAGAAATATGGCATTGGTTTCAGCTGAATCAACAAACCCTAGCAGCTACAATGGAAGTGATTCAAGTGGTGGCAACAAGATCAACAGGTACGAGAGCCAAAAGAGGAGAGACTGGAACACATTCTGCCAGTATTTAAGAAACCATCGACCAGTGCCACTTTCTGCTTCAATGTGCAATGGAACACATGTTCTTGAATTCCTTCACTATCTTGATCAATTTGGGAAGACTAAGGTTCACAATCCAACTTGTCCTTTCTTTGGGATGCCAAACCCTCCATCTCCATGTGCTTGTCCTCTCCGTCAGGCGTGGGGTAGCCTTGATGCTCTTGTCGGTCGCCTCCGCGCCGCATATGATCAAGAGATCAATGGTGGAAGTAGTAATCCTTTTGGTGATGGTGCTGTTAGGTTTTACTTGCGTGATGTTCGTGATTTCCAGTCAAAGGCTAGAGGAGTTAGCTACCATAAGAAAAGGAAGAGACCTAACCGCAACATCACAACTATTTCTCAATCATCCTCATGAACTCAAATCTAAATCGCTGTTTATGATCAGAATCTTCTTTATATTGCAATAAAAATGTGGCAAATTTGATCAACATTGGGGGCTGCATTGTGATTATATTAAAATCATTCGTTATTGCACTAAAAATAATAATTAAGGGTTATGTTTTTTCTTTTACTAAGGGGGTGATTTTTTTTATTGAAATTTATAATACACATAACATTCATGCGACATGCATGCACTTGAATAATTTTTCTCATTAATTTGTTCTTATTGAAATACATGGGAATGCTTTGTGTGTTATGGTTGATATATATGTACTTTTGGTGGAGGGTTTTCTTTCTTAGCATCCAAGAACATGAATTACTACAGAATTATTAGGTCGTTGAGTATTATTGATCAAAGGAGAGACAAAAATATATAAATAACTAACGAGTCAAATATAATATATAATTGGTCAAATCGGGTTAGGTATATATCAGTTGAATGATATTGTGAAATACACCGCAATACAAAATTGGCTAGATAGATAGATAGATAGATCACCCCCTATTCTATGCTATAGCTGCCTGTACTGTACCTGGCTACAAATGGACATGTCTAAAGTAATTTGATGTATATTATATCAGCAACGATAACTGAACACATAAATTTGGACACAATACAGACACTATGGGCAGTTTAGACATTTCAGATATAAAAGCAGGGGCATTTTTGTAAAAACAACACACTCCATCTTCTTCCTCTCTTCTCTGCGTCCTTCCCTCTATATTCTTCCACCATCTTTTGCTTCATCACCACGACCACCCTCTCTCACCACCGCTGTCCTCATTAGTGATCACCACCACCGCGTTGTCCCTTCCATTTGTTCGGATCTAGAACTCGCGGCGTTGACGACCTCCTCTTCTCACTCCGCCGCCGGAGATCTGTTCACCACCATCATCCTCATCAATAACGAACCTCGCCGTCCCTTTGATCCGTCCAATTCTGGAGACGTCGCGCCGCCGACGATCTCCTCACTTCTCCCTTATCCGACGACGATCTTCTCTGTCTCGGGTCTGACTCTAATCTTACGGTGTGGTTCCGTGAGTGGTCGCCGGAGAGAGATTTATGGTGAGATAGAGTTGTAGAGGAGAGAAGAGTAACGGAGAAGAGGGAGGGAAGAGAGAATTGAACACTGAGTTGCAGAAGTGGAGAAAGGAAGAGGGAAAGGAAAAAAATAAAAAAGAGTGCAAAAATAAGTATAGTTATACGGTGTTGATTTTGTGTTTAATTTTTTGTGTCACTTTATCATTTCTGTTAATATATACATTGCATCTTGATTCCAGTTTTGATTTTTTCACTTATTTATTTTAAAAGATGAAATTCTAACAGTTAATATGTTTTATAAAAGATAAAGAGTTGAATTTTATAAGCTTTAAAATGGGAAGAGTCAGCCAACCCATAATCTTCAAAAGTAAAGCTTAAAACAAATTTTGATAATGTGATCTTATTTTGTCAGCATTAGACTTTTTTGCTTAAAAAATTTAGTTAATTTTTTTTGGCAGACCTAAAGAGACGGTTTTGGTATGGTTTTTTGTTTTTTTATTATTAAAGAAGACGGCTTTAGTAGCCTTACTCTTGAACCACCTTGATATTTTACTGTTCATTCATTCAGTGTTATATCAAGTTTAAAATAATTCAAAAAAGATTTTTTTTGTCGACCCTTCGGTAATCCGGAGTTTGATATTTTAATTTATTAAGTATGAATTATATATTAAATATTTTATTATATCGAAACATAAGTGAATTTTATTATCTCTAATTAACAGATATTAAATTGCATGGCTCGAAATAATTCAATTAAATTTTCATGATTATTTTTTATCTTTTTCTTGAAAATTCAAAACAATTTATATTTATAAATTGAGGAAGATGGAAAATTATAATCAACTAAGGTGATAATAATGATCAACTCCTCTAAAAAAATGAGAAACTTTACATCTGTCTATGAGAATTTGAATCACGTCCCTTGATTTTACTAGTAATTTCTTTTTTGCAAAGTAAATTTATTAATGTTGAGATATTGAAATAAAAATATGATAGTCAGGGATAAATATTTTACTTTTGGATGACAAAAAATACTATGAAAAAACTATAAATAAAAATAAATATTGAGAATGAATATTTTAATAATTAGTATTAATATTTTATTTATCTGCTTTATATTTTTATTTGTCAAGTAATTTTGATTCTTAAACCATATAGATATACAAATACCAATATATAGAGGAGATACACTATTTTGGGTTGAACCTTTTCTTTTCAATTTTACCTCATTATTTAAACTATTTTGTGTATTTCGCAGAGTTCCCTTAATGTGATTTTTTAAATTCTTATCTTAGTCATTGCTAACAACGGGTCATGCTAATATTTCCATTAAAAACAAAATTTATTGAAAAAAATTAAATTTCAATTTTTGTTAAATAAACTGGCACAATTTCTCGTGCTTAATTTTATATTCGGTATTTTAACATGTAGCATAATGATACTCCCTAACAACTAACATTAAATTCCTATGTTTATGGATTTTAAAATTAGGGAAATGCTAACCGGTGTCCCGGGGTACTGGTTAAGGATATGAAAAAGGAATTTATATAATAGTTAATACATTGAAATTGTGTAATTAATTTATAATAAAGTCAAAAACAGTTTCCTTTTATGGTAATAATTCCCTTTTATGGTATGAATAACCAGTGCCCCGGAACACTGATTAACAGACCCTTAAAACTAAGGTTAACTAAATGATAAAACTAACATTAAATTCCTAACTAAATGATAGCATAATGTTATCATTTTCCTTAACTAAATTATAAAACTAACATTACATTCTTATGGTACCGTTTGGTCCGGATTTTTTTTCTTTAGTTTTTCTACATTTTTAAGGAGAAGCTAGGCCAAACACAATATCAATAAAGTACATTCGAAAAAAGTACTTTTTTAGAATGCATAAAATTGAATGGAATGAGCTTTAACCAAAAGTTATTGAATGCTACTTCAAAAAACTACTTCTATGTAATTTATTTCACAAACATTTCTCTTCAACTCACGCAGACAACCTTATCTTTTATTTTTTAATATTATATTTCAATTTGTTTTTTCTTCCGTTTAATTTTTTTTTAAACTGGTCCATATAATTTTTTTTAAAGGAGGATCGATTTAATTTTATTATCTATTTTTGAAGGAATTTTATTATCTTTTTATCACTTATATATATAATTTTAATATCCTTTAATTATCACAACCTCACAAATATTTTTATTCATGCTGTCATTGAATGACACCAAATATTATTTTCCCTTTCTTTAACCTCACAAATACACACACACATTAGCGTTTAGATTAATATTTTATGTATGTATGTCTGATTTTTTTTGTTACGCTAATGCGTATAATTTTTTCAGTGTTGCGTAATGCGTACAATTATTATTTTTATAAAATTTTGAATTTAATTAAAAGTACTAGTATAGATGCCTAAAAAAATTATACTTATATATATTTTACACATTTATATTGTAACAAACTATGCATATCTTTTTCTTATTAAAAAAACTAAACATATCTTTTTCAATGACACCAACAATGTAACAAATATAATATCATATAATATAAATTCTTATCTTTTTAAATGACACCAAAAATATGATATTCTTATAACAAAATTTGTTATACAGTATATTTGGAAAAGAAGAAACAAATTATTCTCTAACTTAGCTCAATTGATATAGACAATGTATAAATATATGCAAGGTCGCGGGTTTGAACCCCGGACACCATAAAAAAATACTAAATTCAAAGTTTTGTACAATATTTTGCCAAACAACTTTCAACTTAAAAATAACTTTAGAACTAAAAAAAATAAAGAAACCAAACAACTTTAGTTTTTTCCTTAAATAGCTTTATTTTAACTTTGTCTTAAAGTAGTTTTTTAACCGAATAAAAGTCTGGCCAAACGATATCTATGTTTATGGATTTTAATTTATAAGAATCATATAATCTATCCCTAAAAAAATCATATAAAATCTATCCGTAAAAAAATCATCATATGAGAATCATATAATCTATCCCTAAAAAAAAGATCATATATAATCTATAAATATAGTTGTACTCTCACCCATACCATACCAATCGTGCATATTGCACATGGCATGTTTTATTTCACATTTTGATATGAGATATTTTGACCATATTCTTCTACTAATTTATAAAGATAAATAACAATATCATATAAGATGTTGGATTCGTCTCGAACAATATTTTCAAAACATTAAATTTTCATAATTTTTTTAAATAGATAATTAAAGATAAAAAATATGCATTGGTATATGTGTCAGAGTCAGTTAGATCATCTAATATAGGACAAAGGGAGTAATTATTAAGAAAATGATGCTTAGAGCATCCGCAATGGAGACCTCCTTTTTTAGGTACTTAAATGAGTCCCACATGTACACATAACTCATTTATAATTTTGTAATAGTAGTATTTAATAAGTACTCAATCCCTCCAACCAAGCATCTCACATAAAGTTCTTAAATGAGACTCACAAATCAACTATCAATAACTTTATACCATCACATATCAATTTTTTAATATTAAAAAGGTGTGAGTCCCACTTAAAGTTGGGGTCTTATAAGACCCCTAAAAAATTTCTCCACAATGGGGCTACCTATTAGATACCGGATCTTAAATAGTTAAGACCGTACCATTGTGGATGATGTTGTATTGTTAAGTTAGCTTAGTCTCTTATGTGGGAAATAGTGTGTATCCAGAACAAATGGTTACCTATATTTGATTAGATGACGATTTGGAAGTTGAAAACTTCAAAATGTGATCGAAAGTAATTAGATTTCAAAAGTAGGGTTTGGGTCTAGAATAGATCAAATGATATGAAATGACGTATGTATAGTATAACGTACAAGCATCCCGCAATCGACGGTCAACCTTTCAAATGCAAATCAATGCAATGCAAGGACAGACGGACGGTTTCCTTCCACTCTACATTTGCTGTACTGCTGCTGCATGTCGGCAGAGCTAATACCACCTTGATAATTGAACCCATATTTGTAATTTGGAACTTTACAAATCGTTGATGATGCAGTGCGACCGTTGATCATCATCTTCAATCAACACACATTAAAAATTTGACTTGCTGTCAATTTCCATTTCTCTTGTCAGTCAGATAAGAGATGCTTGTGAAAATTGAAAACTGCTCCTTTGACACCGTAATTCCAATGGAGTTCTTCGGTCTTGTAAAATAAAATGTATAGTAAAGCCTTTTACACGCATCGAAATATGTATAAAAAGGCTGAACATGAATACAAGTTTGACCTATCCAATTTATTTTCATTGAGGGGCCATCCCTATCCAGTTTTGATCTAAGCATAACAACTTGTGCAAAATGTATGTCGTGACAAATTATGAAAGGATAATGACCTTTTCTAGTCAATCAAACGAAGAACTCAGCATAAATTTATATGCTAAATATCGAAGTTAATATAATACATGTACACATCCATGTGTAAAGAGCTTCTTAACATAACATGGAGAGGCACCAAAAATAAGATGCAGGCATATATAAATATTACAACCGTAATTGAAAAAAAAAAAAAAAAAAAGAGGATAAAATAACTCATTTAGCATTCTGATACTTTCAAGAATCAAGTTTCCTATAACCTTAAGTCTGCACAAGCTTAGAAATGGTACAATATCTCTAACATATTGTCTGCTTGTACAATAGAGCATAAATATGAAACATACACTTTTCAGAATAAGGAAAATATACATCTGCCCAAAATGCAGTTTGAAGAAAAGAATTTTACTTGACAACCACTTTGTCACTAAATTGCTCCTTGGATCTTCAGATAGGTTTTATGCTTTTCTCAAGTCTATGACTAACCAATGAAAAGCTTTTGCATACAACCTGAGTGATCTGTAAATCCAAGAAGGCCTAGCATAGCGTTGAATGTTTTCTGTAATGCCAAAAAATTTGCTTGCCTCTATTTCTTCTTCTCCAGCGGCTGGTTCAAGTAGTGAGGTCAGCTCTTCTTTCGAAGCTTTATACAATTTAAGTCACATAAATATTCACACGGTCTTTAAAAACCCACGAACTTCAACAAGGAAGTTATTCAGATTTTTTCTAAATCTTTGGTAATTTATTCGATCAAGGGAGAAAGAAAGCTGATTTGCACTGGTAAGAGACTGCAACGCATTTACCAGCCTTGATCTGAGATTTGGATTTGCTTGTCTCTCTATCAATTCATTGCCCAATCTCTGTAAAGAAAAAGGACCTCTATGGAATCATTCAATAAATGCAGTGAAAATCATACTAGGAAGACTTGAGTATGTGTTAGAATAGTGCATAGTGAATAGGTATTATTTACAAACTTCTAAAAATGCAAGTCCAGGTAGGGTAACCGACAATAATAGGATTAATGTTGATTCCAATCGGTGCTCCATTTTGGTCTATGAAGCCCGGATACGGGTGTGGGTATGATACGATACGGGTACGCGGATAGGTGAATATTTTTAAATTAAGGATACGATAACAATTTTTTTATAATAAAACTTATATGTATGTAAAATACTTGAAGAAAATAAACATTGATTACCCTTCATTATTATACTATTATAAAAGTCACAATTTTTTTATAAATAATACATGTGATCAAAATTAAAAAAAAATGTAAAGTTTTCTTATAAACCATATTATATTTTCATATGTTGGGATATCAAGAGAAACATCATTAAAAGAACTCAACACAAATTTTATCTAATGTTGATTAACTGAATCACCTATCTCTCCTTCATCCACAAGAAGTATAATTTTAAGTGGTTCGTCAGGAAACAATTTTATTGATGCATATCTAAAATTGAATCATATACATCTCTACTGAGTTTTTACAACATTGTCTAACTTTTTTACCCTTCATCTTTTTCTAGGATACGCATACGTGAAGTATCTTAGAAGTATCCTTGTCTATCTGCGGAGTATCATATAAGTATCCGATAAAATATTTTTAAAAAATCAAAATAATTAATTGAGATACTTCGTGGGTACGTATCCGCGAGTATCCGTGGAGTATCGGTATCCGATACGGGTACGTCTCTGTTTTGTAGTATCCGGGCTTCATAGATTTTGGTAAAGTACAGCCAAAAAAAACTAATTAACTTGAAAGTGTAGTTGCTAAAACAGAACAATGAATAATCTACATTGATTTGAAAGGGATTTAAATGGAAATTGAGCAAAAACCTAGATGTAAAATCCTGATAAGAAAAGTTACTTGCATATTCATCATCAAATTTTGGCTTAAATAACTTTTTAGTCTCAATATTATATAAAAACTTTGGTTTCATAGTCTAGAGATAAAAAACTTGCCAGTTTGAATAGTCCTTGTTTTGGTTTAGTCCCTACAATATTTGTCCATATTCATATTATTGCCTGCCATGTGTGTTGATTATTAAGAGCTATCGTTGACCTGTGATATGGCCAAAGTAATTCTTATAAGGCTTGGCTTAGACAATCATCCCATCTTGAGCTAGATTCAATGAAGAAATTTAGAAGTAAATATGGACAAAAATATCGTAAACATTTGTCACAACCTGTCCCATAGGCACCTCTGATTCCAAAATGGTTATATGAAAAAAATATTATAGGGACTAAAACCAAACAAACAAGGAAAAAAAGCAATTTGCCTATGTTTCAGGGACTAATACCGACAGTAATTTTTGTAAGGGAGTATACTGAAAAAGGTGTATGTTACATGGACTAAAAAGTTATTTACAGTTTGGAATTTTTACCAAATCCATGTTAGAGCAACATACCTGATACAAGCCTTTTTCACAAAGGATTAGGGGAAGGAGAGCATCTGCTGCAACACTGATTAGATCAGAACTGTAACAAGGCAATACTGTTAGTTACAATGTGGTTTTGCAGTAGTATTGACTCATGATATATTGCCTACTTTGAGATTTAAACTAGAAGAGAAGGCACTTTAACTTGTTCGCAACTCTAAATCATCGGGCATATATTATGAATTCATATGAAGTACTGATAATAAGTATGTGGATGTACTTTAAGATGTAACAATATTTGATTTACATAAACTAAATTCCAACCCTAAACAGAGATAACATCATTGGCAGGCCCAAACGATGGCAGGGATGGGTAAAAGTAAGAATACAGAAAGAAAAAGAAATTCATTTGCATTCGCACCTGTAATCTTCAAAAAAGAGTAACTGCAGCAATGAACGAAGAAAGCGGCTCAAAAGGCCTTCCTGAACCTCCCCACTTGAATCCTTAAGACCCATTGCATGCGCACCCAAGCCAATATTACCATTACCAGTCTCTTTGTAGTGGTAAGAAGCAAGAGCTTGCAGAGCTCTGAGACACTTACTAACCACATCTACATCCTGCAACAATCACCAAGGAAATAACTATTTAGACTTGAGAAGTATAGTCTGTAATGAAGAAATTTTCTACTTAGAAGTTTCTCTACACTTAGAAGTTTCTCAATCTCAATCTTTGTAGCCTCTTACTGTGTCTCATTACATAGACTTAATTTGTAGCCTCTTTGGTTTTTGAAAACATATAATGCTTTTTGAAATAATCCCCATTTGAATTTGTTTGATTTTAGTCTAAATTTAACAACAGCAAAAATAATGTCTTCAGTCCTTACCAGGAATTGCTTTTAACGATTGAAAACATTATTTTGGTTATGTAGGGACTGAAAAATGCCATATTTTCAGAACCAGAAACATGGTTAAACCCATCATCAAACAATGTCGATTATTAAAGAATAAAAGCAACATTTACAAATATATTATGACCTGATGGTGGAGACCAAAATCAAGAGTTCCGAGTATATGATTAAAGGCTTCACTATTTAGTTGTGCAAATGTTTCTGGATAAACCTCCAACAAATGTGACAGGAGAGAAAAATACTGCAATAAATCATATGGTATCAGCTTTGGGAAAACAATGAATTCAGTATTCCTTCTACATCGTACATCAATATCTTACATCATGACAAAGTTTGGGATATTTCAAAAGGTCCATAGAAATCAGCGGTGTGACTATGTGAAGTCCAAAGTAAACCACCTGCAAGATCAATGCTTTAGAGATTCATTATCTAACATTACATGAAACAGCAAAATGTAATAATGATACCACCTGAGATATGTTAGTGCCTTGGGCCTCAATTGAATCTGACGAGAAATCAATCTGCCAAATCAGTTATTTTCAGTTAAGTTGGTCCAATTTTAAGAAGCATGAGGTAAAGGTAGATCTCTTTCCAATTGCCAATCTGAAATTTACAGAAAGAAAACCTTACCATGTCTTTAGAACAAAGACTTGAAAGAAGTTGAAGAAGCGCACGCAAATCTTTATACTTGTCTGTTTGTGCCTCACTAAGTAAGCTGCTTGAAAGACTTAGCGATATCTAAAAGAGAGCAAAAAGGGATTTGATGGATCTTTGTTTAACATAAAGAAAAAGTAAAAGCAAATTAGCAATGACTGTGGGTTTTCTTTACAAATACTGATAACAATATCATATTGATTTCACATGACATAACAAAAACGATTATCTTGTTGGATTATACAGATTAAAAAGAAAACTAAAGCAAAAATAAAGGACTGAAAATAAACACGGTTCTTTGTATCCCATAATATATAACTAACAGAAAAAAGCGTAATCATTGACTACTAATACTGCAGGTAATATGATTCTAAAGATTGTCTTTATTGTCGATCTAATCTCACAAGATTAGTAAATTGGTTCAACCAGATTGAAACCTCATTAGTACAATTTGAAATCTTTAAAAGGGATTAGATTTCAAGTTGAAGAGGTAGCTTGAGGATACAACCTACAAATCCTTATTTCCCCCAAACAATAAAAATCCCTAAATACATTAAAAAAAAAAAAAAAAAAAATTCCTTTTAAAAGAGACGGAGCTAAAAACCTATTCATACATGAATTATTCTATTTAAATCAATTTAATGATAGCAACAGAATGCGCCCAAACAAACTTAGAACATGGAAGCGAAAAGTAAGTCTCCACAATCTTTGAAGTACCATAACAAAAGTTCTAGCCATGTCTAAGGCAATAATGCCATTCAGAGCAACATTCAAAAGAGCATATCTTCAACTAGTCACAATGTTCCTCCCAAGCTGAAGTATTTTCCCATATAAAACAGCATAAGTGATAAAAGAAAGTTACCTTGCCAATATTGTGAGATGAATACAGCTGAAGCAAACGCATGCAGAAATTAACAACGGCAGCAGTTTCTTGGGCCTCCAAGTATGTAATTTGTCCATCAACCCAATCGACTACAAATTTTAGTAGCAGGTAGACAACTGCAGACTAAGCAATAGCAACATTCAAGTACAAAATAGCAAGTTTAGACACGCATGTCTAATTGAAGATAAAATGAAAAGGAATACAAATTATAATTAATCTAGAAAAGGGACATATTATAAGGATAATACGAAAATGTTCACCATAAGTATAAGATAGTCCTGGAAATCACACTTGTGTAACAAGAGCATCAAGGATATATTAAACAAACTAATACAAGAAAATGTGAATGTTACCTCATGTTTATATACTTCAAGCAAAACTAGTATGGGATTCATTACAGAGAATCCTAGCTCATATATAGCTTTCTGTGTTCGAGGTTCAGAAGCACTTGCAGCTCCACGTAGCCGTTCTAACATGCAGCTGACCTAAAGGATATCAATGATGACATTGAGGAGCTATTTTCATATAAACATGAGAATAAAATAATTGTTTGTGTCCTCACCGACAGGAGGATATCTGGTTGTTGGGCAACGTTTTTAAGATTACTCTTGCTAGACATCTCCACTATATATGTTGCAATATGACCCATGAGATTCCTTACATACCTTATATACAAACAGACAAAATTTTACACGGTGTCGTGAAATTTTTGAAACTATAGATTAAGAATTGAGATAAATACTCACTGACTCGACTCTTCTGAATTTCTCACACCTGAAGCTGATCGAACAAGTGTTTGTGCAAGAGATCTCTGAAGCAAAAAACCAATGGCATTTAGGCAATAGCTGACAGCAACAAAGTAGCTAGTAGTGGAAGTCGATAAGTTCTTACCTGATGAGAAATGTCCAACAAGAATAAAGTCTTTTCAGTAGAAAATGCATTCGCCAGTTCATGCCATGAATTCTGCATAAGCAATCAGAAATTCAAGACAGTGATCCTCCAATAATATTACTTTTGTTTAAGCAATCACTAGCGTAAAATGTGAAAGGTTACTGAAGGTGTCCTGGATACATGAAAGTAATGGAACAAAAGCAGAAAGTATGCAATGAAAAGAAGCATTCGCTATATTGAGATTTGAAATACAAAGACTATTTGATTTTTTGAGAATTTATTAATACTTTTTGTTTAGTAATTAGAGGCATTTAATGAAGTGCATCAAATGCCTCTAAACCATTTCCCTTGAGGCACTCACTAACAAACCATGAATTAACTAGGATTTATGTTTATATAGTTTTAATTTCAATATAACTAAGGGAAAATTTTATCGGACAACTGCAAGACCGACTATGATGAATGGAATGGAGTGTTGGGTGGTTAAGAACCAACACGAGAATAAAATAAGTCTAGGGGAGATGAGGATGTTGTGTTGGATGTGTGGTAAGACTAGACGGGATAGGATCAGAAGTGATAACATTAGAGAGAGAGTTGGGGTAGCGCCTATAGTAGAAAAGATGGTGGAAAATAGGCTTAGGTGGTTTGGGCATGTCGAGAGAAGACTTGTAAATTCTGTACTAAGGAGAGTAGATCAGATGGAGGATAGTCTGATCACTAGAGGCAGAGGAAGAACTAGAAAAACTATAAGAGAAACTATTGGAAAGATTTGGGGATTAATGAGCTGGATCCAAATATGGTTTATGATAGAACATTATGGTTTAATTTGATCCATTTAACTAGGAGCTGTTACAGGGAGTGTTACAAGGAGAGATGGTTTAATTAGGAGAGAGATAGAACTTATATATTTGAAACCCTTAATAGGGATTGGCTTAATTTGTAACCCTTTATATCGTTTAAGAGGGAGCTGTTGTAGGGATTGGCTTAATTTGTAACCCTTTAATTAGGAGAGAGATAGAGCTTATATATTTGAAACACTCCCTGTAATTTTACAAGACAATAATTTTTTCAGAGTTTCCCTATTCACCTTTTTAACCTTCATATGCAAGCAGCTACCGACTAAACTTGAATTGCGCATCAACAAAAAATTATATCATTTCAAGATATATACAGATTCTTAAGTTTGCATCCAGATAAAGTTGCAGATTTTGATGTTTTGTCAATATAAAAGTACAAGTACTAACTCACCAGGGCAACAAGTTGAACACATATATGCCTCTGTTGCACCAGTGAATGAAGTAACATATAACATGTGAGGCCCTGGAAAAAAAATAACAACCATGCAGCAAATATTAAATTAAGAAGAACCTTGGAATCAGGGGGTTTTCTATTTATTCCAGTATTTCCCAGAACAACATTTCCAAATTAGAAATAACTAAATGTACATGTGTTTAGTCTATGTTAAAGAGTGCCACATCGGATAAAAGATGGCATGAACATGTGTTTATAAGTTGGGGCAATCCTCACCTCACAACCCGGTTTTGTGGGCTTGTGTTAGGCTCAACCACAAAGTTTAAGATGGTATCAGAGCTTTTTCCAAGATCCATTGGTTTCCGTTATCGGGCCACCCACCATTTATATCCACGCACTAAGCTCAATAGTATTGGGCGTGAAGGTGTGTGTTAAAGAGTCCCACATCGGATAAAAGATGACATGAACGTGTTTATAAGTTGGGGCAATACTCACCTCACAAGCCAGTTTTGTGGGGTTGTGCTAGGCCCAACCACAAAGTTTAAAAGTCTCATCAAATTATGGATAATATAAATCACATGAAAATGTTCTAGTCTGTTTTCTTAAACATCCCTTCGGTCCTCCCGAAATTTCCGTGACTTGTGATCTTAATATAAATCACATGGCCTATACCAAATTTTGGATGGAAAATATACTTGACTTTTTTTTTTTTTATCATGCAATGATAATCTCCCATGAGGATTAGAAATTGATTATCTACAAATAGATCATATACAGTGTGTAGGATCAGATTGATCATCACTATTCACAACACCTATGATATATGTTTACGAAATATATTTATATTGACAATTTCAAATACATAAGCATGTGAGGACCGTAACTGTAAACATCTGAGTTTGAGTGTATACTTTACATAAGTAAATACAGATGGACCAGGTAACAACTATGTCAAATACTTGATTTAAACGAGAACATCCAAACTAATGAAAATGATAGGAGTTTAAAACACAAACCTGCAAATCCTTTTCCCCTGGATATGATGTCAGTGTAATCAAAGATATACGAACAATAATATCAAGAATAACTCTCCCTTGGTTATGCTCTCCAAAGAAACTAAGCAACACCTTTTTTGAACTATGCTCATAATGATGACCTGAATCTAATATTTTCTCTCCAATCCCATCGGAAGACATTAGATATGTGCTAGACCACCTTGCAAGGAACCATATAATTGACTGCATAGAACATAAATTTAGAAGAGTGATAAGGTAAAGCAGTACCTTGTCGGAAATGGCATATATGATGTCATACACAACCAAGATTAATTTCGGTGTAGTTTTTAAAAAAGTGCAAGTTGTTTAAATAAAAGAAAATAGTTAGTGTAGAAAAAATGGTGCACTAGATCATGGGTATAGTTTAATAAAGTTCTGTACATGGAAAAGCTTATAGACTATCGTATGTATCCGTTTCTCAGGGACATAGTCTACTATTAAAATAAGGCCAGAAGATAACAAGGCAACATATCTAGGTTTTTTATGTCTATAACAAGTCAAAAAGAATACTGTCGAGGTGAAAGCTTATGTAAGATAAATGAATAAAATAAAATAAATTACCTCCATAAGCCGGGGACTAAAAACTGAGTCTCTCATTTCTGGATTTAGGCACTGCTCAGCAAATTTTATGATTGTACTGCATTAATTAAAAAGAAGCGAGATATTATGGCTTTACTTCAATTGATCTAAAAATTCTTTATATACCATTTACATAGGTTAATATCCATGTAAAAATTTCGAAAAATTCTTTATATACCCTTTACAGAGGTTAATATCCATGTAAAAATCTACTTTATTCTACCGCTTGCAAAGAGTATGCGTGAAACCGGGTCTAGAGTTTTTATATAATTCTGTTCTAAGCATTGTGCTTTAGTGAGCTGAGGGCCACAGTTGAGGCAATTACTCTCTCTCTCCCTCTCTCTCTCATTTATATATATATATATATATAACAATTAGGAAATACAGTTAAAGATTCAGTTTTCTCTCAAAACTCTCCTCTGTTATAGAGTTTCTTGGAATTTTTCAGAGTACACCATACTTTTGGACAAAAGAAAATATTGTCTACTTATTTAGTTTCCATAAGTAATGTCAATAGTTTACTCCAAGTTTCCTAAAAGCTGGTAAGAAAAACATGACAGGCAAGTCTTCCAATTTTTGCACAAATGTCGATCGATCCCCATTCATAAACACACAATGCTACAGTGTGCACATGCTTGGGTGTAAATATATTGAGATATACACCTACATGCCCCATAAGCAAGGAATCCCAGAATAACAGAGCTATACATAAATTTCAACAACAGAGAACATTAGTTCAGTAAAGGGACAGTAAAATCATTTTACCACATGCTAATTGATGTACTTATCAACCAGAGTAGGCAAAGTAAAATTTACAAAAGCAGATATGAGGGCTGCTCATTCAACTGTGGTTTTGTAAGGCAATATGGACCAAAAGGAAGAAGTGACTAAAAAGAAAAAAGATCAAATGTAAGATGAGAAGTAGATGATAAATCAACAATTCGTAAAAGGTACTATTAACAACAATTTTAACAGAGCCAAAGCAAAAAAGTGCTAATATCTGAACAAGGTTCACAAACATAATTTACAGAAAATCTTAGCAGGAACTCAGTACAAACAACAAATTCCAGAAAAGAGAAGAAAAGTACCGTACCTGGAAAGTAAAATAACAGGATGTTTATCTGCTTCCACAGAATTAACAACAAATTGAGTTTGTATGGCATTAGGAACCTAAATATCACACATGACAACCTTAAATTAATGTTTGCATTACACATCGTCTTCAACATGTGAAAAATAATAAGGGTTAAAGATATTAATGTTTGCTCCATGTCATAGAGCAAACATGTGAAAAATAATATAGGTTAATGAGTTGGATCCAAATGTGGTGTATCATAGAACATTATGGCGTAATTTGATCCATGTAGCCGACCCCACTTAGGGGGATAAGGCTTGGCTGTTGTACTAAAGGTATTAATGTTTGCATTACACATTGCCATCAACATGTGAAAAATAAAAAGGGTTAAAGGTGGAAAAATAGAAGATGGTGCACTATTCTATATGAGTTTGTATGGCATTAGGAACCTAAATATAAAACATGACATAGCATTAAATTAATGTTTGCATTACACATTTCCATCAACATATGAAAAATAATAAGGGTTAAAGGTCGAAAAATAGAAGATGATGCACTATTCTATACAATTGAGAATACTGAGATAGGATCCAAAAGCTTCCAGTCACTATAACTATCTCTTAACCTAAGCAACAGCCTCAGTTAGTTAACAGTTATCGTTTCTGTAGATGAACATCTTGCATTGCAAGTATCAGTAGTTATAGAGATGATCATAGCCTCAGTATTCAGTATATTAAATAGGAAATTTTTCTCGCATTCCAACTCTCCTTTCTATGTATCATGTTGACATTGTTTGAGGAAATCTGGAGTTTTTTTCCTGGAGTTTTTGCTGTCTATAAAGATTCCTTTCATTCAAAAAGAAAAAGATTTGTAGTTTACTAAAGAACATTTCTGAGTCAGAGAATAAGGAGAAACTATATCCACATACCAGTGGCATTTCCCCCTCCCCTTCATCTGCAATTACGTGGCCAATTATGAGCATCAATGAATAAAGTTCTTCCATAGTTTCAGTCAAGTCAATAATGCCCCTTCCCTACAAATCAAGGGATAATTTTAGCTATGGTAATAGCTCTGGTAACTTATAATAGAATATTTATGATGGACGGATGAGATAATACAAAAACACAAACAGACAAAAAAATAATGAGAAATTCTATGAGATTAAGTTGAATTGAAAAATTCGAGTAAGCATTTGAGATAGATATTATTGTTGTGCTAAGTGTGACTCATTGGTTTTAACAGTGGTTAAAACTCAACAAAAACTCATGGTATATATTAATTAATAAAGAACTAATAACCAACTCATTTTTTGCATTATCTGGATCTACAAAACTAGTCTTTGTAGATACCAAACATTCACAAAATTGGTAGGTGCCAAGCATTATTCTTTGGTCTTGTACACCCATGACTCTGTATGATTACATGGGTAGTGGACAGTATGTTAAAAGCTGAATTAAAATGTTTGCTCGATGTTTAAAGTTGGGACCTTTTCCTTGTAAGAGCAGCTCTAAGGCAGGGAATCCTAGAAAGATTGATTTATCTTTTGTTAGCAAATAGATGGTAAAAAAGTTACATTCTAACAGCAACAATCTAGGGCAAGGAATATGGTTGTAGTTAGTTAATTACTTGCTAATTAGAGTCTAATTACTAGATTCCTTAGAATACTTAAAGTTCGGTGGGTTATGACAGGTGGAGTCGATTTTATATAAGGTAGTGGAGTAAGAGAGGTGATAAAATTGAAGAGCTGGAGACTGGTCGTGGTTTCATGCTGTGGACATTGTGCTTGGAATGAAAATGAAATATAGGAATATTTCCGAGTTGAGAGCTCCTTGCTTAATTACTTTTGAGGATTCCTTATATCAATATATGGAATGCAGTCAAGCAGCCTTCCATTGTCACTCTGTCAAGCAACCTTCTTTACCTACCTCCTATAAACTGGGGCTAATTACCTCCTCCTCAATCCCGAAGTCCCCGCCTACCTCCATATATTGCTTCTTTCCACCCTGCGACTAACATCACATTTTTTGAAATCTGAGCAATCACAGATCACAGTTTTGCAGTTTAATCAATTACCAATACCAATTATCGCATTCCGAACAATTGCTACTCTCAATCTTTTGGTCTGAAAATTAATAATCTTTCGGAAGAGGGGAGGAGCTAGACAAGTATATTTGTAGAGGACCTATTTAAAATTCTCATCCAAGAAATTATCCTCTAACATAGTATGAAACCAACCTGATTAAGGCGTGTGACTCGCTCTGAAAACACGTGTGTGAGCAAAGGGATTGTAACATCAATAGAAGCTCTTGCAATAAGCGCATATGAGCTTAACCTTTCATCCATGGCTGCATAGAAAACAGCATTTATTTTCAAAAAAGAACAAATGAAAGAAATAAATGAAATTGTACTGTAGGAAACTATGGTAAATCACATAAATAATTTAAGCACATCATTACTTCAAATTTACTTTTCATAGGTATTAACAAAAAACACAATCATATTTTCAAGGAAAAATCTTTAAATTTAAGCTCGAAATTGAGTTCTCAAACACGCCTTGGCAAAATACAAGATTGGACTCAGTCTGCTGTCTGTAACTGCTTTGTGATGTTGTCTGTATTATTACTTTAGTACAGCAACTTAACAAAGTCCAGTAACAGGAAAGCCAATATTGACAAAAACAAAATGACAACTGAATTCTGGGTCTGGCGCATGCGATTTTATAAATCTTTGTCAAATTTCCGTACCAGATATTGAAGCACGAAGATAATCTGAATCACCCTCATCATTAAATGCTGATGCAGAGGCCACTAAACATAAAGAAGAGAGAAAAAACCTATGTGAGGAAAAAGAAAGCAAGTAATACAAAAGAAAATAAAAAAGCACTATAGGAAGTTTCATATAGGCTTTACTTCTTAGCTCGCATTCTACAATGAAACCAAAGAGATTCGCAGCAGCTTTTATCCCTTCCGATGGAAGCAAATCATTCACAGTTATGGTATTTATTGGCTGAAGAACAATTTAAATCGTTCAGCGTAATGACCAAGTCGGAGAGAAAATTATTTCATATAATTATATTTGAATTAATACCATTAGAAGGGCAGTCCAAGTATCCAGTAAGATATCACGAGCTTCCCAGCTCCAAGTCCCGTCTTCTGTATTGCGAGTTATGAGGACTTTAATAACTTCAGACATCCACATTGACAAAAAGGTAAGAGTACCAATAGCCCTGGAGCATCAACCAAAATGTTAACTCATTTCAACTATCATATGATAAACAAAGAAATACCTACAAAAAATTCAAAATACAATTGAAATACCTCATAGATTTTAGGAGATTGTCAAACACACAAGGAGTTGTTACATTTGCAATAGCTAATATTGCACGACAACCATCAATCATCTCACTGAATGAAACCAGAACCAATTTGAGGGTCAGATGTAAATAAATAGAACTGTGTAGAGGCAGGTATGTGCACAAGTATGTGGGTCATTACAAACCTATCACTTTTCCCATTTTCAATAGCTTTTGAAACAGCATCAGGAGGGTCTACCCACTCTAGTATCCCAGAAAGGAGTTGCAGGAGATGCCTTTCATGCATTTTCCCATCATCTAAAACACGGTAGCAAATAATCAGAGAAAATCAAATAAATGCCCCTAACTGAACAGGGGTCGTTTTAGCAACAACTAGTTATCTAGTTAAGAACTGAAAATGTAGTCACAGGTGTTCATAATGTCAAAACATTATCTACTTCTAGAAGGTTAGCCGGATCCCTACATTCTCCTCCCATTCTTTCTAGAAGATATCTCAAAAAAATGATAAAGTTTGTTTATGGGCTAATTAGTTTTGTGAAAAGTCCCAAATTTGATGAGATATGCCTTGAAAATATGTTTATAAGTGGCAGGCATTTATCACCTTATAAACTGGTTTTATAAGGGTTGAGTTAGGCCCTAATTTCCTAACTGATGCTTACAAAATCGGCTCATAAGGTGGGGAGTGCCTCCTCTTTATAAACTCTTATCAAGAGTCTTATCTATCCGATGTGGGATTTGGGTTTTCCCAATAGGCTCAACCCAAATTCTAAGATGGTAACAGAACATATCTAAGATCTGCTGGGCCACCCGCTATCGGGCCACTTGGGTCACACTCTTGATGTCCAGTCCTGGGCGTGAGGGGGCTGTGCTAAGTGTCCTACATTGGATGAGGTATGCACTAAAAATATGTTTATAAGTGGTGGACAATCCTCACCTTAAGTTTTATTCAACATTTTATCAATGATCTTACTATCAGTAAAACTACTGGACACCTCTATAAAATCCATGCATCAAATTAACTCCCTCTCATCAGAAAGAGGCAAAATATTTATCAACTTGGAAGATACTAGTTCTAAGAAAATACACATACAGTCAGCATAAAGACGGTGGAGGAAACAGTTATACAGAGTTATACCAGAAAGAAATACAGTTCCTGTCAGAGAGCAAAATTGTACAATTAGCTTTCGAGCAGAGACTGCAATAGGGCAGTCAAGCCAGTAGCCTTCATATGTGAACTTCGGCCTCAATGCAGCATATAAACTCAAAAGCCATCCAACATGACCACTCAATATCAACACATCACGCCAATCTGAACCAGGCTGCATGTAAGCATCAAGAACAGAATTTTGAGCCGTCAGTGGGAGACTCATAACATGATTTTGTAGTAACAACTGTAATGTAATTCTGATGTTTTGCCCGATGCATGGAAACTGTTAATAAGCAAACCAATTGATTACCTGAACAAGGTGACATTCAGGCCTTCTGAAAGAATCCCCATCTTGCCCAACTCCAGCAGAGAAAACATTTATTTTTGTGTCACTGGTATTGCTACGAAAATCCCAATTCAGGATTTGAAGCATGAGATCCAGTGCAGCGGTACAAACTTTAACCTCAGGTACAACAGAGTCAGATTCAATAATCCTATTTGTAACACTGGAAGCAGCTTCTTGGGTCCATTGGTAGAATGTCTAGAATATAGGTAATAATAATACAAAGAAAAAAGGGAAAACAATTAATCTAACCCAGCAATCAACTTTACAAGCATAAATAACTGTCATTTTTAATAATAAAACCCCAATTAACTTAACAACAAAAGTGTAAACTGCAATGTAGAATGAATATTCAAATGATAAAATTTCAATTAACCCAAGAGCAAAAAGTGAAAACTGTAATGTAGCGTAAATATTCTAAATGGAAAGACCTTCATGTAGTCTCGCTCAAGGGATCTCCTACACTGTTCATGAAATTCCCTTGGAAGGCCCATAGCACTTGAAGTAGAAGGAGAAAACTCAGATACCTATAGATATTTAATAAATATATAAAGCGGGTATCTTTTACAGCTGTCACAATAAAAGGAAATGGCACAATTTCTATAAAATAAAATGAAGTATCACATACCAATGATTCAAGAAATTTGATTCCAGCAAACTGCACATCTACTCCATGAATGCCCAAAATTGCCTGGTTCACCTGCAATATATTTGAAGATGTCAAAGACAATCCTATTACATGAATAGCTTCAAGTACACCTGCTCCAATTTTTACTGCCCAATAACCAATTTGGTCCCAAAGTAAGGAATAAACAGCTACACCAAGAGTTAAACGAAATTGAATTATTTAAATCAAAATTTATATAATTCCCTAAAGTAATGATATTTGTACAACCATTTCGTAACACCTTCTGCGACAGCTTTTTTTCCGTCTCTTCTTGTTGTTCAAAAACAATATATATATATATATATATATATATATATATATATATATATATATATATATATATAGAGAGAGAGAGAGAGAGAGAGAGAAAGCAAGTGAGTGAGTATGAGAGAGAGAGAGAGAGTTGTCCAAAAGTTGTCACAAATAGCTTGTACAAATATCATTTCTCTTTAAACTATAACTCTCCCTCTAGAATTTGGGGAAGACTTTACATGTTGGATAGGGGGTCGGCTTAAGTAAGGCAATAGATGAGGTACACTGACTTGTCTATTACAAAGAACAGATTATGCCTTAATGCATTCTTAAATATATTACTATAAACTGTTCAATAATTTAGTAGTGCACAGGAATAATGGATTTCATATGTTCATATCCCATGCCAGAGCTGCAAGCCAATAGTTTCTGTTCAAAGAGAAAACACAACCTACGCACTTATATTTACTCCAGCTGTATAGTCACCAGTTAATCAATTATGGGGGATTTGGACAGCCCACCGATACATTTCATGCATATAATTAGCGTTATGAAAATATTCTTCATTTTGAGTCCAGAAGCATGAGTCAAAGGGGAAAGAAGAAGAAGAATACATGCAAAAAGATTAAATATCCAAAAGAAACTGACGACATAGAATATGTGGGCACCTGATAAAAGAGTGTTTCCTTCTCCGCAGCTACTACCTCAAGCCTACATATAGAAAAAAATTGGCAAACCAACTATAAGTAAGATGAATATACAACCTCAAAGTTTAGCTAATACTAATCTGCAACAACATAACGATCTTTCACTCTTGGTTAAAATTATCGCCTTGCTATGATATATACCAAAAAAATAAAAGAACTTTTCCTATTATGTGTTTCCGATTAGAACATGTCCAACAAAAGATATATCTTAAAATCATTTATTTTTTATATATAACTAGGTCAAACTTTTTCGTTGTTATTCTAGTAAAGCCAATCCCTAAAGAGGATACTATAAATATCAGAGGTTCTTGACCTACTGCATTTGATTTTAAACAGCATCCATATTGTACATTGGAGGTGCTATTTTTTGTAAAGTAACTTATGCATTTGCACATACGGGTCTCTCTCTTATAAAAACAGACATCTCAAGGGAAGCAAATGTTCTTTAATAAACAAGTAAAAGTGCTATACTATACATATTAGGAGAAAACTAAGTAGCTTCACTTCTTTATAATATAAAACTGGGTACGCCTTCTCATACTAACAAAAGAATTTAAGCAAAGTATATCTGTGACAATAAAATCTTATATTTCCTCTTAAATAAGTTAAGGAATTTCATTGACCTAACCACTTGTTTTTTGCTAGGTAAAACAACCAATACTAGCCAATACCCGTGCAAAAATTCAATTACAAAGATTTGTACAAGGCATATTTCCCATGGAACTCAACCAACCAAAAGAACAGCGAAGAAAGAGATTTGTACAGAAAATTGTACAAGGTCACAATTCACAATTCACTCGGATCAATTAGAAAGAGATTAAGAATGAACCATTTAGACCTCAACTATCTTTTTTATAGCATTTCTTATTGTTTCCCAATAAAGTCATTATTGTTCATTATGATCTCAAAAAATACATATTGCAGGTCAAAATAGTTGGGGAAGAATGATGACATGATCAGACTATTCTAATTCTAAGTCGCTTGGAGCTTTTTAAATATTTCATGTCCTCAGCCTACACTGCACACATTTTTAGGGATTCGGGATTACTTGTTGCAAACAAAGTTTTCATTTTATTTGATTGACATATAATTAGGCAACCATATCATATATTTACAATACAGTGTTTATATAATAATTTTATTAAAAGCAACAAATATTTACTTAAAGCAATTAAATTTTAGAATTTCAGAAAAAGAGAGCCTTAGCACAATGGTTGGTGTTGCTGGCGTATGACTGAGGTGGTGGGATTAAACTCTTGTATGTGTTTGTTCTATAGCATGTATATATGTAACTGTTGCTCTTTTGTTGTGACGTGTGAAATTCCTAACTCGACAATAACATTATGTACTTTTGGTAACTGTCTGTCACAGTAGTCCCAACAGTGACTGTGTGTGTATGTGTTTGGTCCTTAACAGAATAACTGTATTGAGAAACAGAAATACAAACAAGTTTCATTCAACACTGTTCTCTCTCCCACGTCATTTTCTAAGAGATTATAGCAAAAAAATCTATGGTTCAATGTTCTATTATAGATGAGACAATGTTGTAAATGCAGGTTAATATTCAGACAATTATCTGAACTGAAAGAAAGAAAAATTAACAGACTGCACTACTTACCAACCCCTTTTCATCAATTGAGCAGCCACAGAAGAAACTTTGGCTTGGACATAACTATCGGGTGAACTAGCATGTTGCATTGCATAGCAAAGACAAAAACTGCAATATATATTTTCGAAACAAAAAGGGCAACATATATATTTAAAAGGTTTAAAATGTATGTATCAAAAAGGGCAACATATTTTGTAGATTGAAAGGTTTAAGCAGACCTAATCAAGCTTCTTTTGTCATCAGCATTGAGAAAACCCCATTCTCTGATCGCAGCTTCTCTGATTGCTGCAGCAGCTTGAAATCTTGCAGTTGCCACCAAGGAATTTTCTGCATAAACAAAACCATTACAGTATCAGCATGATCTAAACCAGAGTAATGCACAAACTTTAAGAGACCGCCTAATAAAGTCTTAATGAATAAATATCACAGACAGATTATTCTAAAACCAAATAACAAATAAGATGCCCCCTATTCTTATTTTTTATATAAGCTAGCAACATATTCTCTTTCTAGCCCTTTATCCATGATTGAAAGAAATTTAAGTGGGTCCGACCACATTGGAGACGAGTGTCACTGTATAGGGAATGAAATCCACGTGATTTAGTGGGATCCACATAAATTTTACCTATTCATAAATAGTGTTACTCATGCTAGTCAAAATTGTGATTTCAATCATACGATTTTGTGAATGTGCTTGCCCTCGGTGATGAAGAGTATACAGAGAATCGGTTTTTGGTGAAATCGGGTAGAATCGCTGTTGTTAATCGTGCAATCATTTGATCTGCAATCTTTCTGGAGTTTTTGCGATTCTGGTTTGGAGTGGTGGTCATGCGGCGGCTGCTAGGGTTAGGAAAAGAACCTATTTTCTGCACGCAGATCAGAAGAAGACCCATTTATGCATGCAGGTAATAAGAAACCCCGTTTAGGAAATAGGGTTTTTTTGTTAAAATAAAAAAAAATAAATGCCTGTTAATTATTTTTATTTTAAAAACAGTGTGTGACTTTCCTCTGCCCTACATTAATTTATGCAACCTTCTTGTTCCCTACGATTGTTTATGTCCATCCCTTCCTTGCCTGATCCATCCTTCTTTTTTACGTCCGTCTCTGTTGAATTTCTCTCATTTGTATTGTTTTGTGATTTATTAAGTTATGAGTTTGTGAGAACTTGCTTATGGACTTTCTTATACTTACGAATTTAAATTTATAAAAGTATTTCAAGTGTGCGTTAAGTTTCTCTCTATCTTACTTGTGTTATTTTGTATGCATGTGTATGAGTTTTATACAATCTTACAATTGTACTTTTTACGATTTTACTTCCCTTTCTATGATTTTAAGTATCTTGAGTGTATAGCTACTAGCTAGCAGTCTTGATTCTTTTTTTAAATGACAGGTGTGAAATGCAAAAGCACCTATACAACAAGATTCTAGCATGTAATTGGAAATTAAAAAGAACTCCTAGATCAAAAGAAATTGATAAAAAAACAAGAGCAATAGAACCCGGCATGGTGGTATATGAAAGTTGAGTAAAAGTATAGCATTTAAACATAATGAAAGTGTGTGACCAACCAAGAATGAACTGACAAGTCTTATATGGTTGAGAAGATTGGCCTAATGACAATATAATAGCTTCGGAAGCTGCTGGACTGATTTGCATCTGAAAATAACATGATTATATTGAGCATTGCGATTATTGCGATTACAGTATAGTATTATTAAGAACGGAGAGGAATACGAAGAAACCTGAATGGAGTTGCTAGCTAACTCGATGGCTCGCATGGTAGAGTGAAGTTCGGAGAAATCGGTATTTGGAGTAAAACCTTGCATCTTCTCTTCTTCTTCGGTGAATGCTAAAACCTAATTAATTAATCGAGATTCAACTTGGAATGATGTGATGATGCAGAAATTCGGAATCAAATCAAATCAAATCGCGAACGAACGTCGTTTGTTTGATTTGTAGAATCAGAGAGGAGAGTGAAAACGTCGTCGTTCGTCGTTTTGATTGTTGAGTTCAGTTGAGTTCAGTGTGCCCCTCTCTCTCTCTCTCTCTGGCTGAGGGGTTTTACTGACTGTTCAGTGCTCGCTCACTACTTCTATACTCTCCTCCTTTCCTTCTGCTCTCTCTGCAGCCATCTAGAGCCCAAAGCCTTTTCTTTTTTATTTAAAAATAAAATGTTTTTTATTTTTAACCTTTAAAAAAAAATACTACAAAGAAATTAGTCGAGACAAGACATTATATGAAGTGAGACAAATAAAAGATTAGCCAACGCATTAGCACATCAATTCCAAGAAATATGGATAAAAACGAACATTTCAATCTAGTTTGAGCAAATCTTTGAGAGTTTTGTTGGGATTCTTGCTATGTATCATGGTTTGAGTTTAGGTTGGCCAGTTGGTCATCTGTTATTCAGATTCTCTCTTTGTGATTCAGTTGATTCGTGATCCCTTAGATGTGTTTCATAGGTTTGACAACTTGATTAATTTGATTAAGAAATTATTGAATTGGGTTGGTTCGTTGAGTTTACTCATACTCTTCGGAAAGGCAACTGCGTTGCGAATTGTTTAGCCAAGTTGGGTGCTAGAAGTTCTTACAGTTTGGTGGTCGCAGCCCTTTGGTTTTCATACCATTTGTATTTGACTTATTTTAGAGTTTACGCAAATAAATAAGCATTATGTATTATTTTTAAGTTTTTTAAGGTGATTTATGAAAAAATAATTTATAAATATACAATTTTCGTTAATAAAATCTTATGAATTAACATAAAAATTTAATTATTTACATAAGCTTGAAATAAGCTCAATCCAAACAAATTTGTATTCTTCGTTGCTTATTGATGATTTAGGCATCTCTTTTCTTAGGCGTTAGCCTTTCTTTTCCTATTTTCTTTTTGCGTTTTTTTTTACTTGTAAACATAAAAAGAATCTTAGAGATTTTTTTTTATTTTCCTTAATAAAAAAGAAGTAAACCACAAAAATGAGCTCTCAATTTGATTAGAATATGAATATTTTAAACAAATAATTGAACTTAAGTGGTCAATTAACTCCTTCTAGGACAAACCGTTTGAGATCATAGTTCAAC
Organism: Medicago truncatula; assembly: GCF_003473485.1. Lineage (NCBI taxonomy): Eukaryota > Viridiplantae > Streptophyta > Magnoliopsida > Fabales > Fabaceae > Medicago > Medicago truncatula. The sequence continues at coordinate 54,896,289 of NC_053048.1, forward strand.
GTTCAACTTCTGATGGATATAGTTATTGACCAGACTTTACTTACATTCTGCCGAACTCTGAATTATTAGGACTACTTTTTTTTTAAAATTGGAGAATTAAAAAAAATATATATATAAATATTTTAATTTGGTTCTCAAATCTAAAAAATATCTCTCGAGTTTGTCTTTCTCACAAAGTTCATTATTAAACGATATTAATTGTGATTGTCATGACGCGTTGACGGTAATGTTAGAAATCAAATAGTTTCGACTTTATAGCAACACTTTCAGAAAGTAAAATCTTCAAAGAACACCAAGGTTGAGGCATAGATCTCTAGCCAAAAGATCACAAGGGAGCATGTGCCCTTTTAATTTAGTCCATAAGAATGTTAACGTTTTAATTTAATCTCCAATTTCGTAAAATATTCTTCAAATGTATCCTTTTGTGAAGTCAAACAATAAACGACCTAGATGGTGAAGATGTAGATATCAAGTGTATTGATGGCAATCCTAATCGCAGAAAGAAGAATCCACATAGTTTAAAACTGAAAACACATAGGACAATTATGTGCCCTGACCCTTGTGCGCATTTCCTTCTTGCTAATGCTTTATTTTGCTTTAGTATAGTTTGATCACATGTTAAAAAAGAAAATTGCTTTTTTGACATAGGAAGCTTCCTATTGACACAAGTAATTTACATAATTGCCCCAGCCACAGTTAACAACCGCTGAAACCCAGAGGCAGTTAATTGCCGTTCACACCAGTTAACAGAACCAGTGCAGTCTGCATTGGTTTAGCCCAGGAAATTTGTCTGTTTTACCTATAATTTCAAACGGCAATTCCGGAGGAAATCAAACCGAAACAACAACATCCAGCAATCACAAACATCAACATTTCATAGGTTATCAATTATTCGGTAACATTACATAAAATCGATAATGCGTTAACGTTTCACAATTCTTTGAAATTCGTCAAATTTTTCATATTATGCACCACATTACACGTAATGTACATTAATTACTAATAAATGTGAAACTCAAATATATATATATATATATAAATAGTTAAAGGTTAGTTACATATCACCCAAAAACTTGATCATTACATTATATATCTCAAAAAATACGTCGGCGCATATCGACCAAAAAACGGATTAACACCGACCAAAAAGTGTCATATTTCATCTAACAAAAGCAAATCATCTAAATGTTCCAGAACATCTTCAAATTCTTCGTTTCCTTTAACCGGAGTGTCATCAAATATAATTGGATTGTCTTCATTTGTTGGTTTTTTTGGTGGAACCGGTTTCTCTTTGTCCTCAATCTCCATGAGTGCTCGGAAACGATCGTGTGGATCCAAGAATTCATAATCCCATGTTTTTGCCTCATCGCTCCTATGATTTATCCACTCCGTGGATGATGGAGGTAGTGGACAACCATCTTTCAATGAAAGAATGACAAAATTATTTGGGATTAAACCAAGGCAAATCATGTTGCTTTTTGGATTAACCGGAGGCGCACCTCTAAGTGGGAAAAAAGTCTCGGAGACTCCAATATCAAGGGTAGTCATCTCCACCATCGGCCTATTGTAACAGGATGCAACGATGTGTCCCATATCCGGCAATGTCAACCATTTGTCGGGAGGTGCAAAGTTACTAAGATTTTTGGGAGGATGCAATCCATCCAAAATGTACTTGTAACGGTCCGCGCTCGCATATACATCGATTTATTTGTTCCTATGCTCTTTCAACTCTTTAATAAGTGCTCTCCACACCATAACATGACTTTCTTCCGTCAAACCCACGCGTTCGGCAATAGCCCTAAACCCACAATGTTTGTCACCAATAACATCCACAATTCCCTCAATGTATGGTCTCATGAATTTTGGAAAGTAATACATAGGATTCGGTGGTTCATAATTTCTTGAAACCAAGCTAGGCTTAGGAACCAGAACCGGAGAAATGCCAATGCGAGCACCTTTACTTTTAGGTTGTGAAGATTTTTTTCGTGGTGAAGATTGACTTTCCGGATGTTGAGAATCAATAGTCTCCTACTTAGATGGGATCCTACGTGCAGTTTTGATTTTTTTGGGAGCTCCTTTGGTTGGCACCTTTTTTGGAGTTGGTGACAACATTGTGGTCTCCGAAAACGCTAACAACCGCATACCCTCTTTGATTTCTAGTTTCATTTCGAACTGTTGTAGTATGACTCCAAATTTGATGGATGGAGAATATTGTTGCTAAAAATATAAAAGATTTGTTTCAAATATATTTTGTGCTGAAAATATATTTATGGACAATAAATATATTTTTGTATCGTATGAAGAACGATTTGATGCAAATATATTTTGAAAGGGAATATTATATTTTTGATGCAAATATTCTTTCACTGAAGGAGAAAAAAAACGTATCTTCAGTGTGGTATTCATTCCAAATTTATGAGTTATATGTTTACTATAAATATAGACCTTGTATCAGAGCAAACTTTGAGAGAGATAGAGGGGGCTGAAACAAGGGTTTAGAAAGGCAACAACAAAACTAGGGTTTGTATAGAGTTTGTCTCTTTGGAACAAACACTAGGGTTTGTGGGTTGATTCACCTTGGGAAACACTATTAGGATTGAGTCTCTTAGTTACGGGAAGAGGCTGGGACTTTGGGTAGAATTAGGCGGGAGACTTATTCTTGTAACCCATTGATTTCTCTTTTGTAACGTTACTCATCATATAGTGAATCGGAGGGCTGTTCTCTCCCCCAGACTAGGTCAATTTGGACCGAACTGGGTCAACAAATTCTTTTGTGTTCTTCTCTTCTTTGTGTTCTTCTCGCCGTTGTTTTCTACTTTTGGCTTGTATTTAATTGTTCCATACACTTTGTTTTGGTTGCCTGATTATCCCTTGCTCCACACATCAAGTTGTTATTGGTGTGATTTTTCAACGAATTCGCTACACGAACGGAACTCTTTCGAGACGTTCTTGGATACCACGCCACTCCTCCGCGACCGAAAACAAATCTTCATTACTTTCTTCTTCACCCATATACAACTTATGCCAATGCAGGTGTATCTCATCCAATCAAATGGGCTTGTTGTGACAGATTTTCATAACAATGAAGCATGCACAAGGTAGGCCATACGACGTCCTTTGAACACAACCACAAGTTTTCTTCTCGATGCACAAGGTTTTCCTAGCACGCGTTTCTTCCACAAAAATAAAGTTCATGGCTTGTCTAGACATGTGACCCCCCAACCCGAAGTACAAAGTGACATCTTTGTACCTATGTTCCAAGACCGTAACGCTTCTACCAAACGATGATTGTATCTCCCCAAATTAGTTTGCCAACATATCATCTATTTTATGCTAACAAGTACCCAAATCACCTTTGGAGGTGGACAAATATTCATTCACCACACCATGAGCTCCTTCAACTCTATTCGTGGTCCTACACCCAAGATGTAACACAAGGTCCGTCCATGCCCTCACTAGTTTGTCTTTAAAAGGCTTCAAAATGATAGTTTCAACATATTCGAGAAACGTTGGATGATCCTTACAAGCATCTTGGAATTCCACTAGATTACTCGCATATAACTCTTGAGTAGGAGATTCAACCAATTTTTCCCATGCATCAAATATGATATCAACTAACTTACTATGACTCTCCTCGTCGACAATCTTCTTTTGCCCATCCACCACAACAACATTTTGTTTAACTTTGCAATCAGTGATGATTCTTGATCTAACATTTTTGCCAACATGGAAATAACAAAGTATTGCACTGCTATCGGGGAGAACATTTGCTACTGCCTTCTTCATATCCGGGTCCCTGTCGGTCACTACCACATTAGGCATATCACTATTTGGTTCAAGAAGTTTAAGCAACATTTGCAAAGCCTAAGTAAAGTTATCCTCCTTTTCCGACGTCATAAATGCAAAACCAACCGAATATGTCAAATAGGTTGAGGTGACTCCAACTATTTCAAACAATGGCATTCTATACAAGTTGATTTTGTACGTGGAGTCCATTATCAAAGCAGTCAGAAAAGTGTTAAACAACTTTACCGATGTTGGATGAGTCCAAAATATGTCTTGAACGTGACTTTCCGATTTTTCTCTTACGTAATGAACATATCCATTCTCCTCCAACTTTGAGATTAGATATTGCATCTCCGTCAAGTCACCCCTTTTTGCCATTTTGAATTTGTGACGTTCATTGTAGACTGACTTGATATTTGTGATGGACTCTTTCCTTTTCTTCTTCAAATTAGTCAAAATATTTTTTGGTTTCACCGGAGAATCGGTCAAGTCATGTACAATCTTCTTGTCGTCCTCCATTAATCTTCCGGCAAGAAGATGCCCTGCTACATACCGCACCATCTCATTGTTGTGAACGCCATTAAGAATAGTCAATTTCCAAGCATTGTTTTCCCTCACGACATATCCACGCACCTTGAACAAACACTCACATTTTCTTGACCCCGTTGCTTCATGCTTCACTTTTGTATTCAGTAATTTGTGCTCGCCGCTCTGTTCACAAACCAACTCCAACATAGCATTTCTACATTCACAAGATCTTCTAATGATAACCGTAAATCCAGCCCTATTTTCTTGTCGATGGACCCAACCGAGCAATTTCTCTTTATCTTTCCATGTATCTCGTGTCGAAAAGAAATGAGTCGTGTCCACTTCGTTGTCACGAAGTTTACACACATCGGAATTGACGCTTGAAGCCTCTACTTTAACGGAAGCTTCAACCTTCATGAAAGCTTCAACCTTAATGGGAGCTTCAACCTTAACGGAATCGACAACACTACGTTTTCGATCACCCGGATCATCATCCGCATTCTCAACCGTATCTATAAATAAACAACATATAATTTATAAATTAATTAACATGTATCTAATATCATATAATAACATAAACAAACAAAAAAAAAAAAGGAAAAAAAATTTTGAATTTTTTTTTTGGGCAGTAGCTACTACCATTTGAAAATTTTCTAAGTTACAAGCGGCAGTTAACAGCCACTCACACCCAGCGGTAGTTAACTGCCGCTACAACTCGTGACAGTACAAAAAAAAAAAAATCAGAAAAATCAATCAAATGTAATGGATTTTAACATTGTAATACCTGTTCTTTGATGCATATTGTGTGTAGAAACGTCCTAGCAATCGATCAACAATGGATTGGAAGCAAGATTTTGACACAAAAATATTTGAAATTGGATTTTTTTAGGTATGGTAATGGTGAGATAAGGTTTACTGGTTTTGGGGAAAAAAAAACAACGGCAGTTAACAACCGCTGAGTTCCAGCGGCAGTTAACTACCGGCGCATCTTCCAGAGCTTTTTAGTAAATTACTTATGTCAATAGGAACTTTTCTATGTCAAAAAAGCAATTTTCGTTAAAAAATGTCTCATATTTTAAAGACATTGATGAATCTCCTTTTTGTAGAGGTCTGATATTTACACAACCAAAAATAGTTGTCAAATACCAACCCGTATTCAATGAAACTATATTTTATACCACACACAAATCAAGAAAAAGACAAAAAATAAAATAAAAAATAAAAAAGTAGTGTGCTGGTAGAATTATACTCCCTCGGGGCATCATCCGAAACTCTGCTGGTTTTTATCTCTTGGGATTCTCAGGTTATCTTGCAGCAACCTCCAACATTCTGTTTGCAGAACTTTCTGCTATACATCACGGTCTTAGCTTGGCTTTGGAAGTAGGTATTGAGGAGTTGGTTTGTTACTCGGACTCTATGCTCGCCATTAAACTTGTCACTAAAGAGGCTTCTAATTTCCATGCCTATGTTGTTCTAATTCAAGACATCAAAGACCTCTTTTCAACAAAAAATTTCTTCATCCATCATTGTCTAAGAGAAGGGAACCAGTGTACCGATTTCTTTGCAAAGCTAGGAGCCACATCTAATGAAGAGTTTACTACTTATGTTACTCCGCCAGAAGACCTCATTCCTGATACTAATGGTTTTCATAGGATTTTGATATTAATTGTCCTGTATGAAATTACTTTTGAACCAGGTAATATAGAAAACTATACCATGTAGTAACTAGTAAGTTGCGAGGTTGGTTGGAGTAAGCTATAAAACGTGGGAACGTGGGTGGTTTTTTTTATATAAAAATAATAAAATTAAATTAACAAGGTTAAAATTGGAAGAAATTATAAGAAGCTATAAGTTATAAGCTTAAAAGCTATTTGAAATAGCCTCTCAAAAATAGCTATAAGTTCATGATAAAAGCTTATTATCAAACACGTCACATTTTGATCCAACAAGCTAAAACTAAATTCAATAAGCTATAAGCTAACTTCTTATTGTTGCTTAAAAGCTATTTGAAATAGCCTCTCAAAAATAGCTATAAGTTCATGATAAAAGCTTATTATCAAACACGTCACATTTTGATCCAACAAGCTAAAACTAAATTCAATAAGCTATAAGCTAACTTCTTATTGTTACCAAACACTGCCATCTTCTATGCCAAAAGCAAAGAATATAGTAGTCCTTAATCTGATTAATTGAGATATTTTTTCACATCATTAAGCATGGGAAATATTATGAACAAACGTTTGAATGTATGTTGAGGAATAGCATCCAAACTAACAAGGAAATATTTTTTCTTTAAACAAATAAACAGAGTAATTTATTTTTTCTTACTTTCCCTGTATTGAATACTCAAATGCGTTATACAGAGAAGTTGATTCAATCAAACAAACAAACAGACCGGCCTGTGAATGTGACTTACTCTATAGTTTACTGGCATTGTTTATTAATATAAAATATAGAAGGACGTGGAAGATCAACTCTAATGCTAGAGGTTGCTCATGTATTCCAATTTGCACACGGTCACCACTCACTAATTAAGAACTAAGCCAACCATACAAATCCAAAAGCAATATAAATAATGATTAATGAACAAAATCATTTTCCTAAAGTTTTAAATAATTATGAAGATCAAAGTTTGACAATTAAGTACACATGAGTCATTTGCAATGAAAGCTTTCAAAATCAATTCTCACCTAGAGATGACTACTTCCCATATTGGTCACCATGCAATTGGCATCATATTATTGTTCCAAATGATTACTTTAGTAAAGCCAATCTCATTTAATTACGAAGGCTTTAAATATGATGATGTGAAGCTAGAAGGAGATGCTTCTTTGTTGGATTCATACATTCAACTTACTTCAACCTCAAGGTACCAAAGCAATGCTTTCAGTGTTGGGCGAGTCACGTTTTTCGAGCCATTGCAACTATGGGACAAGACCTCAAGAAAAATCACTGATTTCACTACTAAATTTTCCTTTGTAATTTACTCAAATGAGACTGGTTTTGGAGATGGATTAGCATTTTTCATTGCAGATCCAGAACTTCCATTTGTTGGCTATACGAAAGAAGGCGGTGGTCTTGGTCTTGTGGATAAATATCAAATATTGAATTCTACAGAACATTCATTTTTAGCAGTGGAGTTTGACACACACCAAAATGGTTGGGATCCATACGGCATACATGTAGGTATAAATTTCAACTCTATGGTGTCTCAGAAAACTAAACCATGGTTGATTGATATTAGGAATAAGAAAACTTATTATTATTGTAAAATTCAGTACAATTCAAGTGCTTATACTTTGAAAGTTTCTTTCACTGGAAACATAGTCAATGATAAGCCTGTAAAAACTTACCTCTCATATAATGTTGATTTGAGAGATTACCTACCTGAGAGGGTTATTTTTGGCTTTTCAGCTGCTACAGGACTAATGTTTGAAATGAATACAATAAAGTCATGGTCTTTCAATTCAAGTTTAGAAATTCAGGATGACAAATTGTCCTCCCCAATCTCAACAACTCCTAGTCCTTCACCAATTCCCAATAGTCTCAAAATATCTAGCAACAAACGTACTGTATGGGCGGGGCTAGGAGTTGGTGTAGGTATTGCATCAATTTTCCTTATTTTAGGATGTTTTTGTTTTTTGATGTGGAAGAGGGCTAAAGAGAAAAAAGAAGATTCAAATTTTGACATGAAAATGGATGATGAATTCCAAAAGGGAACTGGACCTAAAAAGTTTTGCTATAATAAATTGGTAAGTGCAACCAATAACTTTGAAGAAACACAAAAGATAGGACAAGGTGGTTTTGGTGGTGTTTATAAAGGCTATTTGAAAGACATAGATTCCAATGTTGCTATAAAGAGAATATCAAGAGAGTCTAAACAAGGGATAAAGGAATATGCAACTGAAGTGAAGATCATTAGCCAACTTAGGCACAGGAATTTAGTACAACTAATTGGTTGGTGTCACATGAAAAAAGACTTCCTCCTTATATACGAGTTCATGCAAAATGGTAGCTTAGATTCTCACCTATATCGCGGAAAAAGCATATTGACATGGCAAGTGAGGTACAACATTGCTATGGATTTGGCTTCGGCATTGTTGTATCTTCATGAAGAATGGGAACAATGTGTGATTCATAGAGACATAAAATCCAGCAACATTATGTTGGACGATAGTTTCAATGCAAAGCTTGGTGATTTTGGGTTGGCTAGGTTGGTGGATCATGAGAAAGTATCACAAAGTACCACGATCATAGCTGGGACTATGGGGTATATAGCTCCTGAATATTTCACAACAGGGAAAGCTACAAAGGAATCTGATATATACAGTTTTGGTATTGTTTCATTGGAATTAGCAAGTGGAAGAAAACCAATTGATCGTAAGGCCAAGGAGGGTCAAGTGGCTATATTTGATCGGGTCTGGGACCTTTATAGACTTGGAAGGTTGCTTGAAGTAGTAGACACAAAACTCGGGGGTGCATTTGATGAGGAACAAATGGAACGTTTAGTGGTTATTGGCCTTTGGTGTGCCAATCCAAATTATTCATGTAGGCCATCTGTAAGACAAGTGATTCAGGTGCTTAAATTTGAAGCTTCTTTACCAATTCTTTCAGAGGAGATGTTTGAGTCAACTTATCCTACTACAACAATGAGCACAATTTTTGATCCAGTTTCTTTTCCCTCAGAGGCTTACAATTCTTAAATTGATGTAGAATAATGTGACATGTTTTTGAATTTTGGTGTACCATCAGGTCATTGTTTGATGGTGAGCTGTGTAGTAGTTCCCTTTTTTTTTCAGCTGTGTGTAAACTCTAAAGATCATTTAGACAGTGTGTGTGCATTTGTTTTGTCATGGTAACATGTAAGTTTGTGATACAGGCAATGCCTTTTTATATAAGTAACTTTATGTACACACACAAATGTATGCAGAAGAATATAAAATAAGAAAAAAATGCATATTTACAATTAGAGACCTTAACATGTCACTTAAAAATAAACATCTTATAGCAGCTCATATATAATAAAATAGTTGGATTGCTTACAAATGGAATGAATTTCTCTATAATTTGATAAATTAGTCGTCATCTCTCTAAACCAATCTGTACATTCATGAAAGAGGGCCAAACCCCTTACAAATTAGAAATCATTCATCATCATGGTATGGATGTGTGGCTTTTTCTGGCACTTACAGCATCACCACACAGTCTTAGTCGCGGAGCTCCTAGCTATTTCTATTGGCCTATTCATTGCTTGCAAAAATGGGCTTAATATTATTACTTTGGAATCGGAATCAGACTCTCAATCCCCCTTAACCTTTATTTATGAAGGCTGTTTTCTCTATGGCGTTAGAGATATACTAGCATAATTTTTCTTAGTAAGTTTGTTGTATATGTTACTTCAGTAAAATTAATAAATAAATTTTCATATATATACCTATCGTATAAGTTTATTTGGCCAAATCTATGGTGCACCCTGTACAAGGTTATTTCTACTATTGAGTCAATAAATTTTACTATTAAATTAAATGAAATATGATGAGATTTAATGATACAACAGTGGAAAATAAGTTTGTGCTTGGTGCAATACCAATTTGTTTGTGCAGGTTACAAAACTTGCTGCTTACATTCTTCTTCTTCAAGCTACTGGGGGTGCACATGAAGCTATATACAAGAATGTCTTTATTAAATCACAAACTTATGTAATCAGGAGAGCACAAATGCGCGCGCACGCACGCACGCACAAAAGTTCAAATGATCTTTACACATAACATAACTGCAAAAGGAAAACTACACACTTAACTGTCAAATAATGACCAGTGGATGTCACCACCACACCAAACTTAAAAAGCATGTTCATCAACTTCACCCATGGATCACATTATTATATGTGGTTACGAAGTGTAAGCCACCGAGGCAGAAGAATCTGGATCAGGATTTGGGCTCTTAATGGGAGGCGGGAGAATTGGTAAAGGAGCTTCAAGTTTAAGCACCTGAATCACTTGTCTTACAGATGGCCTAAATGAATAATTTGGATTGGCACACCAAAGACCAATAACCACTAAACGTTCCATTTGTTCCTCATCAAATGCACCCCCGAGTTTTGTGTCTACTACTTCAAGCAACCTTCCTAATCTATAAAGCTCCCAAACCCAATCAAATATAGCCATTTGATCCTCCTTGGCATTAAGATCAACTGGTTTTCTTCCACTTGCTAATTCCAATGAAACAATGCCAAAGCTGTATATATCTGATTCCTTTGTAGCCTTCCCTGTTGTGATATATTCAGGAGCTATGTACCCCATGGTCCCAGCTATGATTGTGGTGTCTGATTGTGATCCTTTCTCATGATCCACAAGCCTTGCCAATCCGAAATCCCCAAGCTTAGCATTGAAATTGTTGTCTAACATGATGTTGCTGGATTTGACATCCCTATGAAGCACACATTGTTCCCATTCTTCATGAAGGTACAAAAGTGCTGAAGCCAAGTCCATAGCAATGTTGTACCTCATTTGCCATGTCAATACGCTTTTTCCGCGGTATAGATGAGAATCTAAGCTACCATTTTGCATGAACTCATATATAAGGAGGAAGTCCCTTTTCTTGTGACACCAACCAATTAGTTGTACTAAATTCCTATGTCTAAGCTGGCCAATGATCTTCACTTCAGTTGCATATTCCTTTATCCCTTGTTTAGACTCTCTTGATATTCTCTTTATAGCAACATTGGTATCTATATCTTTCAAATAGCCTTTATAAACACCACCAAAACCACCTTGCCCTATCTTTTCTGCTTCTGCAAAGTTATTTGTTGCACTCACCAATTTGTTATAGCAAAACTTTTTAGGTCCAGTGCCCTTTTGGAATTCATCATCCATTTTCAGGTCAAAAATTGAATCTTCTTTGTTCCCTTTAGATCTCTTCCACATTGAAATACAAAACCATCCTAAAATAAGGAAACTTGATGCAATGCCTACACCAACTCCTACCCCAACCCATATACTACCTGCTTTGCTATCAGTTTTAATGCTAATTTTAATATTGGGAACTGGTGAAGGACTTTCAACTGGAGATGTTTGATTTAAACTTGAATTGAATGACCATGACAGCAATTTATTCATCTCAAACATATATCCTGTAGCAGCTGAGAAACCAAAAATAACCCTCTCAGGTAGGTAATCTCTCAAATCAACATTGTATGAGAGGTGACTATATGAAGGCTCACCATTGGTTATGTTTTCAGTGAAAGAAACTTTCAAATCATGAGCACTGGAATTATACTCAATTTTGCAATGATAAGCCTTCTTATTTCTAATATCCATAAACCATGGTTTAGTTATATTAGACCTCAGAGAATTGAAATTTATACCTACATGAGTGCCTGGTGGATCCCAATCATTTTGGTGAGTGTCAAACTCCACTGCTACAAATGAATATCCATTAGAATTCAATATTTGGTAATCATTCACAAGACCAAGACCACCTCCTTGTCTTATATGGTAATAAAGTGGAAGTCTTGGATCTGCAAAGAAAAATGCCAATCCATCTCCAAAATAAGTCTTATTAGAGAAAATTACAAAGGAAAATTGGGTAGTGAAATCAGTGAGTTTTCTTGAGGTCTTTTCCCATAGTTGCAATGGCTCAAAACATGTCACTCTCCCAACACTGTAAGTTTCGTCTTCGTAACTTGAGGTTGAAGTCAGTTGGATGGATGAATAAAGCAAAGAAGCATCTCCTTCTAGTTTCACATTATCATATTTAAAGCCCTGTTGGTAATTAAATGAGAGTGGTTTTACAGAAGTAATCATCATCTGGAACAAGAAAATTATTCCAATTTCATGGAGACAGACATGGCGAATAGCCATCTCTAGGTGAGAGTTGATTTTGAAATTGAAACTATCTAAATTCAATGTTGTCATACAATGTGCAAATGATTCATCTATGTACTTAATTGTCAAACTTTGATCTTCATAATTATTTAATTTTCGGACAATGATTTTATTCATTGTTTATATATGCCTTTTGGATTTGTATTGCTGTCTTAGTTTTTACTCGATGTGACCATGCAAATTGGATTAGATGAGCAACCTCTAGCTTAAGAGTTCATCTTCCACACCCTTTTTATATTAAATAAACAAGGCCTATAAACAATAGAAAAGACAATTCTTTTTTTTTCTTCACGTTACACAAGAACTGGTAAACAAAGTTCTGGAGAGAAAGGTTTAAAAAGTTCTATAATTTGTGCTTGGTTGGAGGGAAGGAGGGGGAGAGATTGTTTTAAACAAAAATGTTTCGGTCACACTTTATTTTTCAAAAATGTTTATATCGTGTTGAAAACTTTAAAAATTGTGGTTAATCGTGTAGTTAAATTAAACACAATTTTGACAGCAAATTTAACTATGTACTCAGTTGAATTATCTAATTTATATATTTTTTTACTGCAAATTGAACTAACTATGTACTTAACTTGATTATCTGATCTGATATTTTTAAACATGATTAACCAGGTATAACAAATACAAGAAAAATGAGTAAATGAATATCATTTCTTTATTTTAGATTTGCTTTATTGAATTAAGTATTCTAATAGAAGTAGAGGTGAAATATGCCATAATAATGCTTAAAAAAGAGTAAGTTAATTCGGGTTCGAATACAACTATGAGAGTGCAAAATTGTTAAATTTTTTAAAGAAAGAGTTTTGTCATTTATTACTCTCCTATATGATCTAAGGGATGAGTCTTTGTAGTTGCACACAAAGGATATTCAATTCACACAAAAAATAGTAAATCAATTTTATATTAACTAGAAGTGAATTTTTTTATGCAATTTAAATATTGAAATTGTACACATGAGTTGACTTAAAAATAAAGATCATAAATGTTAACGCAAAACATTTGAAGGACCATTGTTTGAAGAAAAATTGAGACTAAAAACAAATATAATATATTTATGGAGACTAAAAACTTTTTTTTTTGAACAAACAAAAATGAGATATATTAACACGGACACCGTAATTGTTACCGCACAAGGTGTGCCAAACAATCACGAAAATGTCAAGGTCCAAACAAAATTACAACCAAATGAGTCAATACCCAGACATAAAAGTAGGCTCGACCACCACTGATGAGTACCAAAACTAAATACAACATTACTAGCCTTTAACCACCACAAAGAAGTTGATTTCACTTTTTCTAGCATTTGTGGCAAAGAACTTTGTCTATTTCTAAAAATCCTATCATTCCTTTCATTCCACAACACCGAAACACAAAGCAACCAAATCAAGTGGAAGAAAGACCATCGCCCTCTCGAACAACCTGCATAATTAATAAATTGCAAAAAATAATCTGAAGTTGATTAAGAGTCGACCCCTACCACTCCTAGCCATGCCCGCATCAATTGTCATAATGCACTAAAAGTTGAACAAGACAAAAACAAATGATTAACATCTTCAACGTTCCCGCATCCAGAAACACACAACCGCGCCTCCAAAGGTAAAATGCCACGGTTTGCCAAATTATTTTTTGTAGGTAACTGATCTCTCAGAAGTCGCCAAGCAAGGATAGATACTTTGAGAGGAACCTGTTTATGCCAAATTAACTCCCTATTTTGATGTAACTGGGGCTGCTCCTGTGATGTCAGCATGTCATAAACTCCACGTACATAATACCCACCATCCTGATTAGGTAACCAAAGTCATCTGTCTGTCACTGATTCCTGCAAGGAAACTGTTAGTAATAAAACCCCACACTCCTCTACCAACTCTTCCTCCCAAGCCCACAACCGCCTACGCCACCGCAACGCCTCCCCACCCACGTCCACCCCCAACAAGAACATATTCCTAACTGAGATTGATTTGTTAACAGTCAAGTCATAAAGGCGACTAAAACGGTCGCACAGTGGAACATCTCCGCACCAACGATCACGCCAAAAATCTGTTTATGCACCGTCTCCCACCCTCATCCTAACACACGTCCCAAACCATCCATCTCCACCCTCGCCTATCCCATCTCTAATCCTCACTATCTCCCTCCACCACGAAGAACAACTCCGGCCCCATCCTCCAAACCTCCATCCGCCACACCATACCTAGCCACCAACACCTGTCGCCACAAAGCTTCCCTCTCCAATAACAACCGCCAACACCATTTATCCAACAAAGCAATATTAAACTCTCTCAACCTCGTAAAGGTGAACTTTTATTCAAAGAAACAAGAAAGTAAAGGAGACTAAAAACTTATTTAAATGGCTAATATGTTTTGCTATTTTAGAATTGAAAAAAATAAAAAATCTGAACACTAGTAGTAATAAAAAACATCTTTCACATTTAGCTCAAAAAAATATTGGTTTTTTTTTTCCTTCCTGTGGCCTCTCTTTTTACTAAATACTCATTCCGGTTATATTTATAAACAAAAATGTACTTTTTAAGTTTATTGAATACATAATATATTTGGTTTATATGCAGACGAATGAATCTAAAAAATACATTTTTACTTATAAATATGAACAGAGGGAGTAATCTTCTATAATATATCGATTAAACTAAGGGTAAATTTGTTTGAAAAAATATCCGATTAAAGTTAGTTGTTAATGGTAGTTTTTTTTAGACAAGTTCATTTTGGGATCATCATTATATAAATATGATATAAATATATCATTTTTAACAATAATAATGGCCCGATGTAACTTAAAGTACTATTTGGATTTTATTCTCTAGATATGAAATTAATTTTGACATATTTGATTGCTTTTCAGTATGATTGATTTTTCTTTTAAAATTGATTATGATTTGAAAAAATGATCTTTAACTTTTGAGTCAAAATATGATTTTTACGCTAAAGTTTTTTTTTTTGTTGAAAGATTTCACGCTAAAGTTTGTTGTCAAACTCATTTTTATTAAATGTGTCTAAAGATATACTACTTTACATTCGACTCAACTTTAAGTAAAATTAATTTTTTCCTTAAAAAAAAAAGTAATATCAATTTTCATTCGAAATCAATTTTTGTCACAACAAAACCAAATATGCGTTTAAAAGATTGTAGATGCAATTTTATTATATATATATTTTTTATAGACAAAATGATCTTATTTTTGTTTTTTTGATGTAACTAAAAGAAGATAATTGCTAACAATTTCCCTCATGATAATCACATGCTTTTATTATATTTACACATGAATGAAAAACAAATGGGCAACAGGTTGCGCCGCTAATTTTTTTTGAATGACAAAATCAATCGTATGAAAAAAAAACATTCATAAACATAGATGACACAATGTTGCTATGCAAAATCATTTGACATCATTTAAAAAATTAATAGACAACTTTTGTATAAAAATTGACTTATTCACTATGACAAGTAATTAATTTGTATTTCCATTTTTTTTAATGAATTCTTTAAAAAAAGGCGCCTTAGCATGATCCTTTTAGAAAACATTAAGATTATCTGAAATATATATCATCTATCTTAACAAAGGTCACGAGTTCGAATGTGATTTGAATACATAACAACGTTAAAAACACTGAAGATAAGTGTTTATTGACCACTTAAGTTTCACAATACTCGAAAGATTAAAGAGGGTGTATTGAATCATGATTCTAAGGGATTTTAAAAGACTTATTTATAATGAAAAAGTCTTGTGGTATTCAATCAATACTCTTTTCAATTTTAAAAAAGTCTTGTGTTATTCAATCAAGATTCTTTGTCATTTAAAAAAAGTCATGTGGTATTCAATCAAGACTCTTAATCACTTAAAAAAAGTCTAGTGATATTCAAAATCATTCAAATTTCGAAGGATTGTTTAATAAATCAGATTTTGATGGATTTTGTGGAATTTTCTAGTGAAATTTTAGCATGAAAAAGTCTTTCATGAAAACATGAGATTTCTTAAGATTGTTTTTTTCTTTTAAGATTTTACTATCTCTCTCCCCCTCTCTCTCTCTTCCTCTCCTCTCTCTCTCTCTCTCTCTCTCTCTCTCCCTCCCTCCCTCCCTCCCTCCCTCTCTCTCTCTCTCTTTTCCCCTCTCTCTCTCCCCCCGTAAAAAATAAAACAAAATAAATAAAAGAGTCTTTATTGAGATTTTGTGAAAGAGAGTGTGTTATGATATTTTTTTCAATTATTTCTTAAAATTCATAAAATCTGATGAAATCTCTTGAAATCATTTCAAATCCTTTAAAATCTTATGAATTAAATCCATTGAAATCCTTAATAGTCTTTTAAAATCATCAAAGTCATCAAAATCCTGCAAAGTCTTTTAAAATCCTCAAGACTTTTTTAAACAAAAATTATCTTTTAAAATCCTAATCCAATACACCCCCCTAATATTCACATTTAGGTTTCACATCATTAAAAAAGAAAATACTTGATTAAAAAAATTATTTCATGTTCCCGCGAGCATAGCTCAATTGGCAAGGACAATACTCCCTCCAGTCTCAAATGTAGGGGGAAAAAAAAAGCACACCAATTAAGAAAATGAATTGATTACATTGAAGTCATGTTAAAAAATGTACAACTTTCCAATCTTGCCCTTGTCATGTTTTAGTAATAATTAATGAAAGTGACTTTTGAACTCATGGAGATAAGGTAAAATTGGAATAGTAGCATTTATTAGGTTGCTTTTACTATACTTTTTCTTACATTTGAGACCACAATTTTTTTTGTTCTTTTCCCTACATTTGAGACCGGAGGGAGTACATTATTATATGCAGGGGCCGGGGTTCGAATCCCGGACACCCCACTTATTCACTTTCACTTTAAAAAGTAAATTTTAGCCACTAGGCTACCTGACAAAAAAATAATAATTTATTTCATGAAAACTTGTGTTTTATAAATAAATAAAGATATAATAAGTGTTCACAAATCTTAACTCTACCAACAAAAATGACAAAACTAACGTCACGATAAAAATTCGACTTCTGACACCTCTATTATTGTGCGAGTTTATAATAACTTTATTATTTTATCCAAAAGAAAATGTAAATATAAATTTCTGCATGAAGAAATTGAAACAAACACTTGCTTGTACCAAAGTTGAAAGAAACACAATCTAAAGACCCAAACCACATCACATGGTCGAAACATGGAAGTGGAGTTGACTAGATGTACACTCTCAAAGATGTTACTAACTGATGATTGGATTCATAATATTGCATCCACACGCAGCCACGTGTCACCGCTAAAAAATAAAGTCCTATAATTTCAATTTTTTTTTACTCTTTTTCGTGTCACTGTATTTTGATTGGAGTATTTCATTTTTTTCTAAAAATAAAAAAAAAAAATCCACATAAACAAAAATACACAAGCAACGTAAACGTAACACATCAATCTCTTTTTTTTTTTTTTTTTTTTTTTTTCTGAGTATCTGCACTTTTATTATTTTTATTTTTGTTTCCATAATCATCATCATCGTGTGGATCTCTGCATAAAATTGTTCAGATCTAGGGTTCGTGCTGAATTCACATTCCAATTCACACGTTTTGGATCCAAACGCATTCAAATATCGAAACCTCGATTCATTTTTGATGAACATGGAGGATGCAGTAGTTAACGATGCGGCGTCGTTGGATGTTGAATTGTTGCAGCTTCCAGAAGTCTCTTCTTTGGCTCTCAAGCCTCACGCCACCTTCGTTCAGACACTTTTCGATCACTGGCTTTCGCTTCCCGAAACTAATCGTTTGGTATGAGGCTTCTTCATTCTGTATTTTTTTTTTTTTTTTTGAAATCAATTAATTGTTGTATTCTTCATTTGGATCTTATTATTGTTTATTTATTCATTCAATTAATGGAACGGTTACTGTTGGATATTAATAATTGATTAATAATTATTAGTGTTCATTTAAGTGCTTAATTGTAGTAATCATTAGCACTGTTATTAAATAGTAGCTATAGCGCAGCGGAATTTAGACAATACCACAAGAGTTTGTCTTGTGCTGTTCTACCTTATATTGTCATGTTCTATCTAATACTTATTTTTTAACGGATCAAATGTACCCTTAGTATAAAATGTTGTCAAATAGCAGTGCTCTAGCCCTATTGCATAGAGGAATTTTAACAATCCGCTTTTTTCTGCTATCCGCTATTGACAGCATTGAAAAGTAGTAAAACCCACAAGGTTTCTGTGGGATGTGCATTAATTATTGTTTATATTATTATGTCAATAAAAGATAGCCATCATCATGGGATTCTGTGCATCTATCTCATGAGAAGCGAGAATGCAACAACTTTTCCTAGATATGCTCACCATATTCATTGAGTAATAAATGGTGTCAATCGCAGATTGCAGAAAATAGCCGTATTTTAAATTCCGCTAAGCTACAACGCTGCTGTAGACGCTATTTGACAACATTTTGTACTTAATCGCGTACTGTATTGTGGAACAATAGTAGCCTGCTTGAATTCTGCTATGCTACAGCCGCTATTTGACAACATAGGAAGTAATGAATTTGAACTTTTATCCGTTGCTCTCGTTCTGTCTCTAATCTTCAGAGTAGTCATTGTAGTTTATTCTTGTTATTAGAAGGACTATATTAAACTCTTGATGTCTACTCTCCCAAGTGCTATGAATGATGTATAATGTATTGATGATACTTGAAGTGGGTGAATGAAATATTTTAGTTATCAAGTAGATGCGTTTTTGTTTTTTTATTCTTCAGTTTCTTCTACAAATATGATGCGTGTATTTGTGATTTTATTCGCGTCTAACTGGCTCTTTTGTGTAGGTAACATCATTGCTAAATGATGCAAAGTCTGGTGTTCCGTTGAATGTCCCGGGGAATTGCTCAAGTCCAAATGCTCTGAGCAATTCTTTGCCTTCTATGTTTCCTGCTGGCACTGCACCACCTCTTTCACCTAGAAGTTCATCTGGTTCTCCTCGCATAGTGAAACATAGAGTTGGCCCTTCTAATTTGGGTTCTCCTTTAAAAGTTGTTAGCGAGCCGGTTAAAGAACTTATACCTCAGGTGAGGCTCGTCCGATATGTTTGCTTAATGTTTTATATGATAGTAAAGGTTAACTCACTATAACTACATCTAAAAGGAGGATATGATATGCTCCAAAACTAAAAGTGTAAAATAAATCAGAGAAGGTGAATTGATTTTTAGCCTAAAAAAGATACAACTAAGTTACCCAATCTCTATGTGGTAATGAAATGGAACCTTCCTTGAAACAATCATTATCAGAACACAGAATTGATGCCATTCATAGACTCCTCTCCCGTAGCTAATTGTGGAGCTAAAAGACACACTTAATGTGCCAGCATTATGCTCCAGGCATATGCACCAAAGGACTGCACATTGCCACAAAAATCTTTTCCCTCCTTGTTTTTTGCTGATGCCAATGCTATTACTGCCAAATAGGACACATCCAATACTCATAAAAAACTGTGCGAACTAGCAACAAATCATTCATATTAATCCCAGTACATACAGCTGCCCAGTTTTCCTAAAATCTTTATTTCATGATACTTTTTTTTTGTGCCTCGTCTGCTAAATGCGTGCGTGTGTGGTGTGGTGTTTGTCGATTCTCGCCCTCGCTCACCCTGTTTTCATTTTATGTTCATGTTTGTAACAATTAGTTTTGTGCTTGCCATTCTACTTTCACATCACTCACCCTGTTTTCATTTTATGTTCATGTTTGTAACAAGTAGTTGTGTGCTTGCAGTTCTACTTTCAGAATGGACCTCCTCCTCCCAATGAACTGAAAGAACAATGCTTGCTTAGAGTTGACCAGTTATTCCCTGATCACTTGCATGGTCTGCAGATACATGGTAAAATATTGCTCATAAATGGGTTATAGTCTGATAGGCCGGTTGCTAACTCGGGATTTTTTTCTCCCAATTAGCAGCACACTTTAGCTGTTTAAGCAATCAACCCTCCTGATTTTGAGTAAAATTAACTTATTTTTAACGTTTCCAGGAGAAAAAAAGTGATTAAAGTTCACTCTGTAACATACAAAAGAGTTGTAATAATAGCTCAGTTCTGATTTTCATTTTTCTATGGTATGTCAGAATTTAAGTCAGTTACCAAGGAAGTATGCAAGCTGCCATCTTTTCTTTCCACATCTCTTTACAGAAAGATTGAAAATGGAGCTGGTATTGTGACAAGGTTTGCACTTTAAACTTTTGTAGCACAACTTTCATTCTTCTCTATTCCATGAATGGTGGTACCCAAATTTAGTTGTTTGGATGGTTAATAGGTTGTTGTCTCAAGTGTTGTCAATTATGGATCGCGGAAAATAATGGGTTGTTCAAATTCTGCTATGCGAAATTGCTATAGGTGCTATTTGACAAAATGTCGTACTAGATAGAGTATTGTGCAACAATAGCGGTCTGTGGGTTTAAATTCCACTACACTATAGTGCTATAACGCCGCCATTTAATAACATAGGTTATTTCTAGATGCCAACGGCCTGAAATACCATAAAAATTGTTGTGTGCTTATACTAAATAGTATTACTGATTAAGTGATTATTCAGAAAGAAGAAGTACTCTTAGGAATATACTACGCCTTTATCCCTGATTTAGAAATTGCTTGAAAATAGACATTCATATTGAAGTTATGTGGGCGTGTGAATCTGGAAAACTTCACATCTTATGTTTAATATTGAACCTTTAGTGGCAAAACTTTTAATAATTTTGTACATATTGAATTCGGAATTCTGAAAAAGATTCCCATTTGACATCCCGGCGGTCTAGTAAAGGAAACTATTGTCATTTAATAATGAAGGGGCACATTAAAGAAAAAAATGGAAACTATTACTACCTCTATCCCTATATGTAAGAACCCTTTTGCAAAATTTTCATGTCCCTTTTGATAAGGCCCTCTTCAAATTATATGGTACATTAATTTTTTTTCCTCAAAAATACCTTTAGTTAAATGAAGTGAATTAAAAGACCAACAATTTCTATTAGAAATCTAAAACTATTCTAGAGAGAATGTAAAGTGGTAAATTATGAATTTGTTATTGTATTCAATCATTGAATGATTAAAAATTACAACGAATGATGAATCCATTTATATATTTAGGGTTTATTATAGATTCATCAATAGGCACAATGTTGGTCAGTTAGTTGCATTTTGTGACAAGGGACATTATCCCATACATGTAGTGTAGGGTATGCTAGTTGAACTTGAGTGAGTGGATTCATTCTTTTAATAATTTTGGTAAGAAAATGTATATTGTTGACAAACTTAATGTAAACTTTTTTTTTCTTAATTCTTGTGCATTGGCCAAAAGGGCTTACACATAGGAACAGTGGCGGTATCATTTAAAAACTGAATAGCGCTGTGTTGAGGAGACTGTCGAAACTAAAAAGTTTTGATCTAGTCCCTGAACTAAATATTTTCAACTTTTTCCGCACTTTCTTTTTCTTCAGTATTCACAAACATGGCTAAAGCATACGCAACGTTGACTGCTTTAACTGTCAATGTTAAATAGATTTTACTAACAAACCTTAGCTAAAGATTGTCAAGTTTGTCAGAGCAATTTTAATAAGAAAGAACATTACATTTTTTTTCTTCACATTCTCCTTCTGTTAACTCTGTTAATAATAAGACATATGACTACAATACAATATCTGACACCGTACTGTCCAGGGATGTAAACAAAGAAACCATCAATTAAAATATAGAGGCAATTTGGCGGAACGAAAGAAATGTCCTGAAAAAAATGGTTCTGTACACGGTTTGGCTGAGTGTGTCTTTGTGGGCCTGCTGTACTTGGTGCTAAACAAGAAGTTAGTCTTGCAAATAGCTGTTTCATTTCAATTGGGCAGTATGCCAATGAATTTCTTGCTTGAAAGATCTTATTTATTATTATTAATAAAGTAAACTTGCTTGTCACTTCCCTTCCCTTCCCATACTATAAGGATTATAATTTAATGGTCTTGTTCGCTGTAATTATTATTTCTTATTACTCATGCTTTAATCTTTTGATGTGATGTTCCTGTAGGACATCATTTAATCTTTTGATGTTTGATGTAATGTTCCTGTAGGAAAGCATTTATTGATTATTGGATTAATGGAAACATGTTGACGAGGGATATAGCGACCCAAATATACACAATTTTAAAGCAACCACAACTCAATTACCTAACTCAGGTTTGTTGCTTCTATTTCTTTTTTCTTTTCTGCTTTCCATTTCATTTATTTCTCGTCGCCTTCACATTACATTCCGTTATGGCCTGATGAAATCTATCAAATATATCATTTATTAAATGACTTACCTTTTTATTGTCAAATTTATTGATTATCTTGGCTTTGATATCATAATCACACCCATCTTTTTATAATTGATATCAGGATGATTTTAAACCTATACTACGTGAGCTTTTGGCAACTCATCCCGGGCTGGAGTTCCTGCAAAGCACACCTGAGTTTCAAGAGAGATATGGTTTGTCTTCCATCTTTGCTATAGCTGTGCATTAGAGGTTCATCGAATTGTAGGAATCAGAAAAAGAACCTGAGGTTCTCACTATACTCGGTTTCGTAAAAACACTTTGGGGGTTATTACAAGGCACTGAATGTGTCCCTCTACCTCAGAGCAGTTTGTGATGGTTTGTTATGAAGGGTTAAGTTTAAAATACAGCAGTTTTCTGGCAGTGTGAAGATTTACGTGGTTTCTAATGGAAATCTAACAGGCATTACTGTCAAGATTCTGACTGAGAAGTTAGACATTCCATGCCCTAGGAGAGTTGTTTGCTGTGCTAGGTTCACTGAACTATCTTTTCTCTTAATTTGACCCTAATAATGGAGGGGTTAAGTTTAAAATACAGCAGTTTTCTGGCAGTGTGCAGATTTACTTGGTTTCTAATGGAAATCTAACAGGCATTACTGTCAAGATTCTGACTGAGAAGTTAGACATTCCATGCCCTAGGAGAGTTGTTTGCTGCGCTAGGTTCACACTGTGAAGATTTACTTCGGATTCCGACTTCACATTATTGGGGTTAAGTAAATCTTGGTTTCTTAATTTGACCCTAATAATGGATTCCGACTTCGGATAATTACCTATGGTTTTATACGTTTCGTTGAAAACAAGATTATCCTCCTCTGGTTATACGTATTTGATATTTTTGGAAAGTAAAAAAGGGTTTGGGGTGCTCTAAGCCAGGGTGCAAGTTTCTTAATGGATTCTTGTGCATAATCTTTGACATTGATTATGTATTTCATGCATATATATAAATAAATTTATTCTGTATTTTGTTGGTTGCTGTCATGTATCTATAATCTATCCAATTTTTTCCTACAAAACGTAACACGCTACTCAACCTTTCGAAGCAGTGGTCATTGGTTGCATATACTAGATGCTCTTTAGCCATTGACTTTTCTCTTACCTAGCCAACCCACTTTTCTGCCAACTCCATTTGTTAATCATCTTTACACTTTTCACACTCAATACTAGTCTTCACTCTTTGTCAGTGATGCAATGTTCTCATGTGCTTGCTTATTCAATGGCCCAGCTGAAACCGTGATATATAGAATATATTACTACATCAATAGATCAGGAAATGGTCGTCTTACCCTGAGGGAGCTGAAGCGTGGAAATATTATTGATGCAATGCAGCATGCCGATGAAGAAGAAGACATCAACAAGGTTTTGAGGTAGATATACTGATTGAAAATGTCATTACCATGAACTTCCATAAGCGACCTTGGTTTCTTTATTTCTCAAATGAACTCAATATACTTATATCGAAATGCAGTGACCGATTTTGCCTTTCCTTAATATTATCTGCAGATACTTCTCTTATGAGCACTTTTATGTTATATACTGCAAGTTTTGGGAGCTGGATACAGATCATGATTTCTTGATAGACAAAGAGAATCTTATCAGATATGGAAACCATGCACTTACCTATCGAATTGTTGATAGAATATTTTCTCAGGTTGGTGTAGATAACAATATTATGTGTTGCTTTTATCTTATGATTTGGCTACAGATGTCTTCAGAGCTAGATACAGTCTGTCCACTTTTTTATTTGATTTATCAGATCATTTTTTGATAACTCATATTTGGACTCTATTATCTCAGGTTCCAAGAAAGTTTACTAGTAAAGTTGAGGGAAAGATGGGATATGAAGATTTTGTTTATTTCATACTATCAGAAGAGGATAAATCATCTGACCCAAGTCTTGAGTATTGGTATTTTGTTTCCCATGTATTTTCCTGATTTCATTTGTTAGTTTGTCCCCTCCGTTAATATGTCCCTGGATTTATTTTAGGCATGGGTATAGCATGTTTTATTTGATTTAGGCTTTGGACTGTGCATATGCATGTGCACTAGTCCATAGTTATCTGAGAGAGAGAAAGTTGGGATGCAAACAATAGATTTTGTTGCTGAAACTTCACCCTAAGCGAAGTGCAAAAGAAAACAAAGTTTCAGTTTTTTTAGAAGTAACAGTTTTTAGAAATAACATTCTAATTTAATTTTTTTCTTCTGGAAATAACAGTTTTCAGATATGATGTACTTAAATTGTTTTGGATTATTTCATTCTTGAAACAGTTTTTGAAAGGAAATAAAGGAGCAACAACATTTTGTATTCTAGTGCAGTTATTGACAACAGTTTCCTTGAGTTGTTTCCTTATTTTCAACTACTTCAAAGTACAAAAACCAGAAAGAAAGAAAAACTCACCTCATATTGGCATATAGTAAAACAATCTCCTAATTTGTTCTTTTAAATAACTTTTGAATTAAACACACATCCAAACTATTTTTTTCAAAAAGCATGGTCCCCCATCTACCAATTCACTGTGTCTTAGAGCAGTGAGTATGATATCATAAGCTTTGTACAATTGGGCAGTATGCTTGAGAGGAGCGTCAGCAAAAGGCACAGTTCTAAGTAAGACAGCAAAGATGGATTTATCTAAAATTTGAGCTTCTAGGTAGACATGGAAGAAATGAAAGAAAGTTGAACATTTGATGCATTTTCATGTTTATTTTTGAAAAAGCCTTTCCATGTTTGCAGTTTTTTTCACTTCCCTCTATTTTTCAACATGCCCGCAAACATGCCCTTATTAGATGTTGACTTTGACTTTGTAATGATTAGGTTTAAGTGTGTTGATTTGGATGGGAACGGAGTCCTAACACGGAATGAACTGCAATTTTTTTATGAGGAGCAACTGCATCGAATGGAGTGCATGGCTCAAGAACCTGTGCTCTTTGAGGATATATTGTGCCAGATAATTGACATGATTAGATCCGAGGTTTGTTTTTCAATCTTCCTTTTATTGATTGTTTGTGTAATTTTTTATTGTGTTGTTGGGAAGTCACATTAGGTGGAAAATGATGCAATTCTACTAAGCAGTTAGAAAGTTTGTTTGTTGTCATGGAAGATGACATATTCCAATATGCATTTTTGGTTCCTCCCTTTTTATCCTCTTTCTTTGTCATTTGTTTGATTTCATATCATTACTTAAACTTTATACGATATCTTTCTTTTTTCTTTTTTCTTTCTGAATTTTAAATTAAATTCTTCATTCTGCAGAACGAAAGTTATATCACTCTGCGTGACCTGAAAGGTGGTAAACTCTCGGGAAGTGTTTTCAATATCCTGTTCAATCTAAACAAGTTCATGGCCTTTGAAACTCGTGACCCATTTTTGATTCGCCAGGTGCATGAATATTCAATAGAAGTTTTTATGTTGTTTAGTCATTATGATTGGCTCTTGTTGGCTAGGTTTGACCTCTTTGGTGTATGTCATGTGTGAACAGGAGCGCGAGAACCCTACATTGACAGAGTGGGATCGCTTTGCTCACAGAGAATATATTAGGCTTTCAATGGAAGAAGATGTAGAGGATGTTTCTAATGGAAGTGCAGAAGTTTGGGATGAATCTCTAGAGGCTCCCTTTTGACATCTTCTATGTAAGTTGCAATATGATGGAAGAAATCCACTTTTACTTTGCATTACAATATAATTCAGAAATTGGGGCTTGCCCACTGATATAGCTCGACCAAAATCAGGCTGGCTAACAGGCCTTGGCTCAAGCCAGCAAAATTCTAGAACAGCCCTCTATAAATACTGCAGGCACTGCAGCCCTTTATAGAGAAGTATTTCGTAATGAATGACAAATAATGTCGTATGCAACTGATTCCCAAAAATTATGTATGTTTTTGGTACTATTTTTAAGGGTAGTAAAAAATTCTCATATGAATGTTTTTGGTACTATTTTTAAGGGTAGTAAAAAATTTCTCATTCCACCATATTTCTTAACTAATGAATATTTATAATCTAAATTATTGGTATTTATTACATTCGATAGGACCCGTGGTCTAGTTCTTTTCTAATTTTATTGTTTTTACTCAATTAGCGCACATATTCTACGGCAACCTTGCAGTAGTAGTTTGTGGTAAATTTCAGTCCAAGAGGCAGAAGCAATGCCAGAATGCTCTGCCTTGGGATTTCAGATGTGGAAGGTTGCATTTGTCGCTTGGGACTATGCCTATGATCTTATGGTGTTTCCTACAAAAAAGAAATTTAATACCCGGGGCATGTGGAAAAATTAGGTTGACTTGACTAACAAATATACCCATCGAAACAAATAGAATATTTTCAGTACGCCTACAACTTTCAAAAAAAAAAAAAAGATAAAGGAAGAGAAGTATCCTCCATATGGTTTTAGGGTATAGCCTTGTTCATAGTAAAAAATACAAATAAGTCATCTGTGTTATTGTGCCCACTTACCCTGTTGCGCATAGCCCTTGCACACTCATAGATGTTACATTTTTATTTGGTATGTTGGATTATATAAACCAACATGTGTCCAGGGTTCAAACTCTGACTCGTGTATGGAGAAAATGGAGAAAATCTGATTAAAATAGAAGAACCCACCTTGTGTGCCAAATAGATTTCTCAATGGAGATTAGCTATTGTTGAATGATGGTGGATACTTCTTTTAAAAAACATTGGGGAAGGGGGCATTTTTATTAATTCAAGTGGCACAACCATCCATGAGGGGATTCGAGAACTCATACCTTGAGTTACAATGCTAAACTCTTACTACTAAGCTAGCACCTCAAGTGTACTGATGGTGGATACTTCGTATATATATAATATGGTTAACAAAAAAAACTTATAATACTGAGAATTGTTTGATGTGAAACTTGTGTAACTTTATCCATTAAATTACTCTTACATATTAAGATGATGAATAACTTATCGTGTTCTTTTTTTCTATATTTTTTTTTTTTGAGAGGAATAACTTATCATGTCTTAGGAGTGGCAAGTGGGATTAAGGTTGATATTTTGTCAAGTATGTGATGTTTTTACATATTAAAGCATTTAAAATTATATTAGTATAACTTTTTTAGATATAATTTAATTTTTAAAAAAAGGAGAATGCTAACAAAAAAATGCGCCCTTAGGGCATTGTTTATTGTTTAAGTAATGAAATGAGGTAACTTATACATAGAAAGTTGTTTATTTATTACTTTTTTAAGTATTTGACTGGCATTGTTTATTGTTTAAGTAATGAAATGAGGTAACTTATACATAGAAAGTTGTTTATTTATTACTTTTATAAGTATTTGACTTGTATTTTCAAAATGCTTTTAGGGTTACTTGTTAGCATGACTATAAGAAAAATTATCAACTATCCATTAACTAATACATCATTTTTACATTCCATCTCACTTCAAGCATTGTACATCAATACAGTTTATGAAAAGATATCAACGCCCTAGATCGGATGGCTGCAGAGAGTATAGAGTCGGGTCAGCTTTGCGTCCCAACTTGGTCCCTGCAAAAGTGGGAAATTCCAATCTTTACAATGGAATGCATTTTGGATGGGTGCAGCGGCAGCAAAGATATCCAGATCTGCTGGTAGTGTCAGACATTGGGAATTTACCATGGAAGTTTTGTTGTTCGTACCAATTGTCCATGTAAATTGAGGACATTTTATTAGAGGCGATTAAGCCCCCAAATAGAATTAAATTAAATTGACATTATTGGGTATTCTTGTCATAAGTAACGATAAATTTAGATGGTCTAGTCCCTTAGCCTATGATCAGTTTACTTTACTTGTAGATTATATTTCCAATTTTTTCTGTTGTCTACTATGTCAAAATTTGATGAATTCGCTTTTCGTTTTAGCCTTTTAGGCCAATCAAAGAGTTTAATAGTGTAATGCTGCAAAAATAAAAGGTTTTGTTGTCTCCATAATAATATTTTCCCTCCGGTGACTTTTAGGGTGCACAAATTGTTAAATTTGTGTGCCCATACACAAACACATTATTAACCTTAGATTTATTCTTTTGAAATTGAATGGATTGGATGTAGTGATGAGATGTGACATGATATGTAGGGTACAAAAGCTTAATAAATTGGGTCTTAAAAATTATATTTTTGGAATGCATTTTTTCATTAAAAAAAGGATTGATGTATTTTTTTCACAACCATTTTTTTTAACATTGTTGAACTATTTCCTTTTATTTGTCACACATTTATAATACACAAAGATTTTTTCATTAAAAAAAGGATTTGTCACACATTAATAAATTGGGTCTTTTAGATTTTTTTTTTCTGTTGCAAGTTTTTTCTTTTTAAGTTCCCACTTACTACAAAAAATTTATTGTTTAGTGATTGGTTTAGATATAATTTGTTTATTCCTATAGCAATTAATTTAGAGACGGACTTTAATTACTATAACTATAGCAACAATTATTTAGAAGCTGACGAAAAATATTTTTTAAGGGAACTGACGAAAAACACATCAACTCATTATTGGAGTTTTAATATATATTTTATTAATAAATAAGTAAATTATCCTAAAAACAATTTCATTTTTTGAGAGAAAAACAATTTCTTTTTAGGAACCACTTTATAAACAACTTTTGTAGACCACAAAAAGTATACATGTTGCCAACTTTAAATCTAAGTCATTCAATTTTTAAACCATGAATCAAAGGTTAGAAATGTGTTTGTGTATGGGTACACAAATTTTACAATTTGTGCACTTAAAAGTGAACATCTGTCAACGGCATCATTGTCGAAAGGGCACAGATTTATGGTGTAGTAATTCAGTAAAAAATTAATTTGAAATTGGAAAGAAAGTGTATGAAATCTTCAATGAAAGATAAGCGAATTGCGATGTAGTACTAAACATACAAACAAAATACATACACATATATATTTTCGGCAAACACAATTTAGATACAACGGTGGGAGTGGAAATATAAGCTTTCCTTCTCGATTTATATCGAATCACAGGACACTTTCGTCACTTGGGTGATAGTGGCATAGTGACATATTGTTGGATGCTTATCACTGTTTAAAATATTAAATAAAAAAGACTTATTTATAAATTAATAACAAAGATATCATATTAAAATTGTTTCAAAAAATATATTTTGGATTCAAATAAAATCAAAGATATGTTTTAAAATTGTTTCAAAAAATATATATTTTATTTAATAATATCTAAGAGTGTACATAAGTGAGTTTATAATAGAACTCATATATGGTACTGAATAATATACCACTTCTCAGAAACCCTAACTGAAAAGAAACCCTAATCTCTTTGAATTTGTGACAAATTTGTTTTAATCCAAAGAAGAGAGAGTAAATTTTACTTATCCATTGTGTTTTATATCACAATTCCCTTCGTATATATGTCTGTCCTATTAGTTTTTTTTTTTTTGGTTATGTGTGCATAATTCACGTTAAGGTTAATTTATTATTATCGAGTATTACTTAAAAAGAAGTTGGTGTTTTATTTTCCTTCAAAAAAAAAAAAGTTGGTGTTTTATTTCTCCCAAAAAAAAAGTTGGTGTTTTATTATTAAAAACAACACTGTTCGTAAAAAAAATTCATGTCCATGAAGTAAGTAATATATACATGAAGGATGCTTTTAATATATGTTCCCAAAGTAATTTCGTTCATGGTAGATTTAATATGGTATTGAATTTTTATATATTGATTCAGAAATTATTCAAGCATGTAAATTTTGGTAAATACAAATATATTTGGTTTACGATGCTTGGTTATTTGCGTTTTAACTCATTAATAAATTTGTGTTTTTTTTTGACAAATAGTAAATTTGTGTGTATAATTCGACCTCGCATGCGGATCAATCGACATTTTTCACAAATTTTACAAACAAAGGCTCCTACTTTCATATTTATAATTTAATTCCTCAACTAAAATTTAATGCCAAATCTATATATCGGAAGAAAACTTATAATTGTGCCTCCTAAAAAACATGTTAAAGTTAAAAAGTAGTCTAATTAAATTAAGTGACTTGTACTTTCATTTTTTTTCTTTACCGGTCGTATACATTAAGTACGTCCAACTTTTTTTGTAAACATAGCATAGAAACTTATTTAAATTCTATTTCTCTAAAGCAACCTGAAACATACCCTCAGAAGTTATTCAGTAATTTAATCTTCATGAATTTTTATTTCTATTCTAGTTAATATTTTTTTTAATCGAGTAAATTTGTGTATATGAATTTCTTTAAATTTGTGCAATTATAACTTTGATTAATTATTCATGATAGTATATATCACGTTGTTTACTTTTTTTTTTGAGGGGACATCAAAGATAAAAATTATGCATCGTTGTGTAGATTTATTTATCCAAATTGTAAAATTTATTATTTTTTCAATAAATATTTACTATATGTGGAACTCTTAACATGCGTCCTTTGTAAATTATTTCTTTTAAATAAATATTTATTACGTGTGGAATTCTTAACATATACTCTTTAGGACAGATGTTAGCATGATCCTTTTTTTGCAGCATATTGTTTTTTTTTTTTATAGATATTTTTTTGAACGTTTTATAGATAAGTTTAGAGACATTATAGAGATAATTTCATAGAAAAAATATATACCGTTGATTAAACCAAACATATTGTTTATACCGTTGACAAAATATATCCCTATCCTCTATTTTTTTTTTGACAAAAATATTGTTTAGACTTGAGAAATTTTGTTTTTGCCTTACACTACAAACCCTATTTTTTGTCAAAACCCTAGAAATAGTACTTACTTAGTAGAGTTGTTGCAAGGTTTGATAAGCACGCTAGGGCTACAGTACAGAACACAGTTTGACTTACTGATCTTAGGGATGACTGAAGAAGCGATTCATCAGTTCCTTCAGATGTTGGAGTTTCATCATTCATGGAAGTATGATACTTATTCTATGTTTTCATTTAACCATTCATCTTGTTTTTAACTGTTTATACTGCTACGAGGTTGCTCATGCATATTCATGATGATTCATACCGAGGCAAATTTCATATAAGCAACAGACATGGGATTGAAAGGACTTATGATGGACATGTGATTGAAAGGACTTATGATGGGTTTCAGGCTCATCTATCAACTTGTCCTGCAGTCGAAGTTATTAATTTTGTGTCCAGTTTTCCAGAGATTATTACATTAGATGAACTGCCTCGATCAAGTATCTGGCCGTCTCAATTTAGAGCTCAAGTAACCAAGGAAGATATTGGTCTCTACTTTTTTGCTAAAGATGTTAATAGGTTTGTTAGACATTTCTTTTCTATATATAATGACAAGATTAGTTTTATTCTGTCTACTATTAATTTTTTTAATTATATATATTTTTTTACTTTTCACAGCTATGATACACATTATAGTAGTTTGATGAATAAGATGATCAAGAATGATATGGCTCTAAAAGGAAATTTAAATGGGGCTGAGCTTTTGATATTTCCATCGAACATTCTTCCCCAGGAAATCCAACGTAAGATATAATCTTTGGCTTTGCTCGTCATATATTGATTTCACTTGAATTTCGAACTACTATAAAGTTCATGTTTCCGGTTGTCTCTCTCTTACTGCTACTTCTGTTCTCAGTAGATATGAATGATTCGTTGTTCTTCTGGGGTGTATTCCAAGATCGAAAGGAGAAGAAAGTGGATTCTTCTGTAAAGAGAATGCTGGAGATGAAAGAGAAAGAATTATGGTTGCAGTTGCAGCAGAAACTTTTTGACGAGGAAAAAAAAGTATTTTGAGCTTGAAATGGAACAAAAGCGGAAATCCCTCATTAAGAAGTTTAGGAGACAGGAGGAAGCCTTAGAGTATAGGAAAGCTGAAGTCAACCTTAGGGAAACCAAGATTGTTGAAAAAGAGCAAGTTGTGAGTATGATCTCTGAGAGAATGAAGGTTCAAAAGCAAGGCACTTGTAAATATGTTAAAATCTTTGAAGGAGTTAAAAAAGACTAAAAAATTAAAAGAGAAAGAGCTGGAGAAGGAAAAAGAGTCATGCTTGCTGATCGAGAAAGTTTGGAGAATTCAAATGTTATCATTTCTAGCTCAAACTGTTCTGCAAGGCCTGTGTCTCGGCTCCACAATTGCACGTCCAAGCTTTACAGTTTCTCTAAAGAAATAAATTCTGTTGGTACTTCATATATGGCTGAGACATCCCTCGAGTCTGATGTTAATATAGAAAAAGTGAAAGAGCCCGCATCATCTCCCAATATAGAAGGACCGCTAATTACTCTTCAAGAACGACAAATAGATGATGGAATGGCTCTTCACGCTTCTGATACAGCACACCTCCAATGCGATAACATTCCTAGAAAGGTGAATAACGGACACTCTTTATCCATAGATGACCGCAGCAACATGAAAAGTTTGACTGGTGGAGGTATAGATGATTCTCAGCAGTTAGTCCCAAAGGTTGAGGAGGCCAAGGAGTTCCTAGGAAAAACCTCAGAGGAAATAGAAAATGAGAGTTTGCAAAATTTCCATACAGATCATATCAAAGGAAAAAGTGGAGAATCCAGTCACACTGAGAAAGCTATTGATTACATTACAAGGAAGCGCTCACGTGCACAAAGTTCTAAGCTTGAAGAAGGTGAGCAGAATGCTGCTGATAATGAAGGACATTCAGACGGTATCACAGCTGGTGCGCGCAAAAAGAAAAGGTCAACAGTTGCTCCACCCACCCCATTTACAGGGGAGAAGCGATACAATCTCAGGCGGGCTCCACCCAGATACAATCTTAGACCTAGATGGCATCAGACGTAAGTTTAGTCTCAGCGTGTTGTGGTGAGACAATTGTCTAACTGATTGGCATGATTGTTAATTTTGTTTTGAAGGTTGCTTCAAATTGAAATATTAGTTAGTCTTTATTTGTTTGTTTCAAGTAATCTAAATTGATTATTGGGAATAAACTTTATATTACAATGATACAAATATTATTCCTGGTTCTATATTCATGAAGTTTGGTTAATAATTATTACATTTTCATGAGCTTTAATTAAAGTGAAGTGTGGAGGTAAGTCTATGATTTAAGAATAGAAAATTTTCCCTACCCATCTCGTGTGAACCAAATACACAGGAGTGTTAAATTATTTTGTCCATGCGAAATTTTTCTGGATGGAAATAAATTATTTCAACATTTCTGTAATAGCAAGAACAGTATAATGTATGTTTGGTTTGCAATTTAAAAACTGCAAGTCTTTGGACCCAAAGTATCCAAATAATTTAATAAGAAAATTGTATGTTTAGTTGTTTACATCATGTCATAGATTCAACAAAGTTTTACGTTGTTTGCCAACCGCAGAGTTATCCAATGGTGTCTCCTGATCTTGATCTGAAAGATAACTACTTGCATGATGTTGTGAAACTCTTGTTTGTGAAACACTAGCTGGCATTGAAAGTTAAGACAATTTCTCCCATCAGCAGTATGTTTAGGCTGTGTTTGGCAGTCAAATAAACAGAGTTGTCACATTTGACAAAATAAAATAATATGAATTTAGCCACTTGCATACCTTCCTTATTAGACTTGGAGGAAGCTTCTGATCTTGTACACTGAGAAATAGATCCAATTAATTGAGAATGAATGTCTTTAATTTCATTTTTCAACTGTTCCTGCATATACAAAAATTAATTTTATTAAGTTACAAAGATATAGAATTGTTTAAGGTCTATACTTTTCCGGTTCTCATTTTAAGAAGAATGTCATTAATTTTATTTTTGAAATGAAGTGGAATGATAATTTGTTTCTGTATAGAAATAATAATTCTGTGAACAGGAAAGAGAGCTTTTTCACCATTCAAAGTCTGGTCGGAGTCGGTTCACCTCCGATTTTTAGTCACCTAATCTTTTAGCTGCTATCGACAACATCATGTCAAGAATCACAATCATTAAAGATGCAAACAGACCTTTCGTTTTTGAAACAAGTACGAGTCGTGTGGCAGTTTAAGACTCTCCAAACATTACTGTGAAAAAAAATGCTTCCAAATAAGAAATGCTACAATTTATGCCAAGACCCAACCATCAACCAAACTAGGTAAGCACAGTTATCATAATTGCAATTCAAAGGATGCATAAAAAATGTTGATCTTGAAATAGAGTAGAAGAAAAAGAGAACCTTTTATGGTTTACAGAACTTAAAAGAGAATCTTTTATTAGAACTGAATCCGTTGCTTTTCTCTATATCAATCATACAAATGAAAATAAATTTAATTTCTATTAGCTTGATTGAAAGTTACTCATAAAAAATGTGCAGTACAGTTCAAATAAAACTCATCAAAGAAGGTAGGAGGAACATAAAAAATTAATTGTGATTTATCATTCTTCAATGATGAAATTCAATTTTTAGTACCAATAATTATCTGGATAATGTAGACTTTTGACTGAAGGTAACAACCTGATCACCTCCAACCTAAATGGAAAACTACTCAGCCAGCCAACACCATGCACACCCCTTGGTGAGAAGTTGACGACAAGGCATAAATAAAAGAAAAAAAAAATAAAAAATTGTCATAAAAAAAAAATCAAAAGACTTCACCTGCATTAATTCAAACTTAACATGCAAGCTTATCATATTATTGAGAACCAAACTGCAAAATATATATATATATATATATATATATATATATATATATATATATATATATATATACACTTTACACTTTACAGTTAAAATAACAGTGAAAAAGATTCACTAAAATTTGTAGTTAGTATTTAGTTTCTTAAATTATGTGGATTTAAATTTGAAACAGGAACAATTCACTACGATAGGAGGTAGGAGGAACAATCATTAAGGATAGAAATAATATTGGACACTATGAAAAATCATTATTTTTTATCATTCTTTGTCAATAAAAGCGAAAAGACAGACACATTAGTGTTCGCCATTACACTAATAAATAAATAAAAAACAATTATATATACTAGCGTTTAGACGGACACTCCCATATCTATCTGCCCACCGTTCTGATTAAAATTATAAGTATAAATTTTTATGATTTCTAACTTAACAAATCATTCTTATCTTTTCCAATTACGCCGCCAACGATATAACAAATAAAATATAAAATTCTCAAAGTAGTTCAGAATCTACAAATTAATTAAAGTTCTTTTTACTCTTAATCGATCATTATCCATACAATGAAACTTAATAATTCATTCAAAACGAAACTTATATCTTCATAATACAATAAAAAACCTACAAAAAAGGTTAAAAGAGAAAGCATAACGACCTCTCCTAACAGTCGGCGTTTGCCTAACTTACAACTTTAGTAAATAAAATAACATTATCTCCGTAGCTCCGGCACAACAACGCCTCTGGATCACTGCACCTCAGCTGGCTTGATACTACAATGGGGATTTAAAAAGCCCACTTTCTCCGAGAAACCATTGTTCTTCCTCTAATACTACGATGGGGATGCGGTGGCAGGGATGTCGATGATAACCATTCTCTCGGGCGACAAGCTCCGCTCGGAACCAGATGCATTAGAGCGTTTCAACATAAAGTCCTCCTCGAAAAAGTAAAGACATGAGCGACACAAAGGACAACTAGGGTTTGAACGAAGCCAAACGTCGATACAATTGAGATGGAAAGTGTGGGAGCAAAACGGAAGGATGCGAATGTGATCATTATCTTCGTACTCCTCCAAGCAAACAACACACTCACCACGAGATTCTTCTTCTTGTTCAGACTTTGTGGTGGTATAGATGAAGGACGGAATAGCATATATAACAGACTCATCTAAGCCATGTGGAGCCTCCTCCTCCTCCGTTGTTGTTGACTCGACGTCATATTCAAGGGATTCCAAGTCGCTCAACGAGGAGGAGGAGTTAGGGTGGAACCGGCGGCAAGTGTGGACTATGATTAAAGCGATAAGTACGAAACACGATGCTGCGAGAAACGAAGAGAAGACAATCACCAGAATATCAAAGATATAATTATCCATGCTAACGGGGAGGGGAAGGTAGGTGTGTTATGTGAGGAGACGGTAGTTTACTCTTTTTGAAGGAACGCGGGGTTGTGGGGGTTTTAGAGTTTCGATTCAATTTATAATAACACTAACTAAATAGCTATATCAATCCCAAATCAAATTTCCACCGACAAAATAGGCTATATCTTCACTAAACAAAACTAACTAACAATATATCTGATAAAAACAAACTAAATGAAAATTACTATTTTTTATGAATGTATCTTTCCTAACAAAGTTTTATTTAGATTTCAATTTTTTTTAGACAAAAAGGGAGCAAATGGAAGATAAACATGAAAAGTTACAAGCAACTGAGGAACGTAGGCTTGACCCAATAAACCAAACAAAACAAAAAAATATAAAAATAACCCAAATATATTACAGTCCAGTCCAATAGGGTTCAACAAACAACAAGTGCACACAAACATGTAACACCGGTACAATCTAGCGAGTCCGTACGCGGACTCGAAACCAAATTGCAAAAAAGTGGCGATGCACAAATGTACACGAGGACAAACTTAGAACGAATTCAAGCAAACTTGAACTTTTTACTTATGGCGATGAACCCTATCGCCAACACGATAACAAATACCCACTAGGATCAAGGACATGACGTTAACAATGCCATTTTTGGCCAAACCATTCGTATCCTCCGACACATGAGCAATGCTTGAAATAAACATATACCACATGCTCATACACCGTGCTCCACCACGAAAGAGGCCAAGAGAGTCAGCGAAGGACAAACCGAATCTGCAAACGAAACTGAAACCGGATCTAAACGAATTGGCTTAGATTTAAATATACACATTGTTTATAGGAAAGTTGAAAACTAACTCCTAACGTAAATATTTTTCTACAAATTTCCTCTTCATATTTTCTTTTTAAAGTTTAGATTTACTTAATTTACACAACCTATATATTAAGGGATTTTGGTCTCTATAAATATTTCAACTTTTTGTTTGACTTTTAAAAGTTATGTGTACACTTCAGATTTTTAAATGAGTTTTTGCATGAATGCTTAAAATATTACAAGAATCTCTACAAAAAATAATTAGAATTATTTTTAACAAAGCAGTAATTAAATATGAATTTTTAAGCGCCAGAAACATAAAAATTAAACTTTTTGGGGAGAGATTCTTATAATAATCTAAACTTGCATGCGTAAAAATTAAAATTTTGAAAGTTACACATGAGTTGACTTAAAAATAGAGACCAAAAGTGCCGATGATAAACTTTTGGGGACTAAAAGTAAAAAAAAACAGAGAATTAGGTGGATTAAAACAAAAAGTTTGAATAATTATAAGGACAAAAAAAGAAGTAAAAATACATAAATCCTCTAAAAAAAAGTAAAAGTGTTTTTTTTAACAAATATATATATATTTATTTAACAAACATATATACATTTATTTATAATTTTGAGCTGACTTTTTCATTTCAAATTTATCATTTATTTAAACTATTATATCTACTAGTGTGCACGTCCTCCGTTATTTATATTGCACTGATGAATATAAATTATGAACAATAATTTTTAATGAGATTCTGATTTTCGTCAGCGTTCCGATCTAAATTTGAGAGGCGCGAAAGTTTTCGAGAGGGTTGCGATTGGTGAGAGTGGCGAATGAGTTCAAATCTAAATCTAAGAGGCTC
Source organism: Medicago truncatula (assembly GCF_003473485.1). NCBI lineage: Eukaryota > Viridiplantae > Streptophyta > Magnoliopsida > Fabales > Fabaceae > Medicago > Medicago truncatula. The sequence continues at coordinate 54,934,437 of NC_053048.1, forward strand.
TATGATTTTACTTAGCACATAAAAAAATCTGGATAAGTGGTTCTCTTTTCCATTTTTACAAATTTGAGATTAAAATCATAAATGAAAATTAAGAATACAATTCTTTTTATCTAAATAATAAATCTATACTATATATAAAGAAAACTACCATTTTCAATTATTTTGGGTTAGATTTTTCTTTTCAAAAGTGCCTTCAATTTTAAATACAAACAACACATGTAACAAATAGATAAGAATAATATTAAATATTAAAAAATTGTAACAAACACGATATGAATATATGTATATTTATTTTTTTCCCCTTATCATTTAGAAAGTGTAACAAACTAAATGAGTATATTAATACCTACTTTTTCATTATCTCAATTATACCCTTAAACAACTTTTTTATAATAAAGATTGTTGTTGGTGTCATTAAAAAAAGAATTTAGATTTTTTTTATTATATTATTTGGTTTGTTATAACTTGAAAGCAACAAACATTTATTTTTTTAGTTTTAATCAAAATCAAAATTTCATAAAAAGCACCGTTCATAATTTTTAAATGTTAGCGCAATAAAAAGAGCGGAAAGACGTGAGTGCCCGTCTTTTCGCAAATTAGGAATAACTTTTATAGCAAGATTTTGATTTTACCTCCCAATTAGGTATTTACATAAATAAATAAGGAATAAATTTTTACATAATTTTTTAGAAAAAAAAGTTTATAGGAATTAGGTGGTTCGAATGATTTAAGCTAGAAGATAATGAGTTGAAGAAATTGTTTCAAATTCTAACAAAGAAGTATAAACTAATTACTAACATTTATTTTAAAAAATATAAATAAATTATATTTAAATTTATTTTACACGAGCCTCCAATCAAATCACTTAATAGTATCACTTTTTTATATTAATTATAAATCATAAGTTGTCAACTATAGATTATAAGCTATCAACTAACTTAATAACAATCCGTTATTTTTATCAAACAAAGCCGATATTATTGTAAGGGACTTTATTGTCTTTTTCAAAGAATCTAAATTAACCCACCTAAATTGGCATGAAAAGAATCGAACGTGAAACTTTGAGAAGAAGCACACTCTCAAGTCTCAGGTCAACCCAAGTGAGTTATAAACAAAAAAAAATATTAATTACAATCGAAGGTAACTGTTTGACATTTTATTTGGATATATGTTGATTTGGATTTAAATTTTAAATTATAGGGTCCATATTCAATAATCTAAATTAAGAAATTTAAAATATTACAAATTTCAACAAAATAAACATACCGGAGGGAAATTTGCCGGAAAGGCCATATGAAAAACTGCGGAAAACCCGTACCTGCGGAGTTTCTATTGGATAAACATTCCGCAGGAAATTCCTCAGAAAAATAATAGTCACCTGCGAATGTTTCCAACAGCATCCATATCCGCAGGAAACTTATATCGCAGCCAAAACTGCAGGAAACTTATATCGCAGCCAAAACCGCAGGAAACTTATACCGCAGCCAAATCTTCAGTTTTTCCTGTGGAGAATTCTGCGGGTGAAAATCCGCAGTAAATACGAGAGTTTCAAGTAGTGAAAAGCCTTCACTTTACTATTTTATGGGAAACTATGAAGTTCTAACATAAGACATTGAATATATTCTTCTAAACTGAAGGTTTAGAATGAATTTAATGCACCAAAACAAGATGAATTCAACATTTTCAAGGGAGTTACTAGAAACTCCCTATTTATGGTGATAGAGGGATTAACTATAGTACTGCAGGTGAGTCTTGTTACAAATCCTCTATGATTGTTTGATGTAGGGGTGTTTGCGGTGCGGTGCGGTTTGGTTCGGTTTTAAGCATAAAAATCATCCAAACCGCGAGATAAAAAAGCATGCGGTTTGGTTTGGTTCGGTTGATTTTTAAAAAGTCATCCAAACCAAACCAATGTGACTTGGATTGGTTTGGTTTATCACAAGTTAAAAAAAATATTACTTTAACTCTAATATTGCCAGGTTGTTACAAAATAAACATATTACATTTTATTTTGTTGTTTATATGATAAAATATTAGGTAAAACTTATATGAAAATAGGTAAAATTAAGAAGAAACATAAGCATGAAACAAATTATTGGGAAATAAAGGAAACAAATTCATCACTGGAAATGAATTGAAAGATATGGAAATGAATTATAATCGAACCTGATGGTGCAACAATGAAAAAATCGAATCGAAAAATAGTATTCTTGAGCTATGTAATTTGGCTAGTATTCATTATTCTTGTGGTTTGGGTTGTTTTGGTTCGGTTGCTGAGATGCAAACCGCAAACCGAAACGAACTGCGCGGTTCAGTGCAAAAGTCATCCGAATTCATCCGAACCAAGTGCGGTTTTTTGCGGTTTCGGTTTAGATTGGTTTGGTTTGCGGTTTTTTTTATTGGGTTGGTTCGGTTTTGAACACCGCTAGTTTGATGGATCATATTAATCGGTATCATGGGGTACTGGTTAAGAAATTAAATAAAGAAGTTTTAAAATGAAAATAACACTTTATGTTTTTGAGGAGTTGACAACACAAATTCCAATGTAATACTTATTACATTTGATCCCTTAACCAGTGTCATGGGACACCAGTTGACATTTTTCTTGTTTGATTTTAGTTATGAAATTGTAAGGCCACCATAAGTTTTTTCACTGTTTTACATATTCTCATTGATTTCTGTGTATTTTGAAATGCATGTATGTTGTAGTAGACAAAACGTGTAAGCCTTTCTCTATTTTAAAAATGTGTAAACATTGATCATTAGACTACTTGATAAAAAAAATCATTTCGTAGAATCGGATATTTATCAATAGAATAAAATCAAGAGCAAATTACACTCACCTCCCTTAAAGTTTTTTTTAAATAACACTGACACCCCCTCTAGTTTTTAAGTTAACACTAATATCCCTTATTTATTATTCAAATAGACAACCACCTCCCTTTTCACTTAACGTCGTTACTCTCTGTTAATTAACTCTTTTGATTTCCCTCATCCTCACATTCACATTCTCTGTTTGGAGTTTTCTCAAAAACTTGTTTGACTCAATTCCCTCGTCAATCTCTTCTCCGTTTCCAACCAATTTGTAACTCCATGAATAGTTTGACTTTTCACAAAATTCCCTATATTTGTCTTCCCTAACTCCATGAATAACATTCATAATTAATTTGAATTTCTATAAACTTACTGGTTCAACTACAATCCAATTTTGCTTGAACCGACAATCAAGGCCAATTCCTTATTGGGCCTCTTCAAAAACAACTTTTGATGGCCAATGATTTGAAAGTTGTGTCCAATTTTCCTGAATTCATCCCTAACACTAATATAATTAGAAATTGGGGATTTTTTTTCTTGCTTTTCCTAGAGTTTGTAGTTCACTAGGTGTGGAGTTTGCGAAGTTGAATGAATTTTTATTTTTGCCTTTTGATGTTTGATGGTTTTGCAGAGTTTTTGGTTGAGAAGTGAGCACGATGAATTTTATCTCTTTAAATTGGGCAATAACTTTGATCAAATCATGAGGGGAAACAAAAAAGAAGACACTAATTTGGTCAACAAATTAAATGCAATGATAAAGAGCGCTCAATAGAAATAAAACAATCCACACAAATATATTTGAACAACATTTGCTAACAACTTCTATGACAACCTCATTTTTTTCTCTCTTTTCATTGGTAAAAAATAATGGAGAAAGAGAAAGGAAGAGAGAGAGTAAGAATATAATGTGAGTGTGAGAGAGAAAGTTGTCTAAATATTGTCAAAAAATGGTTGTACAAATATCATTTCTCTTTTTCTAATCACACTACTTAAAAACTAGCTACACCCCAAAATGACCAGATGAATGCTAAAGAGATAAATGCTTTTTACACACCAGATGCTTCACAGTAAGTTCTTGTGAAGGAGCACAACATAAGATCATCATACTTTTAACTCTAATAACTTGTTCACCTTTATCACCTCCAATTATTTGGTAATCATGGATAATCGTAATTCCTTTGCTGGAATTCTTTTCGCCATCTTTAATTAGCATTTCTTACCGAAAATCAAAATCAAAATCAAAATCAAAATAAACCAACAATTATCAATCAATCATTATGAAAAAATCAGGTATTACTTACAATTCGAACAATAGCAATAACTATTGTTTATTAGTTTCACACTTTCACCAATATTTTAATAATTCATCAAAATGAAACTTTTTTCTCAAGGAATTCAGAAATGAAACTTATGTCTTCATGATATAATAACTCACATAAAAGTAACCTTAATATAATAAACATCAATCACAGTGGCGATTTCCCAATTTATAACTAATAAAAAAAAAACTCTAGTGAAGATAAAGATTATTGAAATAGAAAGAAAAAAAGTACTTGGATAGCAATTAACCCTATGTCCATTGCTCCGGCGAAACAACACCTCTAGATCCAAACACGTCAGCTGGCTCAGTCGAGAAACTGGTGTTCTGTCCTCTTCGACTACAAGCTTCGCTCAGAAGCAAATGAATAAGGGGGTAAGACGGGAAAGTCCACCCGTCCGTCCTTGTTGGCGATGGATGTAAGTAAACAACAGAGATGACAGCAAATAAGGGAGCGACATAGAGGACAGTTAGTGTTTGAACGAAGCCAAACATCAATGCAATCGTGATGAAAAATGTGGGAGCAAAGAGGGAGGGTACGAACATGATCATTATCTTTGAATTCAGTCAAGCAAACGGAACAAGTTTCTTGTTCAGACTTAGTAGTAGTATTGTAGATGAAAGACGGAATAAGATTTATAACAAACTCATGTAAGCCCTGTGGAGCCTCCTCCTCCTCCACCATCATTGTGTCGACGTCATATCGAAGGTTCTCCCTTTCGCTCAAGGAGGAGGAGGAGTTAGAGAGGAACCGGCGGTAAGTGTGGACTATGAAGCAAGTTATAAGGAGGGAACAGGTTGTTGTGGCAAATGCCAACAAGGTGACAGATAACAGAGCCTCTAAGATATCATTCTCCATGGTAATAGGTTTAGGGTTAATGTCTGTGTGTGTTATTGTGAGAAGATATGAGCGAGGAAACTGTGGTTGGTTTATGAACACGAGATTGTGGGCTTTAGAATCTCTGTATTCAATAAATAAATAAATGCATAGCAAAGTAAATGGAATTTAAGAGCTGTCCAAAATGAGATACAAAATAATAAGTACAATTCGATCTCATTTAATTGAAATAGTAAAAGTGTTTTACTGTTTTATTTATAAAATAAATAAATAACCAAAGCCAGTATGGAATTGCTACACGGTTTTACCACAATGTAAGTAAATCCAAAGCCTCCCATCATGCAGAACAAATAGGAAACGTAAGCTACAATAAGGAATGTTTTAAGGTGGCAACTAGGCTATCCATGAAAAAATGATGGGTAATTTTACCCTAATCAATACACATTAGCCACATAAGCACATATTCATGAACTATCTTGATCCCACAAATAAATTGCTCATTTTCATTGGTTGGTAGGTAAATTACCCACCATTCTTCAAAGGTAATTTAGAAAAAACCATATTTTAAACATGATTTTTTCTAGATTTCCCTCTCTTATTTAGAGGGTATTTTACCCTCTCATGATATCAACCAATCAAAATGTAATATAACATTAAATGTCATAAATGAGTCAATTTTTTTCTAAAAAAAGAATCAATTATAATCATAAGGTAATTTTTAATACTTTTAATTTTTATTTAATTATAGACATGATTACATTAGAGATCTTTTATCTTATTTATTTGTTACACTTGGATCCTTTATCTTTATTTTTTTCCGCTTAGGTCTTTTATCTCTTATAAAAGCACATATACATCCTTTTTCTCATTTTTTTTATTAAAAAAAATACACAATTTTATTTTTTAAAATATCTTTTTATTAAAAATGAAACAAATCCAGAAATATGATGAAGATGTTCATCATCTTCATCTTCTTCCTTTGAATATTCATCATCTTCATTGAATCAAAAAAATTGCTACACAAATATATCTCCAAATATCATGAATTAATGTTATATTCACCTCAAATCTTCTTTTAAACACAAAAATCAAACCCCTATAGAGAAAGAGATTTAGTTTCATCACAAAAACAAAAAAAAAAAAAATAGTTATATAAATTGTCACGCTGTATATTATTATTATTATTATTTTCTAACTCAATATTCAAGCCCGACATAAAAATAACCCCAAAATTGATAGCAGCTTTGCACATCAATTTTGTTGTTTCCAGAACAATTTTAACTTTCGTAAAGTCTAACCCTTCCGCCAGTGACTAAGCCTCTACCATCCGCCTTGCAACATTTGTGAAATTAAGGTTTTGATTTTTGTATTTAAAATAAGATTTGAGGTGAATATAACATTAATTCACGATATTTGGAGATATATTTTAGTAGAATTTTTTTATTTATTTAAAGAAGATAATGAAGATTCAAAGGAAGAAGATGAAGATGATGAACATCTTCATCATATTTTTGGATTTTTTTCAGTTTTAATAAAAATATATTTTTAAAAATAAAATTATGTATTTTTTAATAAAAAAAATGCGAAAAAAGATGTATATGTGCTTTTAAGAGAGATAAAGGACCTAAACGGGAAAAAATAAAGACAAAGGACCAAAGTGTTACAAATAAATAAGATAAAGGACCCATAATGTAATATTGCCTTAATTATATTTAAGTGTTCAATCTTAATTAAATTACACTAAGAACTGGCTTAGAACGATTAAAATTTCACATCAAATTTTTTTCATCTGAATGTCCTTAAATTTATCAGTTATATTCATAAAAAAATTTCCCCCCATTTTGATTGTTCAATTTTGTCGTTCCCAACTGCCACATTTTTCAATTTTCGTGAGAATCGTCATGATTTCAAATATCGTGAGAATTGCAGTTATTTCCAGTACAACGTCAGGTATGATGACTTGATTTTTCTTTTTGATTTGATTTTTCTTGGTTGTGAGGTAGTTAATTATAAAAATTGAGTAAATCATCTGTTGTACTTTGAGGGCTGCTAGCAGGTGTTGTCGCTATGATGTTGTGGGAGTTCGCTAGCATTTTTTTGGTTGTTGCTGAAATGATTATGTGATGAGGCTTTTGTTCTTTTATTTGGACTTAAAGGCACGATAACAATTAACCCTATGTCCATTGCTCCGGCGAAACAACACCTCTAGATCCAAACACGTCAGTTGGCTCGATGATCCACTCTGTCGAGAAACTGGTGTTCTGTCCTCTTCGACTACAAGCTTCGCTCAGAAGCAAATGAATAAGGGGGTAAGACGGGAAAGTCCACCCGTCCGTCCTTGTTGGCGATGGATGTAAGTAAACAACAGAGATGACAGCAAATAAGGGAGCGACATAGAGGACAGTTAGTGTTTGAACGAAGCCAAACATCAATGCAATCGTGATGAAAAATGTGGGAGCAAAGAGGGAGGGTACGAACATGATCATTATCTTTGAATTCAGTCAAGCAAACGGAACAAGTTTCTTGTTCAGACTTAGTAGTAGTATTGTAGATGAAAGACAGAATAAGATTTATAACAAACTCATGTAAGCCCTGTGGAGCCTCCTCCTCCTCCACCATTATTGTGTCGACGTCATATCGAAGGTTCTCCCTTTCGCTCAAGGAGGAGGAGGAGTTAGAGAGGAACGACAAAATTGAACAATTAAAATGGGAAGAAGAATGAAAAAGAAACAAAAATTGATCAATATGGAAGAATAAAGAAGAAGAAATTTGAAAGAAGGAGAAGTTTTTGTTCTCACGTTCGGGGTTCTGGAATGGAAGAAATTTTATGAATGTAAATGATGAATTTAAGGACATCCAGATGAAAGAAATTTGTTGTAAAATTTTATTTGTTATAAGTCTTGTAGTGTAAATTAATTAAGATTGAACACCTTAATATAAAAAAAAAAAATTAAATCATTTGTTACATTATGATTAAGATTAACTCTCCTTCAAAAAAAATAATTAAGATTTAACTCTTTTATTTTTAGAAAAAAACTCATTTATTTGACATTTTATGTTACCTATGTATATTACATTTTGATTGGTTGATATCATGAGAGGGTAACGTAGGCATCAACTTTAAACATGGACATTTAGACCATCCACAATAGAGCAGCCCACATTGGGTGTTTAAGTGGGTCTCACATGTCCACATCACCAATTTTACGGTAATACTTAATAGGTTTAATAACAGTTTTAACCCCCTAAGTTTCAAGGAGTTGCGATTTTGACCCATACAAAACTGCCCCCTAAGTTTTGACACTGTGGCAGTTTTGTCCCGACTTAATAGCAGTTTTAGCCCCCTAACTTTCCCAAAGTTGCGATTTTAGCCCCCTAAGAAAAAAACTACAAAATCGCCCCCTAAGTTTTGCATCTGTGGCAATTTTGGCTTTCAAGGTCAATTTTGACTCGGTCTACGCTGACATGATACCCTACCCTAAATGAGGTACCACGTGTTATTTTTTACCAAAAATAAGAATGCTACCATTTATCCCAATTGCCAAGACCCAACCATAAACCAAACTAGGTATGCACAGTTATCATAATTGCAATTTCAAAGGATGCATAAAAAATGAAGATCTTGAAATAGAGTAGAAGAAAAAGAGAGCCTTTTATGGTACCTTTATAGAATTTCAAGAAAATCTTTTAGAACCGAATCCGTTGCTTTCCTCTGTATCAATCATACACTTGCAAATAGATTTAATATCTATTATCTTGATTGAAAGTTACTCATAGAAAATGCGCAGTTCAAATAAAACTCATCAGAGTGCAATAACAGCATAATGGACATAAAATAAAAAATAAAATAAATAAAAAAATAAAATAAAAAACAGAAGAATTACAAAGATAAACTTCAACATCCACCAAAAGTCATTAATATTCATCTTTAATTTTTTGGATTTCGCAGTTGATTACATTATTTACACATGAAAATTTATTGTGATTTATCATTGAATTACATTCTTCAATGATGAAATTCAATTTTTAGTACCTATAATTATCTGGATAATGTAAACTTTTGAATGAAGGTAACAACCTGATCACCTCTAACCTAAATGGAAAATTACTCAGCCAACACCATACACAATGGCATGCACTGCATTCATTCAAACTCGACATGCAAGCTACTATATTATTGAGAACCAAACTGCAACAATATTTTTAAAACATGTTCATGAAAAAGTTCAATTCTAGCATTTCCGCACTAAAACATTCACTTCTCCATCTCCACCTTCTCTCATTCGGCCCTTCTCCTTCAAAAATTATATATGTACACAGTTTACATTTAAATTAACAATCATTTTTAGAAAGAGATCGACTAAAATTTGTAGTTGGTTTTTAGTTTCTTAAATTATGGTGTAGATTTAAATTTAAATTTAAAAATAATTGAATTGCCAAGGGTACAAATGCATATTTATAATAACAACCGAATCATAATTAATGGACGCAAGAGTAAAACTATGAGTGTAATTTCGGTATATTGAAATTAGGCTACACCAAAAACATGTATCTAACAATCAGTGTTTTCCTGATTTATAACTCTAAGTAAAAAAAATAACACTATGTTCGTAGCTCTGGCACAACAACGCCTCTGGATTACTGCACCTCAGTTGGCTTGATACTACGATGGTGATGTGGTGGCAGGGATGTCGATGACGACCATTCTCTCCAACGACAAGGTCCGCTGGGAACTAGATGCATTAGAGCATTTGGTCAGATAGTCCTCCTCAACAAGACAGGAGCGACATACAGGACAGCTAGCGTTTGAACGGAGCCAAACGTCAATGCAATTGAGATGGAAAGTGTGAGAGCAAATAGGGAGGGTACGGATGTGATTATTATCTTGGAACTCCTCCAAGCAAACTGCACACTCAGCACGAAATTCTTCTTCTTGTTCAGACTTTGCGGTGGTGTAGATGAAAGACGGAATAGCTTTTATAACAGACTCGTCTAAGCCCTGTGCAACCTCCTCTTCCTCTTCCTCTTCATCCTCCTCCATCGTTGTTGACTCAACGTTGTATTGAGGGGAATCCATGACGGAGGGGAACTTAGGGAGCGACCGGCGGTAAGTGTGGACACATAGGAAAACGAGAAGGATACAACACGCTGCGAAAACAGAAGACAAGAGCAACAGAGTTACAAACATATCATTATCCATATCCATGTTAATGGGGAGGGAAGAATAATTATATTTAATTATGTGAGGAGACTGTGGTTTGTTCTTTAATTTTTGAAGGAAAGAAGTAGACTCTGGTTTATTATGAATGAACGCGGGGTTGTGGTTGTGGTTGTGGTTGTCTTTGTGGGGTTGGGGTTTTGGATCAATTTATTTCGTAACAGAATTCTATTTAAATTTAAATATACGCCATGTTTTATGAAAGTTGAAAATTAACTAATTACTTGAACAATTTTCTACAAATTTGCCTTTAATTTTTTTTTTCTTTTCAAGTTCATATTATCTATATATATATATATATATATATATATATAAAGAAAACTACCCTTTCACCACGCTTTTAGGTTGTAATTTTCTTTCCAAAAATACCCTTAATTTTTAATTTTAAATATAAATAACAGATGTAACAAATAGATAATGATAAATTTAATTTAAGGATTTGTCAAAAAAAAAAAATTAATTTAAGGAAAAAATTTACACACAATCCTAATGAATTGTTCTTATTGTCAGCCAATTAAAAAATAACATGTGGATTACTAATCCAAGTCACTAATTGTCTCTGTTAACCCTATTTTACATCCGTTAACTGTCTCTGTTAACCCTATTTTACATCCGTTAACCACAAATCAAACTCACAAAAAACTATCACAAAACAAAAATTCATATTACTTTTTTATCAGTAAATTTTATGTTGTACATTTATGTTGTTCCCCTAAATACAACCGACAAAGATTGCCAAGTATTTTCATATCCCTTTAACAAAAAATAGTATTTCCATATTATTTTATTAATATAAGTTACCCTTCCTTAGCTTTTGATCAATTGTAACAAAAGTGAACAAAAAATAATGGTAAAGATTGAACTTTAAATCATCTAAAAAAAGATTAGGAACAAACGTGAGTAAAAAATAATGTTTAAGATTGGACTTTAAGGGGGGTATATTGGATTGAGATTTTAAAAGACTGTTTTGATAGAAAAAATCTTGAAGATTTTAAAAGACTTTGTTGGATTGTATTGATTTTGTGGGATTTTAAAAGACTTTTCTGTTCTACTGTAACAATGGTAGGTTATATATTTTGTTTGGCAAACTTATTGTCGAAATCATCATGCCTCTAACTTGCACTTTTCTTAACATAACTTTTACGTTCATTAAAAAAAAGAACGTACTATATAATCTTGTGGTTAATTTACCATCTACCTATATATCAAATTATTATAAAAATCACAACTTTACGTTCATTGGTATTATAATAATTTTTCTACTTGCATTTTTCTACCTGTAACATGCATTTTTCAATCAAATTATTATAATCAATAAATTAACATAGCTTATTTTTAGGTCTATTTATTTTGATATTATATGTCCAGAATTTTTAAGATCAATCAACCTGCTAGTAGTATATTATCTAATAGTCTTTTTTTGAAGAAATATTATTACACTCATTGATTCAATGTTTTGTTTTCGGTTGATTTATAACTGTACTTTTGTTTTTGAGATTTTTTGGTCTGTACTGTATCTTTAAATTTAGATTTAAATGTGTTATTGGTCCTTGCACTTTCATCAGATTTTGGCATTGGTCCCTACACTTTTTTTTGTTTGGAATTTCGGTCCCTGCACTTTGTAAAAATATTGGTATTGGTCCTTCTATTAACTTTCTGTTAAAAAAAAAACACAAAACTATTGGTATTTGTCCCTGCACTTTGTAAAAATATTGGTATTGGTCCCTGCACTTTGTAAAAATATTGATATTTGTGCCACGTGGCGTGAAATGATTGGGCCATGTGGCACTCCGTTAGTTTTGTGTTTTTTTTTAACAGAAAGTTAACAGAGGGACCAATACCAATATTTTTACAAAGTGCAGAGACCAATGCCAAACAAAAAAAAGTGCAGGGACCAATGCCAAAATCTGATGAAAGTGCAGGGACCAATAACACATTTAAATCTAAATTTAAAGATACAGTACAGACCAAAAAATCTCAAAAACAAAAGTACAGTTATAAATCAACCGAAAACAAAACATTGAATCAATGAGTGTAATAATATTTCTTCAAAAAAAGACTATTAGATAATATACTACTAGCAGGTTGATTGATCTTAAAAATTCTGGACATATAATATCAAAATAAATAGACCTAAAAATAAGCTATGTTAATTTATTGATTATAATAATTTGATTGAAAAATGCATGTTACAGGTAGAAAAATGCAAGTAGAAAAATTATTATAATACCAATGAACGTAAAGTTGTGATTTTTATAATAATTTGATATATAGGTAGATGGTAAATTAACCACAAGATTATACAGTACGTTCTTTTTTTTAATGAACGTAAAAGTTATGTTAAGAAAAGTGCAAGTTAGAGGCATGATGATTTCGACAATAAGTTTGCCAAACAAAATATATAACCTACCATTGTTACAGTAGAACAGAAAAGAATTTGGAAGAAACGTAAAAAAAAAAAAATGAATTTGGAAGAGTATTACAAAATCTCAAGGCTATGTGTGGGAGACAAAAAAGTCTCAAGGCTAGGTGTGAGATTGTTAGTAGGTACATTTTACACTAAGGAGGGTGTATTGAATCATGATTCTAAGGGATTTTAAAAGACTTATTTATAATGAAAAAGTCTTGTGGTATTCAATCAATACTCTTTTCAATTTTAAAAAAGTCTTGTGTTATTCAATCAAGATTCTTTGTCATTTAAAAAAAGTCATGTGGTATTCAATCAAGACTCTTAATCACTTAAAAAAAGTCTAGTGATATTCAAAATCATTCAAATTTCGAAGGATTGTTTAATAAATAAGATTTTGATGGATTTTGTGGGATTTTCTAGTGAAATTTTAGCATGAAAAAGTCTTTCATGAAAACATGAGATTTCTTAAGATTGTTTTTTTCTTTTAAGATTTTACTATCTCTCCCTCTCTCTCTCTCTCTCTCTCTCTTCCTCTCCTCTCCCTCCCTCCCTCCCTCCCTCCCTCCCTCCCTCCCTCTCTCTCTCTCTTTTCCCCTCTCTCTCTCCCCCCGTAAAAAATAAAACAAAATAAATAAAAGAGTCTTTATTGAGATTTTGTGAAAGAGAGTGTGTTATGATATTTTTTTCAATTATTTCTTAAAATTCATAAAATCTGATGAAATCTCTTGAAATCATTTCAAATCCTTTAAAATCTTATGAATTAAATCCATTGAAATCCTTAATAGTCTTTTAAAATCATCAAAGTCATCAAAATCCTGCAAAGTCTTTTAAAATCCTCAAGACTTTTTTAAACAAAAATTATCTTTTAAAATCCTAATCCAATACACCCCCCTAAACAATCTCACAAAATCCATTACTCACAACAATCCATAAAAATCTGTAGAGTTTTGAATACTAGCAGACAATTTTTAAGTTATGCAAAATCTCAATTGAATACCACTGGATTTCATTGGACTCATTAAAAAATCTTGAAAATCCTAATTGAATACCACAAGAATGTTTTACATTCCTTCAAAATCTTAATTGAATACCACAAGACTTTTATAAAACAAAAAAGTCTTTTAAAATCCTATGAAATCTCAATCCAATACACCCCCCTAAATCCTCTAAAAAATAGATTAGTAATAAACGTGAACAAAAAATATTGCTAAAGATTGAACTTTAAATCATCTAAAAAAAATTAATAATAAACGTGAGAAAAAAAATGTTAAAGATTGGATAATGTCAATTTTTAGTACCTATAATTATCTGGATAATGTCAATTTTTAATACCTATAATTATCTGGATAATGTAAACTTTTGAATGAAGGTAACAACCTGATCACCTCTAACCTAAATGGAAAATTATTCAGCCAACACCATACACAATGGCATGCACTGCATTCATTCAAACTCGACATGCAAGCTACTATATTATTGAGAACCAAACTGCAACAATATTTTTAAAACATGTTCATAAAAAAGTTCAATTCTAGCATTTCCGCACTAAAACATTCACTTCTCCATCTCCACCTTCTCTCATTCGGCCCTTCTCCTTCAAAAATTATATATGTACACAGTTTACATTTAAATTAACAATCATTTTGAGGAAGAGATCGACTAAAATTTGTAGTTAGTTTTTAGTTTCTTAAATTATGGTGTAGATTTAAATTTAAATTTCAAAATAATTGAATTGCTAAGGGTACAATTGCATATTTATAACAATATAATTAATGAATACAAGAGTAAAACTATTTGAGTGTAATTTCGGTATATTGAAATTAGGCTACACCAAAAAATATATATCTAACAATTAGTGTTTTCCTAACTTATAACTCTGGTAAAAAAAATAACACTATGTTCGTGGCTCTGGCACAACAACGCCTCTGGACCACTGCACCTTAGTTGGCTTGATACTACAATGGGGATGTGGTGGTAGGGGTGTCGATGACGACCATTCTCTCCGATGACAATGTCCGCTGGGAACTAGATGCATTAGAGCGTTTGGGCAGATAGCCCTCCTCAACAAGATAGAGTGACATATAGGACAGTTAGGGTTTAAACGAAGCCAAACAACAATGCAATTTAAATTTATATTTATATGTGAGGAGACGTGATTTATTCTTTTTGAAGGGAAAAAAGTAGAGTTTGGTTTATTATGAAAGAATGCGGGATTGTGGGGTTTTAGGGTTTGGATGAATAACAACAAACTATTGATTTGCAACTTTATATTCCCTTTTGAACTTTTGTTGTAGTCTATGTTGCATAGTTATGGGTATTTACTATTTTAGAATTTAGAAGTACTCATACTTTAGAGGTTGTAGTCTTTTAACTTTGGTTTAAATATATATTTGATCTCTAACTTTTTCAATTTAGCAAAAATGACAAATGTAGTCTCTTATATTTAACCCTTTTTATAAAAGTTTTTTTTATATAAGTGTATAATTGTTGAATTAAAAAATATACAAAAGGAACTGGCACGTATGTTCTAATAAACAAGCCAAAAACTTCATGCAAACAATTTTCCAAAATCTTTTCATCTACTATGAACATAAAGAGGAGAAAAGAAAAAGTTAGAGGTTCAAAAGTACAGTTAAACCTTTAACTTTATGTAAATGTTTGTTCCTGAGACGGGGCTTAAAGTTAACTACGATATGTTGATGAATATCTGATGTGTTCAATTTCTGAATTGCATGGAAGAGAGTCGAGGAGTAATGTGTCACAAGTTCCATTTTCACCGGAGGATTTAACTGCGTAACCAGTGCTCATACTTTAATGGATAAAGTTACAGAATCTGAAGTAAATCATCCACAGATGGCTGGTGCAAAAGGGTCTAAATGTGCTATTCCTGGCTGTGATTCTAAGGTGATGAGTAGAGATTGCTATTTGGATGTTGTGAAAGTTATTAAAGATGCAAAGAGCCATATAAGAACACAGAACTTGATCAAGTGGCTGTGGATAATGGAGCGCCACTTCCTCAATCAAATGGGGGGTCTAAAATGGAGAGAGAGTGTCCTTGAAGTCGAGAAAGTATGCCTCGATGAGAAGTCAAACTGGAGACTTTGATCACAATCGATGGTTGTTTGAAACAAAGGGGACATATGGTTTTGGTAATGCAATGTGGCCAAAGGAAGGGGATTTGGGAAATGGAAAAGATGGTCATGTTTCTGAGCCAAGTGAATTGATGAGCCGACAATGGAGGCCACTAACAAGGAAGATTAAGATACCTGCTGCTGTTCTAAGCCCATATCGGTACCAAGCCTCGCTTCTTTTATTTTTCAATAAATAATGTATTTTTTTAATAATCATAAATGCATTTTTATGTTTCTTTTTCTAGTGATCAAAATCATGCATTTCCCCTTTATTATGAATGACCATTTTGGCTTCACTATATTTGACCAACTTGAATGTAATTGATGGATATAAGTTTTTCTCTTCTCTCTCTCGCGTTTTTTTTTAATTGCTTTTGCCATTATATATTAAATGCAATAGAAGAATGGAAATTTGATTAAAGTTTTAGAGCTGATTTTGGAGAAGCAAATCTTGTTTGCATCTGTTTATTAGATCTTGCTTGTGATTGTGAAGTCTTGAATAGAACTATCAAATTTACCATATTATATCAGCTTGCTTTATGTACTGCTTTTAATTCTAATAAAGTTCAACAATGCAATTAGTCATTGACTTGAAAGTTTAATGCCACATGTGTGTTCTGTCTTGACAATTACCTTTCTTTCTGTTACAGTTTCATCATTTTTGTTCGTCTGGTTGCCCTTGTACTGTTCCTGCGTTGGAGGGTCACACACAAAAATACTGATGCAGTCTGGTTATGGGGAATGTCTATAGTTTGTGAATCATGGTTTGCTTTCTCTTGGCTTCTTGATCAACTTCCCAAGCTATGCCCGGTAAATCATTCTGCAGACCTTAATGTTCTGAAGGAAAAGTTTGAGTCACCAAGTCCTAACAATCCTACAGGAAAGTCTGATCTTCCAGGCATAGATGTCTTTGTCTCAACTGCAGATCCTGAGAAAGAACCACCACTTGTCACAGCAAACACTATCTTGTCGATCTTAGCTGCTGACTATCCAGTTGAGAAGCTTTCTTGCTATGTTTCTGATGATGGAGGTGCACTTTTAACTTTTAAGGCAATGGCTGAAGCTGCTACCTTTGCTAGTAATTGGGTTCCATTCTGCCACAAACATGATATAGAACCTAGGAATCCTGAATCATACTTCAACTTAAAGGGTGATCCTTACAAAAACAAAGTGAAACTAGATTTTGTGAAGGATCGTAGAAGGCTGAAGCGTGAGTATGATGAGTTTAAGGTCAAAATCAATGGTTTTCCCGACTCTATCCATCGCAGGTCAGATGCTTTTCACGCAAGTGAGGAAAACAAGACCATGAATCAGAGACAAAATAGGGGAGATGAACCTGTTGAGCCTATAAAGGTTCGAAAAGCACTCAAAGGGTGACCATTCCGGCATAATTCAGGTACTAATTAAGCTTTTGAAATTGCTGCTGCAATCTATGATATTATAAAAAATTGCAGTCAGAGTATTAGTAATATAAATCAAGATTATATTTTTTTATGTATATTTATTTCTGTCCAATTCTATCTGAAGTGAAAGAGTTTTTATGTATAAACTCTTTTTTATTGCCGGTGTATTCTTTTGTTCCAGACTTGTTATATTCTTTGGTCCATTGAATCTGTCAAATGCGGCTTATACATTCCATTGTGGTCGCAGTTGCAAAGACATGAATATTAAAACATTGATGTCACAGCCTAGATTGCGGTTGCAAACTCTTTAAAAAGAAATGCTAAGTAGGTCCTAGAAGTTAAGTTTATTCTTGGGGAGATGAGAATGAATAACTGATGTCTGATGAATGATATTTTGCAGGTGCTGTTGAAACCTCCAAGTGACGAACCTCTTATTGGACATGTTGATAATGCAAAGCTTATTGACATGACCGGTGTTGATATCCGTCTTCCCCTTTTTGTTTATGTTTCTAGAGAGAAACGTCGAGGTTACGATCACAACAAAAAAGCTGGGGCAGTGAATGCATTGGTCAGAGCTTCAGCTGTCATGTCCAACGGTCCTTTTATACTCAATCTCGACTGTGATCACTATATTTACAACTCCAAAGCAATGAGGGAAGGTATGTGCTTTATGATGGATCGTGGTGGGGATCGCCTCTGCTATGTCCAATTCCCCCAGAGGTTTGAGGGTATTGATCCCTCTGATAGATATGCTAATCACAACACTGTCTTCTTTGATGTTAACATGAGAGCCCTTGATGGACTTCAAGGCCCGTTCTATGTAGGAACCAGCTGTCCGTTTAGAAGGTTTGCTCTTTATGGTTTTGACCCTCCACGCGCCAAAGAAGAGCACGCATCTTTCTGTAGTTGTTGCTTTGTGCGTTATAAGAAGCATGTCAACAGCTCAGAAGAGAACCAGGCACTAAGGATGGGTGACTATGATGATGAAGAGGTGAATCTTTCACAATTCTCCAAGAAATTTGGTAACTCAAATATTCTTATTGACTCAATTCCAGTGGCACAGTTCCAAGGTAGGCCGCTTGCTGATCATCCTTCTTTGAAAAATGGACACCCTCCTGGTGCTCTCACCATACCTCGTGAGCTGCTTGATGCATCAACTGTGGCAGAAGCCATCAGTGTGATTTCATGTTGGTATGAGGACAAGACTGAGTGGGGACAGCGTGTTGGATGGATATATGGATCAGTTACTGAGGATGTGGTCACTTGTTATAGGATGCATAATAGAGGATGGAAGTCAGTTTACTGTGTAACTAAACTAGACGCCTTCCGCGGAACTGCTCCCATCAGGTTCTTAGATGGGCTACTGGCTCAGTTGAAATATTCTTCTCGAAAAACAATGCAATTATGGCCTCCCGAAGAATGAAATTTCTTCAGAGGATAGCATACCTTAATGTTGGAATCTATCCATTCACTTTCCCTCCTCTCTGGACAGTTCATTGTATTGGTTTACCTCTTGGCTATTAATGTGACTTTGTGCATTCTTGCTATGCTTGAAATTAAGTGGTCAGGAATTGAGCTGGAAGAATGGTGGAGAAAACATCTAGCTGCCGTGCTTCAAGGTTTACTCAAAGTCATTGCAGGCGTTGAAATCTCATTCACCTTGACTTCAAAATCTGGCGGTGATGATGTTGACGACGAGTTTGCTGATCTATATATTGTCAAATGGTCATCCCTTATGATACTGCCAATTGTAATATCATGATGGTGAACATACTAGGAATAGCTGTTGGAGTTAGTAGAACCATATACAGTTACAGTACCATACCACAGTGGAGCCGTTAACTAGGCGGTGTTTTCTTCAGTTTCTGGGTCTTGGCTCATCTCTATCCTTTTGCAAAAGGTTTGATGGGAAGAAGAGGGAGGACACCCACCATTGTTTTTGTATGGTCGGGTCTAATAGCAATCATTATATCACTCCTCTGGTTAGGTATCAATCCACAAGCCTCCCATGATGGTAGCTCATTCTTTTTGTCAGATTATTACAATTTTCCTTTGTAGTTTCTCTTTTGACTCAACAACTCGGTGATAATAGTGAATGAACTTGAAATATTGTTTACTTGCTGACACAAGTTTTATAGTTTAGTAATGATTTATTTTATTTTAATATTTTGTTATATGATTATATCTATTCTCTAATTCCATATATTATTCTTTTAGGCTATGTTGGATTGGTTTAGAAGTAATGCGTTTAATTGTATCTGTGACTGTGATGGAAAGGAATGAAATAACATTCCATTGTTTGAATTTTAAAATAATGGATGGAATGGGATGAAACATTATATCATCTTCTCCATAGTCTTTCCCATTCTCCTTCCCATAGTCACTATGGAACAGTGGAAACAAAGCTGAAAGAAAGAAAGTGCAGGGAAATTGTTTCTAAATAGAAAAGTAGCATATGATAGGTCCACAAGTGCACAGAAATATCGGTGGTTTTAGTATAAAAGATGTCGAATCCCACAGAGATCAATGTCAAGTACCGTTATCTATTGTCACGTTGTTTATCTAAGGCGATGCTAATTAATTTGGTTGTAAAATTGGGAAAATAACTTGTTTTAAATTAATTCTAATGACAAGAGACCGGAATATAATTCAAGTCGACAGTGAGTACTTGTTAAGTTATATTTTATTATTGTAACAGGACAATATTTTCGCGTTTAAAAAGAATTAATTTAAAGGGATCGTCAGCTTTCGCGTGTACACCTTACAAATTCAAAACTCCGTTTGAAAACTAATCAATTTACGTGCAAAAAGTTATTTTTAGTAGAAATTTTAATTTAAAGGTACCGTCGGCTTTCGCGCGCCCATTACCGTATTTTAAACTCATAGACGCCCGCTTTCGCGTGTACGCCAACAATGAAAGGAATTGGAATTGAATTAATTGAGCCTTTGTCAATCACGGCAACAGGGAAAATAAATGGCAGCTACGTGTATCACTCCCAGCAATAGATATTGGAATTGAACACCAATTCATAAACCCCAGCAACCGTGACCAATTGAAAAACTCAGCAGCACGGTATTAATCGATACAACAGGCAACCAAACACACCAGCAATATAAATCATCGAATACAATTGTCAAGCATGTACGTGAAACAGCACAACGAACAACAGGAAGAAAAAGAAGAAGAAAAAAGAAGATAATAGATGAAACTGGAATATGGAATCGAAATAGTACTTCTTAATTCAAAATTGCAAGTACCAAGGTTCTGAAATTGTACGTAACAATAACAAATAGACTGAAAGCTTCTAAAAAGCAGTTTCTAAATTGCTGAATTTATCTCTATAAAGCTTGGTGTCCACAAGTGAGTTTTCCAGGTTTATTTATAGGCTGAAATCTGCCCTGAAGTGCTTCTGATCATGTCTTAAGTAGTGGAAAAAATGATGGAAGTGGGCAAACGGCTTCTGAAACGTGGGGGAAGGAATTGGTCAGGCTTTTACTTCCCACTAACTTCTGACTTTTTAACCTTCTTTTCCTTTTTTACCCTTTCTTTTCTTTTTTCGCTGAATTTCATCATTTTGACGCGCGGAGACCTTTAACCGATAAATACCTGAAATAGACACATACAACATTGCAAAAATTTATAAAATCAAAATCAAAAAATGTGTAAGACGAGTCAAAATAATAGTGCATTTTATGTGTTATCAGCATACCATCTATGATAGCAGGCAGCACGGAAAGAGTATCCATCCCGAACAGATGCTGTTTGATGGGAACAATTTCGAAGTGCAGCTAAGACCTGAAGTTTGTTCAGGTGATAGAGCGACGCAACATTACATCAAATAGGTTAAATTAAACAAGATAAAATTACCTCATCAAAGAGCGACGCTATATTAAATTTTGATCGCAGCGAATATGTGATAAATAGTCAAGTCTAGTTCTACTGAAGTATCTAATAAGTCACATAACAACCTCATAATTTCGTTTCATTAATCAAAGTACATACAATTTTAGATGCTAGTCTTTCATAGAATGACCACCAACAACAGATAGTACATGCATATGCTGCAGTAATGCTGGCGAGTAAGGAAGAGCTTGTTAATAAGCCTTCAATTAGGTTTATGAAGCCAATTTTTCGTCCAAGAAAAAAACAAACCGAAACAACATAGTTTTTACCTTTTTCTACATTTGTTAGGTTAGGTTGATGAAGAAAATATGGAGGAAAAAGAGTGAAAAGAAGATAAAAATTAATAGAAAATAAAACAGTCTAGTAGTTTTGTATGAGAAAAAATGATAATTAAGAGCTAACCGTTATCTTAAGTCTTAACAGAGATTAGCCATGTTAGCATTAGAGGGTGTGGTTTATGTCACTTTAGAGAAACAAAAAGGGTGTGGTTTATATCAATTGGATCTAATCCAACCTTATGGATATTATTATTATTGCTTCTTATCACTCAATAGACATTATCACACATAAGACTGAGTTAATAGTTAACTAGGATTGTCAAAAAAAGTTATTTACTTAACTAGGATTGTAAAATTGATACACTTACTCATTTATTTAATTTTTAAGAAAGAATTATTCATTTATTTTATTTACTTAATCTTACACCACACTAGTTTTAAAATTGAGGAAGTAAGTAACAATTTTTTTTTTTTTAAGAAACAAAAATGGAATTTATATTCACAGAAACAAAGACTTCTCCTTGGCACAAGGCGTACTAAAAAGGGCTCACAAAGTTATACAGTATCCGTCACAATAAGAAGAATAATAGTTAGCCGATACCCAGACATGTCAAGGGGTTCGACCACCGCTGCTGACACCCAAAAACAAAAGAGGCATTATTAGCCCTCAACCACCCGTAGGAATGAAATTTAACCTTCTCCAATAGTTCTAAAGAGGAACTATGAGAATTATTAAATAACCTATTATTACGCTCATTTCAAACTAGCCAAATTAACTGCATAAAAGATCGACGCTCCCTCAGACCACCAAAGTAATTTGTAAAATGGACAAAATGATCAGGAATACTCTGATGGTCTACACCAGAAACGTCTATCCAAAATCGAACATGCTGCCAAAGAGAACTAGATATATGACACTGTAAAAACAAATGCTGAGCTGTTTCAACCTGTCCACAACCTGCCAAGCAAGATGAGCTTGCGCCTGTAATGATGTCGCGGCCAAGAAGGTTGTCTTTTGTAGGCAACCTGTTAAGAAGTAACCGCCACGCTAAAATGGAAACCTTCACCGGGACCTTAGAGTGCCAAATCAGATTGTCAGAAGTATGTAGCAATGGAGGATCATGAGAAGTGAGCAAAAGGTATGTTGAGCGCACCGAGTAGCCCCCCACAACATCAGGAAGCCATTGCCAACGATCTGAAACATCTACCTGCAAAACAACGTTAGAAAGTAACGTCATACACTCCTCTAACATCTCTTCCTCCCACACCCACAACCTCCTCCTCCACTGCCAAGCATTCCCTTCCTCCCCCCAACCTAGAGAAAACATAGTTGCAACCGAAAGCAACTTGTTCTCCGCCAAATCAAACAACCGCCTAAAGCGCCGACAAAAAGGCAACTCTCCCAACCACCGGTCGTACCAAAATGAGGTATGAACCCCATCTCCCACCTTTCTCGACACCATCTCCCGGAACCACCCTGCATCATCACCACCAACTCCATCTCTAATCCAGTAAGTAACAAATATTAACTCACTAACCTTTCTATTTTTGTTGGATTTGGGAGACCTTGTCTGCCCTGAATGATTCCAGCAACTTTCCATTGATACCAATGATAGGTGTCGTCAGGAATAAGACAGCAAGAAGATTTACTTGATATATTAGGATTATACTTTCTTATATCTTCAATTGTCAATGCTCCTAAAATTGGCATATCCTCACGATAACACCCTCTTTTTGGCGTATGATTTTATGATTCAACCAACCAACTGGAAAGGCTTGTATCTACCCCAATTTTACCCCATATTAATAATTGTGTGCATTTGACCAAAATAACAAATAAATATTGTGTTTTAAGTCATTATATTTCAATATACATTCATGACAATTATTTAACAACCAATAGTTAACTAGGATTGTAAAATTGATACACATTCATTTATTTATTTACTTAATCTTACACCAGACACTTGTTTTAAAATTGAGGAAGTAAGTAACAAAAATTAACTCACTTACCTTTCTATTTTTGTTGGATTTGGATAGGGATATAAATGGATATTCATGGATGTAGATAGTCTAATATACGTGTCCGTTTCATTGGATAAATATGAAATCCGTACCCTATCCGCGCGGATATCCGTTTAGCAGGTAATCCGTAGATTTTTAAGTATCCATAATAGGTTAGATATCCATGAATAACATTTATACAAAAAATTGTTAATATTTTTTTGCTAAAATTTAAAAACAAAAGTTCATCACATGCATTTTCCTTTTTTTTTTTTTAGCAAAACATAATATACATACATTACAACAATAACAATAAAGATCCTTGACTCAACAAAAACATAAATAAAGGTTAAAGGTATTAAAGTTTTTTGCTTAAGAAGTTGAAAGATATTAAGGTTATTTATGTATTTAGTAAGTTTAATAGCGGGCATGGATATTTGTGGGTGCGGATACCATTAAATCCACTTTCGTATCCATTAATTAATGGGTAGTTAAAATATCTATTTATTTTATCTAAGGATATCCATTAAGGTATCCGTTCCGTGTCCGTGGCGGATTTTATCCGCGGATATCCACATATGCAGATTTTTTTGCCATCCCTAGATTTGGAAGATCTTGTCTCCTCTGAATGAGGAATGATATTTGTACAACCACTCTTTAACAACTTTTGGAACAACCCTCTCTCTCATACTCACATGTGTTTTAATTCTCTATCTTCTTCTTTCTCTCTCTATTGTTTTTATCCGATAAGAAGAAAGGAAAAGTGGTTGTCACAAAAATTGTCTAGAATTGGTTGTACAAATATCATTCCTCGCTCTGAATTATTCCAGCAGTTTTCCATTAGTAGCAATGATGTCGTCAGGAATAAGATTGTTAGAAGATTTGTTTGACATTAGTACCAATAAGATTCCAGCAGCTTTCCATTAGTACGAATGATTTTGACCTTCAAAATTTAGTTTTTATTAAATTTTACTCCGTTCGTTTTAAAATAAATGTGTTTAAGATTTTTATGCGCAATATCAAGAAATACAATGATTAAAAGAAAAAGAATATTCATTTTATCAAATTATCCCTATTAATTATTGAAAAATAAAATAAAAATAATGTTTTAAGACTAGTGTATTGAGGGATACTATTGGAAAAATATATTTAATGTTAAATTGAAAATAATTTTTTTTGCTAAATTATAAATATTTAAAAAAGATCAGTATGCTTTAAGTATAATATCTAAAACTTATATTGGTATAGAAAATATAAAGTGAAAATTGAGACCACAAAGCCGGTTTTATTTTTCCTTGACAATTAACTGCGGAAGGTATTTTGGTATTTTATGTGTTTCTCACTCATCAGCAATTTCCAAGGAATAGAGCCAGTCGAGGGTTAGGTTAGGATTATGATTGCCGCTACGCTAACAAAATTCATTCATTCAGTTGCGAGAATCTCACCTGTCTGATTCAACCTTCTTGCACGCACAGCTTCTTCTTCGGTCAGTGAGTTCTCACATCTCACAATTCTCTTATTTCGATTGCTGGTAGTGTCACTTAATTTTGCTCTAACTTTTTATTTTGTTCAAATTTAATTTCTTATAAGTGCATCATAATTAGCAAGTTTATATATATAATGAATGATTTACACAGAAAATCGAGGCACGTAGAAAATTAATAATCCATGCAGGTTGGGTTAGTTTAGGATTACGCAATATTGCTGCTGGCCGCTGCAACATTCGTTCACAATTTTCTTATTTCAAGTTTTATTTTTCTTTCAACTTTAATTTCTCATCTGTTGTTGGAATCCAAACACATGTAAAAGCTGATGCTATTTGTAAGCTAATATAGCATAATTGGCAGAGTTAATTACGAAAATTAACATTAAATTTAGGTATACATATATATTTCAGGTGCATTGTGAGTTGTGACTATTTTCTTTTGGACTATAAAATGGATGATCGCATTAGTGAATTGCCTGACGACATCTTGTGTGATATGCTCACAACATTATCCATGAAAGATTTGTTGAAATCCAGTATACTGTCTAAAAGGTGGTCCAAACTTTGGGGTTCAAGGAGAGATCTCTACTTTGATGTCTTCAATGTGTTTGGAAGCAGCGAGAAGGAACTACAAAAAACTGGGTATCTCATTGATGTCACTAGTCGCTTTTCTGTTGATAGATGTATCGATTTGTATAAGACTAAGGATGAATTTGTAAAACGAGTAGATCAATTTGTCAAGAATTTTCCTGGCACAGTGATCAATTCTTTCCTAGTGAGCTTCTATTTAAATTGTGAACAAAGCAACACAATTGATCAATGGATAAGTTTTGCAATTGCAAAGGGAGTTGGAATGATCGATTTACTCTTTCTTGGAGAGCCTTATCCAGCTCACCCTAATCCTCACCCAGATCCAAGCAAACGTTACAAATTTGCCTTTGACTTATTTTCGGAGACTACTGCTTCTGCTCTAAAACATCTACGTCTTGAATGTTGTATTGTTTGCAATCCAACCAATTGTGACTTTATTCCATTCAAGAATTTGACATATCTTTCACTTAATGAAGTAAAAGTGGATGAAATGTTCATAGAAAGTTTGTTATCTAATTGTGGACTGCTTGAAGAGCTTTGCTTAGTTTATTGTGAGTTCAAATTATCAATACCAAAGATAGTAAATTCATGGCTTAATACATGCTCCGGTCTCTTAACTTATTTTAATTTCTCAGTTTAGTCCCTTAACTATTAAATGTTTCGATTTGGTCCTTATCTTTGTTTTCTACATCGATTTGGTTCAATTTTATTAATTTTAAATCCCTAAAAAATAAGATCGTTGGATAAAGGAAGTTCATCATATCTAACCGTGTACCACCAACATCTAAGTATCTGAAATTTAATTTTAAAAATAATATAAATTCATTTATATTAATTTAGAAATAAAAAATTTCTAAAAAATTGGAAAATTAATTTTCGAAAATTAAAAAAAATCTAAAAATTTTGAAAAAAATTCAGGAGTTTTTTTTAAAAAAAAATCTGGAAAATTACTTTTAATTTGGAAAGAAAAATCTGAACTTTTTCGAAATATATTTTCTAATAATTAACCAAAATGGATTTTTGTTAATTATAATTCAGATTTTATTTCGAAAATAAAAATATTTTAAAAAATTCAGGAATTTAATTTTCAATATACAAAAAAAGCAAAAATTCAAAAGTTTAAAAAAAAATGTCAGATTTTTTTCGAAAAAAAGTTTTTAAATTTTTTTTCTACAAAATTAAAATTTTGGAAAATATTTTAACTTTTAATAATCTATACAAATTTAGAAAAAATTCAGATTATTTTTTTCAAAAATTTTATTTCAGAATTACAATTATTTTAAAAGTCCAGATTATTATTTAAAAAAAAAATCAGATTACTTTAAAAATCATTTTTTTACGATTTTGGCTGATTGTAACAAAAAGCCATTTTGGCTAATTATTAGAAAATATATTTCGAAAAAGTTCAGATTTTTCTTTCCATATTAAAATTAATTCTCCAGGTTTTTTTAATAAAAAAATCCTGAATTTTTTTTATTTTCGAAAATTAATTTCCCAATTTTTTTGAATTTTTTATTTCTAAATTAATATAAATGAATTTATATTATTTTTAAAAATTAATTTCAGATACTTAGGTGTTGATGATACATGGTTAAATATGATGAACTTCCTTTATCCAACGGTCTTGTTTTTTAGGGATTTAAAATTAATAAAATTGGACCAAATCGATGTAGAAAACAAAGATAAGGACCAAATTGAAACATTTAATAGTTAAGAGACTAAACTAAGAAATTAAAATAAGTTAAGGGACGGAGGGATGTATTAAGCCTAAATTCATCCTTATGTCATCTCAAGGTTACAAATTGCTATAAGGTATCTAACAATAGTCGGACATTTGTAAACTTGATGTTAGTGGACTGCCTTAAACTCTCCTCATTAGAGTATCGTGGAAAAAATGGTTTGTATATCTAGAACATTAATACCCATGCATTGAAGAACATTATCTCCTCCATTTCGTTGAAAGAAGATCTTAATTCATTTGCTCTCTGCGCAACTTTTCCCGAACTTGAAATTATGCATTTGGATATATATATATATATATATATATATATATATATATATGAAGGTTAGTCATAAAGTATTGGAAGAGTGAGTTTTATTTATTTATTTTTTTACATTTCTTTTCTTTTGAATTTATAAATTGAATCGTGCACGTCATTGGTCAGGTCCCAGCTTCCATAAAAATAACTCAATCGTTCAGACATCTTAAACAACTGGACTTCATCATTGATTGGTACACTTTAAATGACAATGATGATGACGGTGATGAGTGTAGTCTTTTGTGGATTTTAAACATCCTTCAAGCTTCTCCTCTTCTGCAGAAACTCTCTGTCATGGTGAGTGAACATAGTTGATATATACAAATGCTTTACTTTTATTTAACATTCAAAATCTTACTTTTAATATGATTCTCTAAGGAGTTTAACGCTTCCTATGAAATATTTTATTTTTATAATTTTACTAACTTTTGTTATTTGTTTAGATAATTTTATTAGATATCTTGATTTGCATTCATGTTGTGATTTTAATATTGTTTTGTTTTCTTTTTTTATAATATTGTTTTGTTAGTTTGCACATCCAAGGTTCCATGAAAATCAGAATGATATTATGGATGTTGGAGTATTCTCTCACAACGAGGTAAAAGTTATTGAATTTGGAGGATGTGTTGGCAATTGGTTTGAAATTGAGTTTGTTATGAATGTTATAAAATATGCACACAAACTTGAGAAAATAGTTATGACTCGAATTGGAAGTTTGATCCGGTGTGGTTTCAAAGTGGACGTGAAAAGATGAGTGAAAAGCTTCAAGTTGAAGGAGTAGGTCGAGAAAAAGTTGTGCTCTTATAAGATTGTATAATTCTATGTGTTTTATGTGCCAATTGATAGAATTATATTAGCATTGCTCATAGCTTTGCTACTTTAAAGTAGTAGGGGAACCAAAAATATTCATTCGTGGAGGCACACCAATAAGTACTATATTTTTCCTTCAAAAATTCATATAGTATTTTAACCTGAGTTTTTTTTAGAATAAATGATGAGATTATGAACTCATTAAGAGACGTACAAATATTATCCTCAAATATTTTGGCCTTCCTATTTTTGTTGGAATTATGATGATTAAATGATATTTTTTGTGATCATCAATTTATTTTAGTTAAAATGTTGGTAACATATACAAGTATGGTATTAAGGTTGCTATTCACACGAGTATAAGTTCATGTATAACTTATTTTCCAAACTATAGATATGGAGACAAATATTATATCACTCACTCTACCGATATTTGTACATCCTATGCCAGCATGATAAGTATGTGTTACTACCTTTTTCCAAATAGATATGGACACGTTAATAAATTTTTACGAGACTTGTGTTTTTGGTTATACACGAAAAACGTGATTTTGAGGTACGAAAGTATAATAAGGATACTAAAATAACAACTTACATTTGAATTGCAACATTTTAACTGATACCCTAATCAAATTTTCTTTTTAATAAGTACTCTAATCAATTTGGATCCTAAAGTATAAGGATTTTTTTTAAAAGTAACTGTTTTTCTTTAGAAAAAAGAACTTTATTCTTTAGTATAAGATAAGATAGTAAATTTGGGGTTAAATGGGCCAATAATATAATACGATTATATATGTATACTAGGGAGACAACCCGTGCGTTGCACGGGTTTGCTTAAATTTTGTAACATAAATCAAAAGAAAATGTTGGTCATTTTTTATTTTTAAAGTAGGATTATTTTTGCAAAGATTTTTTAAATTTTGGAGTTGGGTTTGATGAAGTAAAAGCGCATTTGCATGCTATCAGATGTAAATCTGCCTTGATTTTAAGTAGTTAAGAATTAGAGATTATATGTTAAAGTTGTTTTATGTCATGATTTCAAGCAAAACGTAATTTACAGGCCGCCTATCTAAAGAGACACTAACCATATTTAAAGATTAATGTGTCTGAGTGGATAGAAATGAAAAGAATGAAAGTGTAATGGACAATAAAAAAATTAAATAAAGATTTAAGGTAAAAACTTGGATTTTACCTTGTAGGCCTATATTTTAAAGGTAAAAAATTCAAAATTACCAATAGCATATGTTCCATCCTAAAAAGTTAGCATATATTCTATCAAAATTAAATAGTGATTTTTTTAAAATTAAAAAATAAAAAAATACGAACACATAAAGGCAGTTTTTCACATTAAAAAAATATAAAAGGAATTGAAAAAAAAAAAACACAACTCAAACCCTAAAAACATTAAATTTTTTAAATCATAAAATCCTTCTACCCAATATGAACTTTGCATGTTATGATTATCAGTTTCCAAGGGTAAATCAATCCTTGATCCGTATTCACCATCATAAACGATGTCGGCGCTGTTATTGTCGTAGATTGCTCTCTGTTGATGTCGAGTGAACGAACCATGGTTCCACTACATAACTGTTGAGCACCGAGAAGAAGGTGCTCTCAACATGTAATCATTGGTAAGAGCAAGAAATTCATCCCTTTTTTTATGAATCATTTCCCTCTTCTTTCTCTTTTGTTCTTCATTTGTGGGTTATTTTTCGTTGAGCTCTCACTTGAATCCATTACTGAGTTCGGCAACAATTGTCCTCCCACTATTGTTGTACACATGTTGTTCCTTGTAGCTCAATGAAGCTAGGTATATAACCCGTGCATTGTAGAGATTTCAATAGAGTTATTTGACTTTTTTTAGATGTTAAACATTATGTCAGTGTTTTTTCAATAAGAATTTTAATTAGTTTACAATGAAGTTAGCTAAATATTAATAAGGAAAAATGTGTCATTTATATTGGTCTTGATATGAGAGCAATAAGCACAAAGAGGCTTGAATATTATTTATTTTTTAGTACAAAGGATGACCATATGCCCAATTATTTTTTTAATCTTTCTTATTTAACTAATTTTGTAAAGGATAACATATTAAGAAGTGTTACTTGAAATTAATTTTGTTATTATAGTTATTAGATAGAATAAGAAAGAGTGAGAAGTTATAAGATATGTGAGAAGATTTTTTTATATATGAAAATGTTTTTTGAAAAAGGAATTACACTTGATGAACATTAAAACCCACTTCCAAATTCATAAGAGTTGTATTAGGTAATAGAATTTTTGTTGGCTA
Source organism: Medicago truncatula (assembly GCF_003473485.1). Taxonomy (NCBI): domain Eukaryota; kingdom Viridiplantae; phylum Streptophyta; class Magnoliopsida; order Fabales; family Fabaceae; genus Medicago; species Medicago truncatula. Next base: position 54,964,971 of record NC_053048.1, read on the forward strand.
CTATATTATAGAATAGCTAAATACTAATAAAAAAATGTGCAGCATATATTGGTCTTGATATGAGAACGATAAGCTCAAAAAACCTTCGATATTAAATTTTTTAATCTTTTTTTTATATCCTTTTTTTAATCTATTCATTTACTCTTATTAAATTAATTTAATGAATGGTAAATAATAACAACAAATTTATTAAGAAGGGATGATAAGTTTTGTAACTTAAAATTGATTGCATTCTCATAATTATTAGATAGAATAAGAAAGGGTGAGAAGTTATACTATATTTAAGAATATATTTTTAGAGGTGGCACATATGTATAATTATAACTTTAGAATAATGAATGACTCAAGTTTAGTTTATGGGAAGGTCTTAGAGGTGCCACATCAACATCATCACAATTTTGCACCCAAATTTACTCTTAATTTTAAGAAACTCAATTGATGGAAAGTATGAATGTCAATCAATTCCATGGTCAAGGGTTAAATTTCCATGTTGCCGCGTTCAAATCATCAAAACATGACTTTGTCTCTCTAATTTCAGAAAGATCAAGAGCGTTCCATTAGAGTTTTGAGTAGATATGTGCTTCTACGATTAGTTACCGAGGCATTGATGCTTTTTTTTTTTTTTAAAGAAGGCATTCATGCTAATAACTCTTATAAGAAACTATTCAATTAAAAACATAACACACGGGCTTGGAATGAAAACGAATAAAAAATATTACTTTTTTAATGCATTTTTAATATGTTCCCTTCCACTTCTTTATTAGACTCTTGATCTTATAACAATGTTAAATAAAAAATAAAAACTTTAATTTCAATGAAAACAACCATCTTTTCATATATGAAGTGCACTCTCAACAAAACCCTCCATTTTCTCAAAACTTATGTATGTGAAATCAAAGAAAGGATATTCATTAGAGAAAACAAAAAATTATAGAAATATACATATACGAAGCTTGAATAGAAAATCAAAACTATCAAAAAATGAAATGGAAGAAGAAAATGAGGAGCTTTGTAGTAAACTTGTGTGTGTAAGAGGATAGAATAAAAATATATTATAATGCATTCATTGTACAACTTGCATGAAGTGAAGTAAATGCAGTGCTTTTGCAAATAGAAAATAAATATAGACATGAGCAATTATCATTACATTTCATACAACGTTTCATTAACTAATCAAAAATAACTTTTTAGTTTTTTTAATTTTTTCTTCTTCAGAAATATAAACTATTTGGTCAACCTAAAAGTAACTTGAGTCTCTATTAAGTCATAAAACCAATGAATAGCCAAGAGATGATAAGTAAAAAATAGAAAAGAAATATAATACCAAATTGAAAGGTACCATCCAATATTTTCTTAGAAAAATTAATGATGAACAACCATTTTTTATAAAAGGGTTGTTCACATATTTATACACACAATGTTTCTCAATGACACGATAGTAAAAAACATGATATAAGATTATAACATTTAGATAGCATGGTAGAGGAAAAGTGTAGAAAGATGGTTTGGTGTTATTGACATCAATAGTAGACATGGTGGAAAAGTCAAGAAAAAATGAGGCAAATGATAAAATTGATCATCAAATATTACCATAAAAGGAATGAGATTTGCGTTGGTTATCATATAGGTGAAAGGGAAAAAGGGAAATATGGATGAGTTAAAATGTAACATCTTTTTAACCTTTATGTGGAAGAATGTAAACAGACAAATTCAATGGTGATGGTGTAAATATTAAACAAATAATCAATGTTTTTAAAAAATAGTAGTTGAAGGGGTTATAAGAACGAAGGATGTAAAAGTTCTGTTTTTTTTTTAATTAAAATAATAATGTTCAGTTACATTTGGTTAACATTGATGTGCATATTCCTATTCAATTACTTCTTTCTTATTAAGATTGCAATTGATTAGTATAACTCTTTTTATCAAAATTATTATGTATAATGGTTTGAAGGAGTGACACATAAGCAAAGTAGTAGAATGATCAAGAATAAAATTTAGAAAGGGGATCATTGGTGAAGTGACATGTAAGCAAAATGTAGCCCGTGCGTTGCACGGGTTTATTTAGAATATATAAGGATGAGTTAAGCATGTTTTTTATCTCTATAAAATATACTAACTTTTCGTTTTAGTTCTTCTAAATTTTTCCTTCGACTTATAAAACATTTAATCACCACTTTTAGCCCTTATTTTTATGTCAACTCATGCGTACTCTTGTATTTTTTAATTAAATTGTGCATTAATGTGTAGAATATTGTAAAAAACTCAATAAAAAAAAGAATTTTTTCACAAAACACGAATTAAATAAGAATTTTTAACGCCAAAAAAAATATAAAAATTCATATTTAATTCCTGTGTTGTTCAAAAATTCTAATTTTTTTTAGGAAGACATTCTTATATTATTATAAACTTTTATTCAAAAATATGAATTTTACCTATAAGTTTGCTTAAAAGGTGAGACCAAAAGTGAAGATGAAAAACTTTTGAGGGACTAAAAGTCAAATAAAACTTTTAGACAGACTAAAACGAAAAATTGCTACATTTATAAGGACCAAAAACATATTTAACCCTATAAGAATTTGAAGAGTAGTGCTATGGATCTAAACAATTTGTATAATAGAATAATTTGAGTATATCTTCTCGTACAAAAAACAATAAATAGTCTAAGATATGTGTGAAAAGTAAGAAAGATAAACAAAATACCTTATTATAAAATTGAAGAGTATCATTGAAGAGGGGTTGGAGAAAGTGATGATAACTCAAACAAAAATTTATATATAACAAAAATATTTAGCACAATAGTAAAATTAAAATAAAATATTTATGATTTGGATAGTGTATATACTTTAATAAGAGTTTTAAAGAGATGATTGACTCAGTTTATGATTTTTTATTTGAGACTAAAACTTTGCTAAATATCGCTTTATTTTTGCAATATCAACTTTATTTTCTACTAATTGAAAATGAAGACAAAGTGTGATTTTTTTTTTTCCATGCATGTATGCTAACACTATATGGTAAGCTATGGTGGTGAATCAGTCCTTTTAATAGCCTAATATATGGTTGTGAATATGTATCAATCAATCCAATAAATTGTAACCGAATAGTTTTAACAAAAATGACTTTATGTTGTATTGAATTCAAGCTAATGGAAGGTTCAACGTGAATGGACCGACATTAAAAAATGAAGCGTAATGCTGGATATAGCGAATGGAATTTTCGTGAAATATAGCGAAGGTGCATTTGCCGTTTAATTTCCTAACTTTCCTCCCATATTTTCCACTAAAAAAGGAAGTTGAATGTTTGACTGCTAATTAAAACACAACACGTGGTAATTCGGGACAGTCGCTATGCATATCCTTCGCTGGATATAGCACTGCTCAAAAATGAATTAGAGTAATAGTTAAGTAGTTAAGAGAGGTGTTCAACTATATATGATAGTAGAAATAGTACCATTGAGGAAACACTCTGAGATTTACTTGGCGTACAAAACATCAGGCCCAACCTTTCAGAAGACAACATAAAAACCAAGACGATTACACTTGGATCAACAGAACCTAATAAAGATAACAACATCAACTATAAAAACATGGAGTCGAACCTTTTTTTTTTTGGAGAAAAACATGTAGTTAAAAAAAAACTGAGTTTGTTACATTCCGATTTGCATAAGAAAAATTATGTTATCAAATTAAACAATACTACCCAAAGCTATATAAGTTGAAGATATATTAATAAGAATTTTCTGAATTAAGAACCACACTTAGGTATATGTTGTCTATCATCATTGCTATAAAATTTGCCTTAACATCAGCACTTCAAATATAGTTAACAAAATGTGCTAAATGTTGAGAAGGCAATAAACACACAACACAAACGGGTAGAAATTCATTTACCAATTTTTTATGTTTACTCTAAATATCATGGTCACCAAACACTAATAGGAAAAATATTTATTGAATGACATGATTAAAGGTGCCTCATACCAGATACAAATGATTGACTACTAAGAAAACAAAAGGATATAAACCACGTAAAAACAAATTACAAATAGGCTGAATACTTCAAATAAACTCTAAATAAAGGAAGATGAATCAGAAATAATATGATTGAACGGGAACAAACATAGGTAAACGAAAAGTAGTATTTGATGAACCTAAAGAGGTGAACCAATGGACAAATAATTGAGCAATGAAAAAACTTCTCTAGGTGGAGATGTGCATAAAAGAGTAGAAAATGAATGTGGGGTAAGTGGTGTTTATAAAGGGTGAAAGGGAATGTGAAAAATTATGCACTAAATTTGTTTAATTTGTAGGAATGAGTTACACAAATTAATTGGTAGTTACATAATAATTTATTCAATTTGTAGGTTATAAATAAAAAATGAGTAGTGGAAGGAGTCACACAAATGAATTAATAGGAAGTTACATAATAAAGATGTAAAAAATGAAGAAAAAGAGAAAGCCACTTGGTGAAAATGCTTAGAAAATTAGTTAGAAAGGGGGGCATTGGTGTGGTGACATGTAAGTAAAGTGTAGCTTAGAATACATGTATATATATAGATAGATAGATAGATAGATAGATAGATACTTGTCCCTGTTTCTGTCGTCTCTTGCAGACTACAATGTCTCTAACTGAGCTAAAAACAGTGGAAAGTGGAAACAAAGCTTGTAACAAAAATGGCAAAGGGATAGCAACAACATCACACACACACAAAATGCATAGTGATTAGACAATTGAGACTACATTGGACAGTGGAAACAAAGCTCAAAGTAGAGTTTGTAGTAATTACCTTGAACAGAAGAGAGATATTACAACAACCAAATATTGGTGCTTATTATTTATACAGGCATTGCATCTCATTGTTTCAAGTGCAGCAAATACAACTACAAAGAAAGAAAGTGAAGGGAATTGTTGTATCATAGTTGTTTTTGCAGAACAATATGGAATACAACTACAAAGTGAAAAGCCTCAAGGCTGCCAATAACGACATGCAGCAAAAGCCTTCAAATGTGTTTGTATATACACAATGTTAATGAACGTGTTAAGGAGGCATTTAAAAAACAAGCCAATGATTAGGAGTGAGCAGGTCAAAGGAAAGTGTTGGTTGGTAGTATTTGATAAGAGGGTATTACTGTTTGTGGAGGAGGGTGTGTGTTGGTAGAATGAAATAAAGAAAAGAAAGTGTTTATGGTGGTTATTTATTAAGTTTCTAATATCAATCAAAATTCCTTTGACTATTTTTTGTTAAAGTTCCTTCTCACTATTAAAAAATTTCTACTTAGTGGAAGTTGTATAACGAGGACCAAATGAGAATGCAGACTTGTCCTTTTAAACAGAATAAACAGAAAATATATGATCTGAAGTACATCCTGAAAGTTCATAGTTGGAACTTGGAAGAAATAAACATATCAATTAAATCAATGTGAGCATAAAAATGCAGCAAAATTGGTACAGAATAGTTATTTGTGGACTTCCACTTTCTTAGACTACATAACTTCCAATAACTGATTCCTGTCCTGTAACTAAATTAATTGGAAGTGTGAACCAGGTGTTAGATTTACTCCAGAATACCTTTTTAATTAGAGGATCAAGCAAGGATTACTAAATTGTCACTAATTGAAGGCTTAATTGACAAGCTCTTCATTATTTGCCAGCGTAAGTACTATAGCATGAGGAGCACTAAACTATCACTAATTAATTTTCAAATGGTATAAATTCCTAAAAAGAAGCATTCATTACTGCAGCATAAGCACTATATGATTATACAGATGGTGGTGGAGGTTGTTCTATCAAAGACTAACATCTAAAGTTGTATGTATTTTGATTAATGAAAGGAAATTGTGAAGTAATGTGAGATAGATACTTTAGTAGAACAAGACTTGACTATTCATCACATATTAGATGTGATACTGTTCAGAATTTAATGTAGCATCACTCTTGGAGGATGTAATTTTACCTTGTAAAAAAAACCTAACAATCAAATTAGAGATAAAGTCACTCCTAAACATCTGAGTGGTTGAGCATTTCATCGATAGAAATCATAAAAAATAAAAAATAAACACTTTAGTTATGAGAAATTTTACCGTATCTAAAAATGAACTAATGGCTAATCTTGATTACCAAACACCTCATCGTGGTCAACTCTTAAATGATCAGACCATTACTTCAATTAGCTGACTCAGTTCCAACAAAAACCCTCCATCGTCAAAAAAGTCATTTGGGTTTAGCTCAACTTTTATTTTAGTGAGTAATGTTGGGTTTATCTTTCATTCATACTAGACAGAAAATTACCCATCCAAACACTAATTTCAACATATAAGAAACCCCAAAGTCCCTAATTTTTTTAAAAATTCAAACATTTGGTAAACCAACTTTCAAAATTGATGGCTTAAAAAAAAAAAACTTTCAAAATAGATGCGTGTCTTTACTTTAGTGTGCAACAAGAGGCACATAGATGGATGGAGATCAAAATATTATGGAATTTCAATTGGATCTAATCCAACCCTATGAATATCATGATTGCTTCTTATGTCTCAAATCTCAATAGACAGTGCATAATAACAAAAGCAGAAGAAGAATAAACAAGGAAACATCAAAATAATAACACGACTAATTCTGAAACAACGTCAGACATTTCATAATTCATCCTTCCCATGCTTCTTTCTTAAGTATTACAATTTACAGGTTATCTTCCACAAACAATCCTAGTCTTTGGATTGATAATACACAAAATGGAATTGACAGCACAAAGAAGGATCCATTTCATATTTCCCAACAGTAACTCACTTTTCCCACTCCAAGTCTAAAATTTGTGAGTTCATCTTTGGTTGAAAGCTGACTGTCCCACTGGACTGCTGATTAGTTAGACGATCCCAACCCATAATGTGTGGCAATGCAAACTGTATCAAAAAACAAATTGACTAACTCTTAACAACGAGCAAAAATATATTAAGAGCACAAGTATGATTGGGTCCAGAATCAGATAAAATAGGGGGTGGGGGCAAATAACTTGATTCAAGCTCAAAAACCAGCAAAGTTAAAAACCAAGGAATAACAGACCAACGCATTCAAAAATTGCAGTTAATTAGGTTGCACATTTTCAAAACAACAAGTTGTCAATAACAACAACAATAATAGCCTGAAATTTCATATACATAACCATTGAGATATTGTTAGACTAATTAAACTCGCATTCTATACAAAATGCAATTGAAAGTGTAATTATATCAACTTTGACACTTAATGTCTGCAGATCCTAGTTGTAGATGGATGGGGTTATGATTGAATCACAGAACAGACAAATACATTATGGTCAATGTTTTCATCAGCTCAGTGACATGTCTAGTTTTCAAGACTTTGATTTTCAATTCTGCCCATCTTCGGTAATTTACTAAATTATGCATGAACCAAAATTGTAAGTGTGAGTTAATCATAGTTAACAAAACAAAGAAACATATAATTAACTATATTCCAATCATTACCTGAAAACAAAACAATAGTCGGCCAACTTGACCAGACATGGCATACCAGTTCCGGAATGCTAATAAAAGTGTAAACTGAAATATATTGTGCACTATGAAAACAGCTTAAAAATGTTGAATCAAATTTGGCGACATTTTTGTAATGTATAGTGTATCAACCAATGTTGCATGACAAGTCCTGCATTGCTAAATGGTACACTAGGCACTTAAAATGAAAAGATGATTATTTCCTCCCTACCAATGCTAGAAAGAACAATGATAATAAAAGAAAATAGATAGCCACTTCATTGTTATTTACGACATGAAAAGCAGAAACTAGGAGCATATAACTTGTGAAAGGTGTAACGTAATGACATAATGGGATTCTATGAGAAACTAAGCAGAAAAGAGGCATACACTGCAAGCTGTCTTCATCACAGCAAACTCAGCAGTTGTAACAGGAACACTAAAATTGTCTTTGGTATTTAACACGGAGTTAACAACAGCTGTCAAAGAGGGAGACAAAATCATAAGGAATATAGTATTATATTGTGCACTGCAACCCAAATACCCAATGTATTAAATGGTGAACAAATTAACAAAACAAGCCTTACACAGAGAGACAAAGTAGCCATTGCTATGAGGCTTAATTGACAAACTTTTCCTTACTTGACCAGCATTACTGCAGCATAAGAATTACTAAACTGTCACTAATTAACTTTCAAATGGTATAAATTCAACAAACAAAAAAACTAATGGATATGTTACTGCTACATATGTGATTCTAATCAATCCTATATGGTTCTCTCATGAGATAATTAATTGGCCATCAATTACTAACCCAAGAGAATCGTGAAATATACCTTGATTTCATTGAGGGGTCATGAAAGAATTCACATGAATCTTGGGGACCAATGGCTATCAAAGAACCGACTTCAGTAGCTGATAGGGCAAATATCTACAAAAAATTAATTGCTATCAGAGAAAGAGAGAGAATTGAATATCAAAGATTGTATGTCTCATATTTAGTTTCCTCCTACAAGTATTAAGTAGAACTTCCAAGACAATATATTAGGCCAAGTAGACAATATGTTATTCTCTATTACAAACTAAGAAAGGAAAATAAAAGTTGAAAACATGAAGCGGTCTATATATTTCCTGACCACACAAGCAAGCTTGCTGGGCTCCAGAGACAATACAATGCTCTTAAGAGTTTAAAGAGACATGAGGGAAGAAAAGATCTGTTGACTATGGTTCATATTCGCTAATAAGTGAGTAGAAACTCAAGCGCAGCATAGTAGAGCGAGCAGAGTTGAACGCTCGAACATGAGTGTATCGTAGCAGAGCGAGTGGGCACAATGAATGTAGTATTGCCTACTACAACTGCAGTATTTAAACAAAGCTTTATACTCTACACAATTGACCGAACTCTCATGGTACCTAAACGAGCATAGCATAGTCCACTACTTTGTAAACTTGTAATCTAGACCATAGTATTTAAACAATGTTTTGTATTCTGTTACCCACAGCATTTGCATAATAGAAAACTACGTCTTTCACAATAGACGTAAACACAATTGACCGAACTTCATGATCAATCTTCGTGTTCTTATACATTTATTTATTTGTTTACTTTAGAGTCGGATTTTCTATTCCAACAAGATCATAACAAAGAAGAAAGAATAAAAGGAAAAAGAAATTACTTGTCTCTTCTCCCAGTCATATTTGCGCTCGCCAATAGCAGGCATGAAACTCATCATTATGGAACCGTGACGATCAACCACAAGAGCCCCAGACTGTAACAAATGGAATTGATAAACATGAAGTTCAGATTAGTTAGACCATGTTTGGATAAACAACTTATCATATAAGCGCTTAAGAATAAGCTATTTCTATAACACAACAAGACAAAATAAGGTCAAATTATTTTAGTATAATCTATAAACTGTTTTCATAAGCTATCCCGGAGAGTTTATGAAAATAAACGGATTATGAACATATCATAAGTTGTAACAATGAATTTCACAAGCGCTTATGTTATGTCAGTAGATAAACTCAAATAAACCAATCCAAACGAACCCTTAATACCACAGTAAAAATGAATGTATTTAATGAATTATGATTAGGAAAAAGAAACATACATCCAACTTAGTAAAAGTAGGAAGACAAGGACTGAGTGAGAACGCAGCTTTGCCCTTGTAAACAGAATAAGGAGCAAAGATACGATCTGAAGTATACCCTGAAAGTGAAGCATATAATCTCAATCAATCAATGTAACCATAAAAAATGCAGCATAATAGTAAGAATGAATGAATACCTTTAGCAGAATAGTTGTTATTTGTGGCAGTAGAGAAATCCCTAGCGTAAAGAACTTCCAATAGATGATTCCTGTTTCATGATAATAATAGTAATTAATTTTATGCATAAAACAGAGAAATTGAAAGAATGAAAGAGATTGAAGGAGTACCTGGAAGATGAATGAAGCATGCGAGAGAACTTCAACATTTTTGGAACCATTTTCTCTTTTCTCTCACACTCTCGCTAAGAATGAATGTAGAATGGTGGCGAAAATTGGGGTTTATATCAGTGTTTAATTCAAAATGCTGTGAAACGACCAAACCATGATGAAGATTGCTTTTTAGGCCCCCCAATATCTCTTTAGGCCCCCTAAAAATACAAAAATAACCTTTATAATACATCCGGTAGTTACATACCGGATGTGCATTTTAAATTTTCACATTTTACACCTTCGGTATGTACATACCGGAGGCACATTTACAAATTTTCACGTTTATCGCATTCGGTAGTTATGTTCTGGAGGAACATTCATTTTGCGATTTCTCAATTACACCTCCGATATATATATACCGTACTCCACCCACGTTGTTATCTGTATAAAATGGTGCAGTTTTTTTTAAGAGTTATTTTCTAAGCTTCAATATTGTTCCATACCTTGCGTTTTTTGGCCAATTTTTGTTGTGTTTTCATCACAATTAATAGAACAAATGGCGTCAATCTTTACTCAATTGCAATCATTTAGAAGGTAAACCTTGCTTCTTCCTCTCTCGTATTGTTTCTGTATAATTTTTTTAGAGTTCTGCCATATTCAATGAAAAGTTTGATCCTTTTATTTCTGTAAATTTTATGCACCCTACCAAAAGTTTGTGAATTTTCCAACTTAGCAGAGCATGTACATTTAAATAACATAATGCGATAAACGCGAAAATTTGTAAATGTGCCTCTGGTATGTACATACCGAAGGTGTAAAATGTGAAAATTTAAAATGCACTACCGGTATGTAACTACCGGATATATTATAAAGGTTATTTTTGTATTTTTAGGGGGCCTAAAGAGATATTGGGGGGGCCTAAAAAGCAATCTTCAACCATGATAGGCTGGCCCACTTCCGGCCCAAGCCTCGCCATTTTTTTAGTTTAGCCCAACTTATATTAATTTTGACAGATTTTCCTCCGGTCTTATTTATATAAAATATTTCACTTTTTTGATTCATTGTATGAATAATATATTTAATTTATATTTTAGACAAAATACATTAATTATTTAATAAATTTAAAAAGTCAAAAATTTCTTATAAATAGGAACGGAGGGAGTACTTGTTAACGAATGTCTTCCGACACTTTTTAAGCATCTCTAATAAAGAAATTATTTATAAAATAAAATAAAGGTTTTACACAATTGGGAATTTGTATGAATCAAACGTAATAATCAACGAAAGTCAATGTTTCTTGAGGAATATGTCTAAATTTATTTTGAGGAAATTATAATATATTTTACATGGTGAGTGGAGAAGATGCATGGTTAATTAAATAATGGATGTCCTCGTGAGCTTAACTCAGTTTGCATGAACAATGCATAATAAAAATTGATTTTTTGACAATGAATATTTTCTATTGACACAAGTAAATGACGTTTTTACCTCGAGCGGCAGTTAACAACTGTTAGTCTAAGCGCCAGCTGTTAACAACCATTGGCTCCAGCGGTAGTTAATTGCTGCTACGTGCGTTATGGGGATGCATTGTCTTTTTCATCATTCAACATCTTTTTCATCATTCATTCAACCTATTTTTTCAACATTCAGCCACTTTTTTCATCATTCAATCTCTTTTTCCATCATTCGTTCAATTCTTTTTTGAACATTCAGCCTATTTTTTCTACATTTTTTCCTATAAAAACCCTCACATTCTCTCCTCCTTACTCTCATTTCCTCAAATTCTCTCCTCCTTACTCTCATTCTTCCTCTTTCTTCTACAAAATGTTGGTTTGTCATCATTCGTCTTTCATTGAAATAAGCCTCTTTGAACATTTTAAGAGGTTTCTTTGAATTGGTTTTACCCCAGGATTTAGGGTTTAGGGTTTATGGTTTGTGTTTTTTTTTCTTTGTTTTAACCCAAGTGGTAGTTAAATGTATTATTAAACAACAAGAGTGCAAAGGTGAGGAACAATATTTTTTGGGTCATCTTGGTGTTGTCTTGTATGAGTATCTTGGAGAAGAGTATTCAAAAGTTCTAGGAATAAAGATGACTCCACCTATTAAGGAATAAATGTACGACGAGAGGAACAATTTTTCGTCATCTTTGTGTTGTCTTGTATGAGTATCTTGGAGAAGAATATCCATAAGTTCTAGGAATAAAGATGACTCCACCTATTAAGGAATAAATGTACGACGAAGATGTTATTTTTAATGTTATTGGTATGACAAAGATGACTCCACCTATTAACGAATAAATGTACGACGAAGATGTTATTTTTAATGTTATTGGTACGACGAAGCAGATTTAGTTTTACCCCATTGTAAATGTATTATTATATTAATAAAATGTGATTTTATATCTATTACTTGTGTTCCTTTATTTTAGTTTTTATTTGCATTTATTTATTTATATGAAATACAAAAATTCATATAAAAATGTGTATTAAAGAAATTAATACGAACACAACAGCAGTTAACAACCGATGGAGCCAACGGTTGTTAACAGCTGCCGCTTAGCCCAACGGTTGTTAACAACCGTTGGGGATATTTAAGTATTTTACTTGTGTCATTGTGAAGTTTCTTAGGTCATAAAAACAATTTTCATGCATAATATATGCATGATCTGGGGTTCGAACCCCGATCACCATAAAAAAAAAAAAAAAAAACTATTAAATAAAGGATGGGGTGATGTGGCTTCATGGAGTGTGTTAAAGGAGTGAGTTTGAGAGTGTGATCATAGCATTTATCTTCTTTTGTATGGTTGTTACGGGCTTTCTCGACGAAAAAATGTTCTTTTTTTTAAGAAAAGGAGCGGGGAATGTTAAAGACCTTTTCATACTGTCCTTTATTGATTATGTATTTTCTATTCGTATTGGTGTTTATGCCTTAACATCATATTCTTGGTGTTTCTATCAAAAGCGTGGCGTCACAGGCACAGACGAAACTTGTTCAAAAGGCTTTTGGAGCGCGAGGCATTATTAGGAAGTGTGAGGCGTTTTTGTCGGGTTTGGGTGATAAAAATAGATTATTGTTTCTCGTTTTACGTATTTTGTAGAGATCAACTTTCACTAAAAGATGGAACTTTGAGCAAAACTTAAAGATTAAGGATTTAGTGTTGAGAAATGATATTTGTACAAACCATTTTTGTACAACTTTTGTACAACCTTCTCTCTCATACTCACATTATCTTCTTATTCTCTCTCTTCCTCTTTCTCTCTCTATTATTTTTGACCAATAAGAAGAGAACACAACAAGGTTGTCCCAAAAGTTGTATCAAAAGAGTTGTTCAAATATCACTACTCTTTAGTGTTATTGTGTGAGATAATATGGTTGAGAAACACATTCTAAACACCTTGAACAGTGAGATTACATTGGAGGAAGGATCTAAACTTTCTCTCTTTATTTTATTGAGTGATCTTGTTCTGGGTTGAGAGAAAGAGAGAGTAAAAATTAGGGTTTGCTCTTGTTGAGATTTAAAGTTAATTTTTTGCAGGCTCAAATATGTATTTCATCGTTGCAATTGGGGATCGTTTAAAAATTGGTTCATGTATTCGCTAATCCTTGCAAACTAGCATTGCAATCATTAATCATTTAAAATTTCGTCACTTAATGACCGCCACATCATCAAATTAACAAAATGGCATAGGAATGGACAAAAATACCCTCATCATCCTTCTTCTTCCTTTGAACATTGTTCATCTTCAATTTTTCAGAAACAAACCATCTTCTTCTTCCTTTGAACCATGAATCAGTCCAACAACTTAGAATTGACGGGTGATTTTTACTGGTAATGCTTCATTGACCTCGAAGTGGAAGTTATAATTGCATACAGCCATACATGAATGATTCAGAATATCAATTTTTTTTTTATTGTCCTTTCACCAGAAAATTAAAATGTTTTTCTCTAATAACACGAATCCAGAAATTCATTGAACACCTTTATCCCAAGAACACAAACCCATAAATTCTCTCTATCGTCTTTCTTCTTCCTCCTTCTTGTTCCTTCATCCCAACCACTAAAACCAGAATCAAACCCTAATCAGTGTGTCCTTTCAAAATTCGCTCTCAGTTTCATCAATTTGGGTGAAGAATGATTTTGGGTTGTTTTTTTAAAAATTTGCACCTTTTTATGGAAGAACAAGAATGATTATGGGTTGTTCTTCTGACTCGATTGTGATTGTGGGGAAAAATTTAAGCTTTTTGAGATAAGAAACAGTGGTGTTGGAATCTATGAGATTGTAACTGAGACTGTAACACTTTTTCACAGAGAAGCCATGAAACTAGATTTGGGAAGAGGAGTCGTCGTCGGAAGCCAGCTCACCACCGTCGAAGCGTGCCGACCATATCCAACAACATCCACTATTTTCTATGCGACTATGTTTTCTATGTGACACAGTTTTCTCTACTTCTAACCCTTCACGAAACCGGTGATTTTTTTATTTTCGGAAACTTGTGCCGGTGATTTTTCCGATGCCGGTGCGGTTGTTGTTTTTTCTCCCTCGTTTTGTGAGGAAGAAATTTGGTCAAATGACAAGAACAGGAAGAAGGTTGAATGTATGTGTGAAACATTGCTACTGTTGGATCCACGTTGGCTCAACAAATAATTCTTTGTTCAATGCTTAATAATTGTTTTGTCTAGATTATTTTCTTTAGATCAAAAGGAACGTTTATGATTTAAAACAAATGTGTGATTTACTCAGTACCTCATATCATTTATGATTTATATGAATATGTTTGGTGGTGCCAGCTACTAGCGGTTACATTTGTTTGGTGGTTCCATTTTCTTCTCTTATTTTCTTTTCTTTCTGTGCGTATGTTGTTGTTGGGAGAGAGGAGGGGTATTTTTATCCATTCTCATGCCTATTTGCCAATTAACAAAGCCACGTAAGTAATCATATGACCTGAAAGCGATTAACCGGCTCAAAGAACGAAATTTTAAATAATTAATGATTGCAAGACTAATTTGGAAGGGATAGCGAATACAGAGACCGATTTTTAAACGATTCCTAATTACAAGGATAAAATACATATTTAAGCATTTTTTGTATCTCTTGAAAACATTCATTGGTATTGATAGTGAATTGGAGAGTTGCTCTCTCCACTGAATGTAGGTCAATCTATGTTGAAATAGGTAAATAATATTGGCCCAATAGTTTCTATATTTTCTTTATCTCGTTGTTCTTTACATTGAATGTTTCATAGTGCATTACACTTAGAGATTTGTTCTTGGTTGTTATAGTTGTTAGCTTGGGATGTTTAGTTTCGATAGTCATTGTTATTTGTTCCATATTCTTGTTGAAACCATCAACAAGTGGCATGGGTCACTAGGAAGGGAACAAATCTTTCAAGTGAGCATCCTGGGTGATAAATGGGATACTGAGAAATTTTCCGAAAATATCAATTTTGGATTGTGGAAAGTGAAGATGGAAGCAATCTAATTCAACATAAATGTGTAGATGCTTTGAATGATGAGGCTTTAATGTCTAAGACTCTGACCAAATCAGAGAAGACTAAGATGATAATTAAAGCAGGTAGTTTAATCATCTTGTGCTCAAAAATTAATTGTTGAGGGAAATCACGGGAAAAAGATTGCAACGAAGATGTGGACCAAGCAGGGCTGTTCCAATAAAATTGGAAGTTTGGCTCTAATATTAAAAATGGAGTTAATGATAATTTAAATAATTGCAAATTAATAATAAGGATAATTTTGATTTTAATTTGTTTTGGTGAATTTTTTTTTTGTTGATAGATGTGTGGGTTTAGCCTAACTTGGTGTGTTTGCTCTGCAAAACAGCAAGTACTGGACAGAACAGTACAAGATAGAACAGTACAACACAAGGCAGAACAGCACATGACAAATTTTTTATGGCATTGAGTAATTTTTTGTTTTATACGATTTTTGAGGGACAAAATGCTATTTTGGTATTTTAGACAACTTGTACGTGGGACAAAAAGTTGTGCTGTGGTTTGGTGAGGGACAAAAATATGAGTTTTTGTCATGTCCCTTGCCTCCAGTTTGTCCTGTACCTGAAACAGTTTTACAAATCAAACACTGGACAACTAGAGTTGTTCTGTCCTGTCGTTCATTTTTTAGCAAATCAAACGCACCCTTATTTTTGTCAAATAATAAGTGTTTGATTTAACCCTACGTAACAAAAGAAAATATTATACTACATCCCAACAATTATACTTATACCCTTACAAATAATTGAGGCCCGCATAAATTGGAGGCCCGACTCCGTAGAGCTCATTGCACTTGCCAAGAAACGGCCCTCGGACCAAGCTAATATCATTGTTTATGACTAAGTCATTGATTATGTCTAAAACAACAAATAAATTCATTAAGGATGGTCGTGTTAAAGTTAGTGGTGGACCAAGCAAGGAAATTCAAAAAAATAATTGACGATTTGCAAAATATTGAAGTGGAGCTTGATGATTAGTTTTTTTAAGTACTTTAATGATGTATTTCTTTCTGAAAGTAGAGGCATTACCACCTTAGAGAAGGTCCAATTGGCAATTAGGACGAATGAGCTAACCGTTCTTAAAGGCTCAAAGGTGAAAGATACTGGTGAATACCTAAGTATCAAGAGGAAGAGGTAGGAGTAGAAGAAACAAGGAAAGATCAAAATCAAGAGGGAACGACAAATCGAAGTTCAAGTACTTCAATTGTTATAAGATTGGTCACTTCAAGAGGGATAAATGATTGAACAAATGTTATTTGAACATCAATTTAGTTGACAACCATATTTTTATAAAGAAAAGTATGTGTTGGTACAAAAATTAAAACAATAAAGAAAGAAAGTAAAAATATAATGTGAGTATGAAAGAGAAAGTTGTCACAAAAGTTGTTAGAAAATGATTGTGCAAATACCGTTTCTCTAAATGATTATGTGCATGCAAGTTTAGTAATGGTGAAAAGTTGGAAAAATGAATGAGTAAGGACTTTGGATGCTCTTCTCACTTATGTTTAAAGAAGGAATACTCTAAAGAAGGTGGAGTCGTTGGTTTTGAATTTTGATATATTGAGAGATCATTATGAGTACTTCTTAATATTTATAGACTAAAATGATTATTATACTGTATGAAAATGTATATATTTACTGAAATCAATTTTCCATTTCTTGTCTCCTAGTGAAAATAAAATAATTAATAAAAGTGGTTGCTTTGGCAGTGTACAACTCAACTCAACTCAACAGCCGTGGAGATAGACAGATCATAGCAGACAGACAGTGAGTGAGTACTACTAAGCAAGCAAGGCAAAGCAAACAAGACATAATAATAATAATAATAATAATATGATGCGATACAAAGAGGTTATCTTCTCTTCTCTTTTCTTCTACCTCTACTTCCAGCTAATAATAATAATATGATGATGATGATGAATCTTTCTTACTCAATTAATTAATTGCAGGAAAAAGAAGCGAAGAAGGAAGCATTTAGAAAATATCTTGAATCAAGTGGAGCTGTTGACGCTCTCACCAAAGGTGGTATATATGTTTCTACTTTACTTTTTATTCTTTATTTCTTTGTTTGTTGGAATCAATTAATCCAACTATTGTTACTGTTGTTGCAGTTCTTGTTTCTTTATATGAACAAAACGACAAACCTTCTTCTGCTCTTGAGTATGTTCCTTTCCTCCCTTCTTTGATTTGATTTGAGCATTGTAAGATGACGAGGTTGTTGGTTGGTTGGGCAGGTTCATTCAACAGAAATTAAGTTGTCCTTCAATCTCTGAATATGAAAAATTGCAAGCTCAATTTTCTGATCTACAAATCAGATATAATGACCTCCTCGCAGCACACCACAGCACCTGCAAAGAGGTAGCTACTGTTTTTTTTTTTTTAGGATTCAGGATGAGTAGGTGTATTTGTAGTTGAAATGCAGTCTGTGATACAAACTGATGCGGCAAAATTATAGGCCAAAATAACTTTTAGTACCTATAGTAAACACCAATTTCAACTTTGATAATAAATTTAGTCACTTGGATAAGCTAGTTTAGTTCTTAGAATTTGTGGTTAGATCGAACAAAGATCTACCGGGCTCTGATACCATCTTAGAATTCATTGTTGGGCCTAATGCAACCCCACAAAACCGGTTTGTGAGGTACAGACTGCCCCCGGGCTCTGATACCATCTTAGAATTCATTGTTGGGCCTAATGCAACCCCACAAAACCGGTTTGTGAGGTTCAGACTTTCCCCGGGCTCTGATACCATCTTAGAATTCATTGTTGGGCCTAATGCAACCCCACAAAACCGGTTTGTGAGGTGCAGACTTCCCCCCCCCCCCCCCCCATTGTTCATATGAAATTGATCATGTAATATATTATATGAATGGTGTTGATTTTAGTCTCTGATTGGTACTATTTCCAACACTGGTTACAGGATTAAAACAAAAGTAACAAGAACCAAAAGTAAATGTCATGTTTCTACTTTCACGAATCATAAGTATAAACAAAACAATATGTGCTCATTATGAAATAATATGAAATAGGTTTATATTAGTCGGCTAAAAAGTAATTCAAGTCAAAATAATATGAAATAGTTATGGGTGTTGTGTATGCAAGTTGCAACTATACTGCTGCTCATTATGTGCTGGGGTTGTGATAGCCGTGATATTTGGGGATTCATGATCGCAGCAGAAATAAATATGCTCATTCTGTAAACATTGTGATATAAAATGTGGGATCATTGATTAGTGACTAGAATATAAAATGTGATATAAATATGCTCAAGTGTTGGTTATATTGAGTTACTGTCTTGTGTAGTTAGCAAACTCGGCTATGTTTAAAAAAGATCGTGTATGAACCTTGACATTGTTCTTTACAATTCACTATACGTACAGAAAGGAATGAGGTTGGGGACTGACAAGTGACAGAAAAAAGAGAATAAATGAAGACATCGGCCAATCATTATCCCTGACTGATTGTGCTTGATAATTATAATAAGATTGTTACATTCAAAGATCGCGTGCTTCCATAAAAAAATCGCATAGCTTATCAAATCAACATTTATAGGGATTGGAAAATTGTATCAGGTTAATTATCATCTGTTCCCATACCTACCTCTGGAATGAACACAAATGGTTCTCCATAATCTTATCTGTCATCTGATGTATTCTTGAAACATGCTGAATATCTAACTTGTGTGATATGTAATATTGTCAGCTGACACATGCCATTCATGATTTCTCTAAGTTAGTTGCTTTTATTTCTTGCTTAACTGATCATAAGGTTTATAAAGTCACTAATTCACTACGTTCTATACTGCTTGACAGTTGGAAGAAATGAAAAGCTCCCATGCCTTAGCAATGGTATCTACTAAGGAAACAACTGATCATGAATCACCAAATAAAGATGATTCTTGAAGGTTGCATTACATTGATGGAGTATCTAACCTGGTTTTCAACTTTTCTGTTGCTTTTTTGTCATTGAGTGGTTATATGTTAATGTTGGTTTGTTCATTGTTTCTTGTCTCTGCTCTGCTATAACTTGTAATCACCTTCCCCCAACCTCACCAAATTTTTCTTTCTTTTGCTTGAATTCTGATTTATATTTGTAAAATGGTATTGATTTCTCATCAAGTTATCATTATATCTCAAAAAAAAAACTCTAACACAATCCCAGATTCCCAGTAGCTTGTTAGGTTACAATGAACTGTGGTGGAATGGATTTTCGAGGATTATTCAAACTATTCGCATGTACTAGTTTTCGAGGAAAATGTGAAGTTCCGCTATATGTGATCCTATCTTATATGTAAAGTGATAACTCTGTAAGTATGGTGGAATTTTTAATAATGTCACGAACCAAAATGGCACAATTGAACTGTCCATAATCAAGAGTGGCAATACTTATACCGGGTAACAACTAAGTCAGATATCCATCCATTAAATAGGTGAAATAATGTGTTTGTAATGCAACGTGAGAGAGACTGAATCTGGTTTCTATATGAAATATAAATTGGCAAATTGCTATTTCTTCCATTAGTGGTGAGAGTATGTATGTTAAGCACTACTGTTAACCAGCTAATGCAACAGCGTTTAAGTTATTTAAAAAGTCTCAAACTTTTTCGACCGAAAAAAAAAGTCTCTAACTTTACATGTTATGTTTTTTTTTTTTGAACAAAAACTTTACATGTTATGTTACACTACACTACCCAGCAACAATAATCATCATTGCGTAAAGAAAAAACAGCAGCAACGACAAAGATTTGTATAAGGAACACAGAACTTTATATTTGTTATATAAAATTTTAAAATTATAATTTTTAGACCTATTTAAAATTTAGTTATAAAATAGGTTTTTAACTATACTTTTTTTGTGTGCCTAAATTAGGAAATTTAGAAATGTAGACAATCTTGAAACTAAAATGAATGATATCATCATTCTTCACAGGATGAATGATATCATCATATTCACGGTCATTCGGAGTTAACAATACTAATTGCTGGAAGAAAAAAAAAATTCAAATACATCATCTTTAAATTTTAAATTTTTTATGCTTATTTGTTAACTGTACATCTTTTTTTTTGAAGGATTGTTAACTGTATATTTAAAAGCTAAAGTTGAGATAGAATTATCATGTTCCGTTTGAAGTTTGCCAAGTGAATTTAGAGCCAAATATAGGTAAGTAAGTGGTCTTTGACTTAACCAAGTTTTGTTTTCTGAGAGATTTCATTTACTATTTTACTTTATACTACACTTCTAAAAATACTTTTAATCAAGTATCATCCAAATATACGATATTTTGTTAGAAATATGTCTGAGAAAAATTGCTCAAACATATAAATCACGTTTGTGCAAACTTGTTTTAATCAAACATAATTTTGCAAACTTTGATCCAAATGACCTGAATTGGTTACGTTTTGATTGATTCAACTATAAATCAAATATGGAACTGTAATTAGTACCACTAGTTATTAATGTAAACAAAAAAGAAAATCACATTTTTACAGGAAAAATAAAAGAAATGTTGAGAGTGGGATTTGAACCCACGCCCTTTCGGACCAGAACCTTAATCTGGCGCCTTAGACCAACTCGGCCATCTCAACCATGTTATGACTAATTCAACGCCTGAAATTATTTAAACGTTTGTTTAACATGTGCAGTAAAATGTTTCCTTCCTTTCAACCTCTTCGTGATGAGAAGTTAATAGTATACGGATTCTCAAGCAAGTTTAGGCCACTCATATTCTTGTAAATGGTCATCTTAGACCATCCTCCTTCTTCTTTGAGTCTCATTTTTTGTGAGAATTCTACAGATAAATTTATCGTGCCTCGTTTAACTGGTTAGCTTTGTTATTTCCATAGATATTTTTTTTGTCAAATTGTATATTATATAGTTTATAGATAAATAAAGAAATAAGATGGATAAAGAAGTGTTGTATAGGAATCTGAGCCAAACCCAACAAGAATGATAGTAAGTGGACCAAGCTCTTATCTATTTGGAATAGAAGTACTAGTATCTTTTGGTTGTCAGCGTCTCTCACTGTTATTGTCACCACTCACTACGTACCCACGAATTGGTTGTCTTCCACACAAATATCCACGTACTTACCACCCATCACCCATAGATTATGCCAATCGATCGGATCATCTCTTTCACTATTTCTTGTCCCTCTCTCTTAACTCTCTATCTCTTTTTAATTAAGTTTGTATACTTTGATGAAGAAATAAAAGGTATTAAGAGAGATAGAGATATAGATAGAAGTGAGAACGAGAGAAATTGGAAAGAGAGAATCCAAGATTAGTATTGATTAAAATGTATAATTAACAACATTAAAATTGTATTGAAAATAAATAAAAAAATCAATCATTTTAGGATAAATATGTCATTAATTTTGCAACGAAAGAGATATTATGTGGTCTATTATGTAGACCACATACATCCTTTATTCAATAAGCTTAAAAATTAGATTTTTACTTATAATTGTGATAGGAGGATGTATGTTTTAGGATTCAATCTAAGATTGTTTTATACAAAAAAACACGAGTTACTACCATTAGTTGTTTTATTATAAAAAAGTCTCGTGGTTTTTAATAAAAATTGTTATAAATAAAATTAAATATATTACCACAACAAAGGAGTCATCAAGCATAAGAAGTGATTTGAGAAGACTTAAAAATACTCAAATACAATGTTGAATGAAAATAAAACAAATCAACGAGGGAAAGAGAGAAAAACTAAGTTACAACACTAAGACAAAGAAAAGGGTTTTGTTTCCAAAAATTATAGTCGAAATTGAATAAAGCATATTTCAATTTAAACCACCAATATGCAATAAGTTCAATGTTTTCTCCTAAAGAATGAATAAGTTCTCCCTTATGCTAAAAGATGCATTTGTTTCTCTCTTTTTAGATAACCCAATCAACTGCAAGTCATATAATGTTGAATGCTAAACGAAAATTGTTAGAGAAACCACCTAAGCCGCAAAACTCATTTAGATGATTTATTAAGTTTTGTGTAGCTGTCGAAGAAATATCATGCCATCTACAAATTAGATATCAAATATTTTTCGTAAAAAAACACAAGTGACAAATAAATGATCCCTATCTTCGTTGAAACCGCAACCTCTTGTAAATTGTTGATCATTAAAGGGAAGCACATGCCGCCGCACTAAATTGTCTCTATTAGGAATTCAGTTAAGAAGCAAATGGCACGAAAACAAAGACACCTTTAACGGAACAACCTTTAACCTCAAATTATGGCTGAAATTACGGTGACCGTTATCATCTAAGTCGTGGTTGTTTGCATCACTCAAAATCTGATGGGCGTTGCTCATCGTATATCTCTTTGAAGAATGGAGTCACCATATTCACCTATCCTCCTTAGCACTCTATAAAGCAACATAATATAAAACTTCCACACGTTCCCTCACTAAATCTTCCTCCCAAACAAACAACTTACGCCTCCGCTTCCAAGCTTCTCAATTAACTCCCCGTCCTAAATTAAACATATTAGCAACATAAACCAATTTGTTCTCACCTGGTTGCGACCTTAAACCCAATGATCTTTCCAAAAAAGAGTAGAAGGCCCATCACCCACCGCCCTTGCAACATTGTTAACCAACCACCACCACCCCAAATCAATTCTTTTTTGGATCACACACACAAATTGTAAAACACAAAAAGAGAAATGATTTAAGTTACATTATTTAATTCCTTTTCTATTTTAATTTTTTCATTTGTGAATATATGCTTGAATAAATTTGATTCGGGGTTATACGCAAGTTAGAATTTTTTCAATAATAAGAGATATTTTATAAAATCACTACTAATTTCTCTTTCTAATTCAACATAAACTAATTTTTTTTTAATATTTTTTAGGTCTTAGATGAAGTGGTAAACCACTGAAATTAGTCTTGGTGAGCTTAACTCAATTGATAAGGACAATACATAATATATGCGAGGTTCGGAGTTCGATCCCGAACATCACAAAAAAAACCATTGAAATTAAACTCACACACAACTACGAGGTCCCGGGTTCGAACCCGGTTCATGACGTCTGACCTTGTAATTTTGGCATTTGCAAGTTGAGTTAAGACTTCTAGACAACTTAAGTTTTTTAATATGTGTGAATGTCAAAACTATTTATAATAAAATACGGAGGAAATATTTATTTATTTATTTTAGGAATTATATATATAGATCGACAACTACAAGTTGAATTGAGAGAATTTAGAATTAGACAAAAAAATAGATTGTGGGGAATAGGGGTAGTGAAAAGGTAGGTCAAGATCGGAGACTAAAAAAAAAACCGAATCACAATATTGAGACTTGTGAGGAGCCCAGCCAAGCTACACTTCTTACAAGATAATATAGCAATAAATAAAGTTGTTTTCTTTCATTTTTATTCATTATTATTATTACAAAAATTATTTTATTTAAATAAAAAATAAAAAAATTGCAGCGTCAGCCGTGGCAGCACAAATCAAGTCAAAAAAATGGACTCCAATGACAACCAATTAAGCTCTTTCTTCCACCACCACAACCAACAACAACAACAACAACAACAACAACAGCACCACCAACAAAACTCCACCACCGTAACCACCGCCACCGCATCTCCGACGAACGGTCTTTTACCAAACACAGATGGGTCCCACATACTTTACCCTCATTCAGTTGCTTCTTCTGCTGTTTCTTCTCAGCTCGAACCAGCTAAGAGGAAGAGAGGTAGACCTAGAAAATATGGTACTCCTGAACAAGCCCTAGCTGCTAAAAAAGCTTCTACGTCGTCGTTTTCTCCTACTCCACCCACTCTTGACACCACCACCAACAACAAGAATACCCACTCTTTCTCTCCTTCTTCTTCTTCTTTCACCACTAAGAAATCTCATTCTCTCTCTCTAGGTTCGCTTCTCTCTCTAATTTCTAGGGTTTCATTTTTTGTGCTTCACCTAATTATGAATTGATTTGGTGCTTTTTAGTTATGTTCTGATTTGTTATGAATTTTGTTGATTTATGCTTTTGAAACTATTTTATTGATTATCATAATTGAAGGTGTCACCTATTAAGTGTATAATTTTATTTTAATGGTTATGTTAATGGGGTGATGCAGGCAATGCAGGACAAGGTTTCAGTGCACATGTCATTGCTGTTGCTGCTGGTGAGGTATGCATTATTATTCACTCACTTTCAATATTGATTTTGAATTTCTGCATCTGATTGCACCACCTAGTAAGTACAGTGACGTGGGTTCACATCCAGATTCAATTATTATGTCTGTGTGAAGTTTCTTTTTCAATTCATTTGATATGAATAATTTCGAGTTTTTTTTTTAAGAGATTTTTAAGAAAAGTATGTTCTTTTGTGCTTGTTTATATTATAAAAAGAGATTTTGAATTTCCCTCTATGATTTTCTTCCAAAGCTAATCAAATTAGCTTTTCATTTTTAGCATAAAAATCATTCTTTTTAACAAAATGATTTTTTTTTTTTTTTAAAAAAAGAATGCTTAAGCACAAACATAACTAAAACATCAAAAATGAATTTTTTAATATCTTAAACGAATGGGTCTTGTTTCTACTAAACACACTGACAATGCATTGAAAAACAAAATACAAGTGCCTACTGCCTATAAATATAATTTTTCTTCCCTTGATTAGATTTGAAGAAATAGTCAATTATTGGTTGTTATTATATACTACATATATCCTAGGCCACCTCGGTTGTTTGATACTTATCAGTCCTAGACGAGATATCAGGTTTGGAGGATTGATTGCGGATATGCTCAGCCATGACTCATTGAGGCAATGACTTTTTTCATACAATAATGCTTAATGTTACGAGAGGTCTTTGCACGAATTTAGACGAATTTAACTTATTCCTTTTATTTTCAAAATCCAGCAAGTTAAACTTCTATAGAGATAAAGTAGAAGGCACCATCTGCCAACAAGTCTTGGCTTTTTATGCTTCATGACATCTTTCTCACACTTTTTTTGTGATTTTAATATGAAATGATGATAGCAAATATGGAGGTCGTGTCAGGTTGGCGGTGGTACTAGAATCACATGCAATGATAATTATACAGGGTTCTATTGTGGAACATATTTTATTTTCTTTTTCTTCATTATTAGAGTAATTAAAAATGGCCCATATATAGTGAGTTTGCAAGGCAAACATTCAGTCGCGTGTTTTGTGCGAAGAAAGCCTTCGCACCATATAGCACCACTCTTTTTCATATGGATTTCAATATTTTTATGATATTGTTGATTTCAATTTTGCAAGATGCTAATTTCTTGGTATTATTATTAAATCCTTAGTGAAAATCTTGTTAAAAAATAAAGTCCTTAGTGAAAATAAGTTGATGGAGGGAGATTTGATAAATAAATTGATCCAAGAATAATGCTTTTAGGGACACTCTAGTAACACCTGGTCTCTTGCTGAAGTTCACCAATAAGTGCACCTATAACAGCCTCACTCAAAAATAACCTTGTTTAGATCTTTACAAATAGCAATTTATTTAAGCAAAATTTGCTTGTAGGTATTTTTCTGATGTTAGTCCCTTTCTCCTTTTAGTTCACCACCATGTTTTAGGATCTTAATTTTCTTCTTTGGTCATTGTGAATTTTTCTGCATCAACGGTGTTTGAATATATTATGTTTGCCATTTATCCAATTTGGTTTTCATCTTTTTCTGCGTGTCTTGCTTCTATAATTATTTGAGTATGCATTCAATAGGATGTTGGGCAGAAAATTATGCAATTTATGCAACAACATAGGGGTGAGATATGCATTATGTCTGCATCTGGTTCCATCTCTAATGCCTCTCTCCGTCAACCAGCATCTTCAGGAGGCAACATTATGTATGAGGTGAAATATCAATAGCTGTTTTTTATCATGTTTTTTATGTAATACTATGATCCCTATTCTTCAAACAATCTTCAAAAGGAAATGGAACTGTTGAAACTTGCAGCATATGGTTAAAAAATTGTTTTATAAGTGTTATCATAACCAAGGCTCATATTCCTATTTATATTACTTTGAATTTTATCATTTTTATTTAATAATTTTCTCTTGTCGTAAAATCAGGTGATTAATCTTTTCTACTTGCGTTAAAGAAACCAAGATTTATCTTTACATTTTACCCATGGTGTTTCAAAAATGGCACTTGTGCATCCACACGTTGATTGAATACACTAATAAAAAAATATTAGTATATAAATGTTAATATAAAAAAATACCATTAGCAATAATTATTGTCGCCATCCATATTTTTAAAATTTTTCTCTTATCTTACGTTCTCTTCATCTCTTTGATTTTATACATGCACGCATCTGTGTGCTTATGGCTAGTTTGTACGCACAACAGTTACTACTTACTAACTAGAAAAACTTTTTGTGGTCAAATCTGGATGTGGATGTTGGAGGTTCAGACAAAATAGTCTCATTTTTGGTATATACCTCAGTGCACCCACTTCTTATAAGAATGTCTTCTCGGTCACCTTCAAGAGGACAGATAGGATGAACTTTTATGAAAATCGTGTCTATATTAGATTGGCAACTTAATGTTAGTGCCTAGTAATGGTAATAATGGCTTACGGTTTAGTCTACTATTTAATAAAAACACCGTGTACTGCAGACAATAGTAGTTCATCTTTTTAATTTTTTAGGTGTATGATTGTAAACTTTTTATATTTGATTTGGTCATGTGCTCATATTGTAGTTCTCACTGTTTAATTCTTTAATGCTTTGATATCAGGGTCGGTTTGATATTATTTCGCTTACTGGTTCCTATGTCCGTAATGAAACCGGAGGGCGAAGTGGTGGTCTTAGTGTGTGCTTGTCTAATTCTGATGGACAAATCATAGGTGGTGGTGTTGGTGGGCCCCTTAAAGCTGCTGGTCCAGTTCAGGTAATCTTAGAAGGAACTGCAAATGAATTTGCAGGTTGGAAATATGAGCCGCTGTTCTGCATTTGTTTTACTTTGTGAATACTGAACGATTCTCTACGCTGCATTTCCTGTTTCTTCTGTAGTTTCTGTTATAGCCTTTTTTTTCTGGCAGAACAAAAAATATAATTCTGCACTAAATACAAAATCGATTTCTTCCAAAAAAGGGGAAAATGAGGTGGGCATCTAGAGTTGTGAGTAACTTTATATTGTTATAAATATAGATAAATATAGATATTTTGGTAAATATCACTATTTTATTTTCCACCTTCCTGATTTCACACCTACCAAGCACCACCTGATAATGAATTACATTCACACCAAGAAGTTACTTTTGATTAATAGTTAATCCATACAGGTCATTGTTGGTACATTTTTTATCGACAACAAGAAGGATACTAGTGCTGGTGGAAAAGGTGATCCCTCTGCTGGTAAGTTGCCATCACCAGTTGGCGAGCCAGCATCAAGTTTAGGTTTCCGCCAAACAGTCGACTCTTCCAGCGGGAATCCAATCCGAGGAAATGATGAACATCAAGCTATGGGTGGAAGCCATTACATGATTCAACAGCTTGGTTTGCATGTGACACCTCCCAGGACTACAGAATGGGGGACTCATCCAGATTCAAGACATGCTGGTTATGACCTGTCAGGTATGAAGTCCAGTGATTTTGGTATACCATCCTCCCCTGATTTTCTTATGGTATAAAAGAGACTAAAGTGAAGTTCTCAATATTGCAGGAAGAACAGGTCATGGGTCTCACCAGTCTCCTGAGAATGGAGGCTATGACCAAATTCCTGATTGAGAATTTGAGATGGCTTGTGGGTTTGATGGCACCAATTTCTGGTTAACAGTTGTATGATATCCACTACATACCAGCAGTCTTTGTCACGTGACGCCATTTATAGTATGCGCCATCCGTTACGGCCGTGGCTTCTGACTTCTGAGAATTTATACGCATGTTTGTCCTTGAAAAATGTTGTTTTGCCTCATTTACTTGTGATGTATTTAAAAATTAGGGTTGCTGGCAATACTAATGCCTCTTCATTTTTGTGGGTCTGTTAGTTTATCTATACCATGATAAATAAGGTATATTTACATATACATGCTTCCTAGCTTAGCTTGTGGGCTATATTTCCCTTCCATTTCAAGGTGCTTGCTCCATTCCCTTTCATTTAAATATATATTTTGGAAATTTAGGGTTTTGCTTTACATCCTGGTGGCGAAATGATAGAAGTAGTTGGTTAAGGTTAGGTTGTCTAAGGATCTGTATGATTGGAGGGAATATTTTAAAGTACGTTTGTCTGGTTCAATTGTTAGAATGGGATGAGAGTGGAAGGGAATGGAGCAAAATACTCTCAAGACCACGTTTTGCTCTCCCTGTCCCCCATATCGGGGAAACTTGGAGGAGAGGGAAGATAGACCGTTAAAACTTTAATTACATCGATAAAATTATCCTAGTTATATGTTAAATTCCAAATTTGTCTTTACTAAAATATAACATTGCACTTGGTATTCCCACCCCTAAACGCAGTACGCCCCAACCTGGATTTCCATATGTGCTGCCAGTTTTACAGCTGGTTCTCTCCATTTCACGTTGGTTCTCATGAAGTTGGTTCAATGATTAGTTTGAATGTCCATTATTTAGGTGTTCTCCTCGTCTTATTTGGATAAAGATGTTATATTCTGAACAAAGATGATATAAGAATGGAACGTGTTGGCAGTGTTGTAAATGAGATATTTGGTTCTCTCGCATCATCCGATGTTTTCATGTTTTACCTGTTTTCAAGTTTCCGAGTGTTTTGTTAAAACTTGTGTTGGATTAGTTTTCATTTAGCGTTTAATTGAAAGACTTGTCTTGTTAGTAACTTTGGGTTCAAAGCATGAACCATAAACGTCAACAAGGCATGAACCAAAAAGACCCAACCTAATTGTCTATGAAAGCAGAGGTATGCGGTATGAAACTAAAAAATAAAGCTGGTGTGGAGACTTCATATATCAGTTTAAGCAAGAAAAGGCTAATGTATAAATAAGTTAACTTATTTATATACTTAAAGTTCGTAGGTGTTTGAGGGGCAGTGTGTGCATGTCAATTATTACAAACGGTCATCCTCATTGAATTAAACCCGAACGAGGAGAACAATATCAATTACAGTGGGAAAAGGATATGATGGCTCATATTAGCAAGGAGACTAATTCAAAAATGGTCACTGTCATTTGTAATTTGCAAACTGTGGAGGCAAAAATCTAAGTCAACACCTGATATATGGATATTTCAAAATGTTATTCGTTTGCGTTGCTGCTTAAAATAATGTCCACATGACATCGGTGATGTGTAATTCTGTCCGGTCAACAGAAAACACACCAACCATTTTGCCAAAAAAATAAATAAAAAACAGAAAACCATGGAGACCAATTCGAAAATATGAAATAAGTGGAGGATTAACTAGGTTTTGTTTTTGTTAGTAGGAGGCATAATATCAGTTTCTAAATATAGTTTTGAGACATTTTCAAAAATAATTTAATAAAATAATAATAAATGACATACAATCGTTTGAACGAGTGTCTATAAACAAGTAAAAAAAAATGGCAGTGTTGAACCGGTACCCCCTTTCCACTGGAGCAGCTCAATTTAGATTTATGTTATACTCCTAATATAATATATAAGGAAATTTTGAGGGATACCATGGCACTTGCTGCCCCCAAATAGATCCGCCCCTGTATACGATATAGTATCGTTGTGCTCTCCCTAAAGAAAAAAGTATCGTTGTACTCTTTGATTAATTAATTGCGTTATGGTGTGTTTGAAAGCATTGTTTAATGGAGTGCACCCGATTTAATGTGTAAATAAATTGATATTGCACCTTACACAACGTTATTTTTCAAGATTTTGATAATTAGTTTTCATCGTATTTTATTTAATTTAATATTGAGATCTACCGATCAAATAGTTGCAACACCTTGCACATACCACATAGTGTAAAATACTCTATCCGTCCCAAAATATAAACAAAATTCGGTCAACAAAAATTTATGTATTTAGTTTAAAATTTGTACTAAATACATTAACTTATGTTGATTCATTTTTTGAGGGAGTATATGTTTCTTGTATAACATAGATTTGACCGTGTTTGAATCGAAAATATTGATATTTACATCGCATCGTGAACAAGTTGGTTTAACTTTATTTTTTGGAGTGGAAGGGAGAATAAGAATCCAAAACATGTGAACGGTCAAATCAGCATTCTGCAGCACGTTAGTGAACTGCACATTTTTGTGCGTTACAACCAAAACAAAAGAGATATTTTTGGTCTGTTTGGAATTTGGGGGAATGAAAATGATTATTATATTTAAAATTTAAAAGAAAAGATCTACAACAATTTAAAGAATGCAACAATCTCAAATCACGGATGGTTAAAGTCATATCTAGTATAATGGATTAATTTCTACAATTACACACAAACATACCCGATTAACTTCAAAGAAGAAAAAAAGAAAGATGATGGTTGTTTTGTTTGACGGTAAACGTAACATCATGGATGACATGATCTAAGAAGAATAAACTGATCTTAGACAGGAATAAACAATTATAAGGTGATATATTATACTTAAGTAGTAATTTATTGAGTTGATAAAAAAGGGTTGATGGGGATGCTATTAATTTACTACTATTACAAGAGTGTGTCTAGGTTCGGTTCATATAAAGATTTGTGGGCCCCCCACTCACAACCCTTGTCTTTGTCTTCCTTTTCCTTCTTCCCCTTTCCCTTCCCTATTGCTCCCTCTTCTATTCAAACTTCAAACTTAGATTTTTTTTCTTTCTTTCTCTTTTCTACCAAATTGATCTCTTTATTCTAACTCTTATTTTATTAATTAATCACATTCTAATTCATCAAAACCCTCAAAATCATTGAATGCCGTGTCTTTGAAGAAACTAATAACCCATTGAAATTTGAACACATGTTTTATGCTTCATCACTCTCTCTCTTTTGCTACTTTTCTTGTTCATTTTGTATCATAATTACCACAAATTAGTTTAATAATTTTCTTCAATTTATCTAATCTTGGTAGTTAAGTTAGTAGTTTAGATCTAAATGAGCTATGGAAGATCATAAGTCACCATCTATGTTGTTTGTTAGGTTTAGCTTTTTCCTTTTGGGAACTGTATTAGTAATAAAAATCATAACTTTGACCACTGATTTTGAAAATTGCCATTGATTATTTATTGTTTATGTTGCAATGGATAAAGGGTTTTCTTCTTCTTTGTTGTTATTGCTATTGTTGATGATTAGTTCTCTTGTGATATCTGTTTATGGGATTGATGGTGAATATGTACATTGCAACTGTGATGATGATGATCATGGGATTTGGAGTGTACAAAGTATTTTGGTTTGTCAAAAAGTCAGTGACTTTTTCATTGCTATTGCATATTTTTCAATACCCCTTGAGCTTCTTTACTTTGTTAGCTACTCCAATGTTCCATTTAAATTGGTATTTCTCCAGTTTGTTGCCTTTATAGTTCTATGTGGTTTGACCCATTTACTCAATGCCTATACTTACTATGGCCCTCATTCCTTTCAATTGTTTCTATCTCTCACTGTTGCTAAATTCCTCACTGCCCTTGTTTCATGTGCCACTGCAATTACTTTTCCCACCTTGATTCCTCTTCTTTTGAAAATCAAGGTGAGGGAGTTTTTCTTGAAGCAGAATGTGTTGGAATTGGGACAGGAGGTTGGGATTATGAAGAAACAGAAGGAGGCTAGTTGGCATGTTAGGATGTTGACCCGCGAGATTAGGAAGTCTTTGGATAAGCATACAATTTTGTATACCACACTTGTTGAGCTTTCCAAGGCCTTGGAGTTGCATAATTGTGCGGTTTGGATGCCTGATGAGGATAGAAGGGTGATGCATTTGACTCATGAGTTGAAGCCCAATCCGGCGAAGAGTTTTCATAGTTCCATTTCTGTAAATGATTTGGATGTGTTAGAGATAAGAAAGAGCAAGGGGGTGACGATTTTGAGGCCTGATTCTGCACTCGGAGCTGCCAGTAGTGGTGAATCTGGGGACTCGGGTGCTGTAGCAGCCACTCGTATGCCGATACTTCATGTTTCGAATTTCAAAGGAGGGACACCGGAGTTTGTTGAGACATCTTATGCTATACTAGTTTTGGTTCTTCCGAAATCGAACTCAAGGGCTTGGACCCACCATGAGATGGAGATAGTGGAGGTAGTTGCTGACCAGGTTGCTGTGGCCTTGTCTCATGCATCTGTTCTTGAAGAGTCTCAGCTAATGAGACAGGAACTGAAAGAGCAAAACCGGGCGTTGCAACAGGCACAAAAGCATGCAATGATGGCCCGCCAGGCAAGGAGCTCATTTGAGAAAGTGATGAGCCATGGAATGAGGAGACCGTTGCATTCAATCCTGGGCTTGCTTTCAATGTTTCAAGAGGATAATATAAGATCTGAACAGAAGATTGTGGTTGATACAATATTGAAAATTAGCAATTCGCTCTCGCGTTTGATAAATGATGTAATGGAAATTTCAGCCAACGACAAAGGAAGTTTCCAGTTAGAGTTGAAACATTTCCATCTACATTCCATGCTGAGGGAAGCTTCATGCATTGCCAAGTGTTTGTGTGTGTATAAAGGCTTTGGTCTTGAAATTGACGTGCAGAGATCCTTGCCTGATATGGTAATAGGTGATGAAGCAAGGTCTTTTCAGTTAATTTTGCATATGATTGGCTATTTATTGAACTTATATGATAGAGGGACTCTCATTTTCCGAGTTTCTTTTGAAAGTGATACCGCAGATAAGGATGATAGAAGTTCTGGAATATTGAGATCAAGCATGCAAAATGATAATGTGCATATAAAATTTAATTTCCAGATAACTGGTACTAGTTCCCATTCAGATGGACCAATTTTAAATAGTAGTTGTGCTAGTAGGATGCCCCACAGTAATGAACCTAAGGAGGGCCTAAGTTTCAGCATTTGCAAAACACTGGTGCAGGTAATCATTCTCTTTTTCAAATTTATAAGGATAGTTCCTTTGTTTAAGTTTTTGTTGATAAGCACCTCTCCTCACCTTTGACAAAGTATGTGCTGCTTCGTTAATTAATTATATAAATTGTTGTCAATTTACTGTAAACATTTGAACTACATTTTATGCACAGAGGATGACTCATGGTTTGACAAAATTTCCGGTAGCCTCAATTATTTGAATAAGTGAATGTTCCTGTGGTTATCTGTTTATGATGTTGGAAATGTGTAATGAAACTATCAATAAAATTAGTTTGTGGTGGTATAATCGTTGAATCAGATTTTTAAGAATATATAGAAAGCCCCCTATTTAGTGTAGATGCAACTGATTGCATACAGGGTGTTTCTTAAAACCAGTATTATTTATGGTGTGGTTTCTTGGATCCTCATTCTTAGTATCTTTTCATCACAAATCGGAGACTATTAGTAGATTAACCTAAATGAAGAATGAAATAGCGGAAGGGGCTGACCGAGAATGTTGTCTGCTTTATTCATCTGTAAGACCAATGAGTTTTACAATTTCAACATGAAAAAGACTCAGCCTGTGCTTGGTCTAGCGGTGGTTTGAACTACACGTTTAGTGAGAAGGGCATTGGGACACGAGAAATCAAGTTTGCTGAGAGTTGCCTTTGTATTAAGTTTCTATTCTATTCAATTCCACTTTTTACCTTTTGAATATTCTGTATCCTATCACATATGATATGCTTGATTCACCATTGTGTGTTTGTTTTGTAACTCTAACCATACAATATTTAATGTACAGATGATGGAAGGTAATATCTGGATATCACCAAACTCTCTGGGTTTGGCACAAGGGATGACACTTCTTCTCAAGTTTCAATTAGGATCATCGCATGGAAGATTCGTTCTTGCTAACAAAGATTTTTCAAACCAACAGTTTAGAGGTCTTAACGTTATTTTAGCTGATGATGATAATGTAAACAGGACTGTAACTAAGAAGCTGCTTGAGAAGCTGGGTTGTCAAGTAACCGCCGTTTCATCGGGTTTTGATTGTTTGGCTGCTATAACTGCCTCCAGTATACCATTCAAAATCATCCTATTGGATCTTCAAATGCCTGAAATGGACGGTTTTGAAGTTGCAAGGAAGATTCGGAAGTTCCAAAGCCGAAATTGGCCCTTGATTATTGCTCTTACAGCAAGTGCAGAAGAACGCATAAAGGAGAGATGCCTGCAGGTGGGAATGAATGGATTGATTCGAAAACCTATCCTTCTTCACGAGATAGCTAATGAAATTAGAACAGTCCTGCTACGTGCAGGTGAAAAGTTCTAAAAAAACAATTTTAAGTTTATCAAATTTCTTAGATTCCTCAAAATTCGTTACTTCAATACTGTTGAAGAGAACCTGGGATTTCTAACATACTGAATATACTAGATTCACTTGGCTAACCATTTTTCTGTTTGATCATTTTGCCGCATTATGAATTAGGGCTCTCTCCAAAGAGTACGGAGATGCTTGCCACTGTCGAACAAAGAAAGATGAAAACAAGATTATAATAATGCATATAATTTTTCTTGCAGATATTTGTGGCATCTTTTAAAAATATGCTAAAACCATGAACAAACGGATTTTTTCTAGCTTATATTTTCTCAATTTTAAAGATAGAGCTGTGAAAGTAGTGACACACAGCACCTACATTGAACAGTGAGTACTGTTTGATTAATGAGCCAAAGTTTCCCAAAATGTTGTCGACGGGGTATTATTCAGAATTTTAAGAAGCTTTTCATTTTGAGACGGGTTTAGACTTTAGATCGGAGAACGTGGCTTCAAAAGGGAGATGCTGACTTGTCCCGAAATGACCTACTCTTAATGAAATAAACTAGTAGAATTATGGTTATCTGGTGCGTGAAGCTCTTTTACTTTTTGAGCGTATAAACTTCAAAACTCTTTTGACACGCTCTTTCTTATACACATGACACATCTATGATCGAACTTGCTACATAAGTAAACACTAATTTTCTGAACATGTTGTGCATTATAGTCCCATAGGTAGTAGAAATGTGATTCTGTTCGTAGCTGGTGTTTATAATGCAACGCAGCAAATGTGTTCTTTGTTAGCTCGTTGGTGAACTGTGATTCTGAAAACCAACACAAATTCACTAATAACATTTGCCTATATATATATATATATACTAGCACTCAAACTCATTAACGTTTGCATCCAATGCATAACTCCCAACACTGCAACGGCAGCATGAAATGATTTGGAAGTAGCATATAATGACATCATCATCACAACAAGTTCCAAAAACCCAAATTTAATATCAACGGTTATTTGCACAACAAATAAAAAAACGTAAATACATGAAGACCAAAATATGAATTTATAAGTGAGATGATAAAATAAAATATAAATTATTAATCACTAAAAACAAACATGTATCAATGTTGGCTTATTCCTAATTCCTAATAAAAAGAACCACAAAGTTGCACTTTCATATCATTTTTCAAAGTTCCTTATTACTATAATGGAATGGTTTCCTCTTTGGAGCCAATTTATTTGGGACTGGTCATTTCTTAACCAATTTCAGTAGATCCTATCTATTTTGTTTTGTTTTGAGGAAGTAGATCTATCTATTCTGATTGTGATTATTTTAAAGGATTACTTTGTAGCCTTCATTGGAGCTGTCCTATAATAATTTTATGGATTAATGGTGTTTTACCCCCTTTAATATAGGTTATTTTTTGTTTTTCCCCTGTAAAATATTTTTTTTGAATTACCCCTTATAAAATATATATTTTTTGGAATACCCCCTAATAGTTCATAAAAAAACGACTTTATTTTTTTTTTTTTTTGCAGAATTTATTCGTTTTTTTATGACCTATTAGGGGGTATTCAAAAAAAAATAAAATTACAAGGGGGTAAATCAAAAAAAATATTTTTACAAAAGGAAAAACAAAAAATAACCTATATTACAGGGGATAAAGCACCATTAACCCTAATTTTATTTTTCTTCACATTTGCTAAAACTTTCGGTAAAAAAACAATTTTATATTAATTCTTCATTATTTTTCAACATGTCTCTAGTCTAGGTAATATAATTGAATACTACAAAGATTCAATTACTTATTTGTTTATGATCATATTTTTTAAGAAAACAATCGGACTTTGTAAAATGAATCATATTTTTTGTTGGTATAAATTATAAAATGAATGAATATTTTTAACCAAACAATTGAACACAAGTGGTTAATGGACTTTGTAACGCCCTATTTTATTATTTGAATATTTTATTGAGTTTAGAGTCTATTTATATGATTATTGTGATGTGTTGTTGATTTATTAAGTGGCTTATTTTATTATTTAATAGAATAAGATTTGAAAATAAAATAAGATTAAGTTGTGGGGGCTATTTTGGAAATAAGATGAGTGATATTTTGTTATGTTATAGTTGGTATTTATTAGTATAGTATATTTGTTATTTCGTGTAGAAATATATTTGTTATTTGATGTAGAAATATATTTTTTATTTGGTGTAGAAATATATATGTTATAGAGATATATTTGTTATAGAAATATTATATATATATATATATATATATATATATATATATATATATATATATATATAGAATATTGAGACTTGGAGGGCAGATTTGGAAATAAGAGAAAATAAGTAGGTTAAAGATTTATTTAAAAGGGGAGAGTTAGAATTAAAAAAATAAGGATTACGTGCAAACTGCTTTTGGGAGAAAATGGGAGAAAGTGAGAAACCAAGAGAACAGAGAAGTCAGAGAAGAAAAGAATCTTGTGAGAAGAGGAGCAATATTGTAGAGTTCGATCGATTAACCTAAGGTAAGGGTGAGACTAACTTTCTCTAATTCTAAGTTGTATGATTCTGAAACTGGATTTAACAGGTGGTAGGTTGTAGTTTTGGAAATTTGGGAATTATGTTTAGAAGTTGTAATTGGTTGTTTTAATTGTAGAGTTGATTGTTGAAATTAAGATGCTAATGAAGTTAGGGTTTTGAATTGCAATTTGATTGTTGAAAGATTAGGTAATCCGATGAATTAAGGTAATAATTGGTGTTCAGGTTGTAGAATAATCATAGATTAAGTTTTCTATCAAATTTGGAATTTGGGTAGATGAAATTTGGGTTTTTTTCGGTGAAAAATGTGCAAAAATCGTAACAGTAGGGGAAAAACTCGCTAGAAGTTCGCTATTGGCGAAACCCTCTGTAACAATTTCGCTATTAGCGAAATTGCACAGTGACAACATACCTTGTTTTATGTTCTTGTGTCTTTTTCACACATTTCTGTTTTGAATTGACCTTTGGTACATGAAAGTTGTAGATAATTGTGTTAGCTTTTCAGTGGCTTTGGTTTGACTTGAAAATGATTTTTGATGTTTGAGATATGATGAAAATGCTCCAAGGAGGTCTTAGTGAAATCTTATGAAAATTCAGCATAACTGTTTCTAAGTTAATCCAAAACTTATGGAATAATTTCAAACATCAAAACTAGAAGTACTATGAGTTCAATTAAGGTGTTTAAGAGTATTTAACCTATGTTGTGAGTTCGTCCTTGGGGTAGAAACGAAGTTCTTTATAATATTAATATTGTTCAGAGAGTCTGAAATTAAGATGATTAATGTTGTTAGTGATGTGTTATAGTTATTTATACATTATGTGGAATATGTATGATGTTGAAGTTGTTATTGTTTATTCATTAACGTTGTTATGTTGTCAGCTGTTTATGTGTTGCCTCTGTTGTTGAATATTAATTAAGTTGTTGCAAGTGTTGGTCTAAGTACAAAGTTGTAAGATGTTGTTCCATAGTATTGGAGTCATATAAGTTGTTGATGTTGACCAAGTTGTGGAGTAAGTCATAATTATTTATGCACAGTTGTTGTTGTCGTTGTCGTTGTTTACGTTGTCGTTGATGTTGCTGAGTTGTATGTTGATATACACAAAGTTGAGTCCATTGCATACTTATAAACTGTTGAGGGCTCATGCCCTGGAATGTTAATCATTCGCTCATGTCCTGAAATGTTAATCGTTCAACTGTTGAGGACTCATGCCTTGGAATGTTTATCATTCAAATTGTTGGGGGCTTATGCCCCGGAATGATTAGTAATTCAACACGTTGAAAATGACACCACATGCATGTACATAGTCACATTTGTCGTTGTGTCGTTGCATAGTCGTTGTTGTTGGTTGAGTTGTTGTAGTTGTTGTTGGTTGAGTTGTTGTTGTTGTTATTGGTTGAGTTTGTAGGTATTGTTATATGTTGATGAATATGATGTTACATGATGCTGTTCATAATTTATGAATTATTATATGAATGTATATGTGAAGTTTATGTTGTTATATGATGATGTTTATGATGTGATGATTATGTGTTATGCGATGATGTTCATGATGTGAAGTTTATGTTGTTATATGATGATGTTTATGATGTGAAGTTCATGTTGTTATATGATGATGATTATGATGTGATTATTATGTGTTATAAGATGATGTTTATGATGTGATGATCTATGTTGGTTATGATTTGATTATTATGTGCTATATGATGATGTATATAATTTGATGAATATGATATTAATGATGACTAGAAGTTGATTAATGATTTAACGAAATACTATATGAAGAATTATTATTATTAATTGATGAGATTTAAGTTGTTAAATGCATTTGATGAATTAAATGTTTATTATTATTGAATGTGAAATCTCATCCCTTCTGCTTGGAAATGTTGCTCTTCGTATGAGTAACTTGCAGGTAACCAATAATAGTTGCGGTCGTGAGTGATTTCTCTCACGTGTGTCTTAGGTGCTCTGATACGTAACGGAATGAGAATTTTGTTGTTGCTTTCTGTTCCTTACGTATTACTTTATGAAACTTTATGAACATGTTGTTGGAATTCCGTTTATGAGATTTTACATTGAGGCCTTTGTGCCAAAGTTGTTTTAAACGTTGAAATAATTTCCGCTGCGAAGTAATAAATGATATGTTATTGAATTTGAAGGATAAATAATTAATTTATTCCGTTTATGATTTTATGAAAAGAAGTGTGACATTTCGTTTATGTTGAAATACTCTGATTTATATGTAAAAATTTCAAGTTGGGAAAACAGGGTGTTACATGCTTCACCAAATGATGAACTATTTAAAAGAAACTGAATTTGACTTCTGGATGAAACAATTTTTAACCATACTTTACTTAACTTTTAGCCGAACTATGAATTACCAAATAAAAAAAATGCACATCATCATTTCATTTCAGATAAAAATAAAATACTTAAAGCGTTATTTTAGAATTTGATTCATTGGATTTGTGGGGGTATGGTGTAGGGGTAGGGGGCCTAAGAGTGATTGACCACATGGCCTGGTGTAAGAAGCCCAACCCACAGAAATACAAAACCCTAAACCCTAATTTCTGGTCTATTTATGCCAGCCACCACTCTCAATTCATTCATGCGCCTGCTTCATCGTCATCCTCTTCCTCAAGCTTAGGTATTCACTCATCTCCAATTCTATCCTTATAACACTCTTATTGTTTTAACACTGCACATTCGAAGACTATCGTGCTCTTTATTATAGCCCGTTAGTTCAAAGCATGTGCCAGATCAAACATCATTTTCTGTATAATCAGATCTCTCGGTTTTTTCTCATCCTTTGGATTTATTACAGAATGATGAACATTTTTTCTAAATTCATTCAATCAATTTTTATTCTCTGTGCTTAGAACGGTCTTGTGCTGATTAGTTCATACATCAGTGCAGAACATAAACCTAAGCTACATCAATTGTTGCCACCGTGATCTTTTTGTTTGTTCCCATAATCTATATTTGAACATAGCTTTGCATGGTGGCATACATTGTTTTTCGTTTTAGATCTAATTCTCAATCATTTTAATGCCCCATTTTAGGCTTTTCAATTATAAATATTTTGATCTCAATCCATCACTGTATAGATAGATATTGATTTTTGTATTCTTGATCTATGGATTAATTATCATATATGCTTAATTACTTGTTTGTGTCTAAGTTTAACAGATATTTCTATGACACAAGTTTTTTTAATCATATCCAATGATACATTTGTATTTTATGTATAATGATAATGATGATGATGCTATACTTTTTTTTCTCTCCAGGAACCTGATATTTGGGTAAATTTGTTACAATGTCAAATCCAAAGGTTTTCTTTGATATTCTAATTGGAAGAATGAAAGCTGGAAAGATAGTAATGGAGCTGTTTGCTGATGCTACCCCAAAAACAGCTGAAAATTTTAGGGCACTCTGCACAGGAGAAAGGGGAATTGGGCAATGCGGTAAACCTTTACACTATAAAGGTTCTGGTTTTCATCGTATTATTCCAGAGTTTATGTGTCAAGGAGGAGATTTTACTAAAGGGAATGGTACTGGAGGAGAGTCTATTTATGGGTCTAAATTCGCAGACGAGAATTTCAAGCTGAAACATACTGGACCTGGTATTCTTTCCATGGCAAATTCTGGACCCAATACTAATGGTTCTCAATTTTTCATTTGTACTTCAAAGACTCAATGGCTTGATGGAAAGCATGTTGTATTTGGCAAAGTGGTCGAAGGATACGATGTAGTTCAGGCCATGGAGAAGGTTGGTTCACAAAATGGTAGGACATCAGAGCATGTTGTCATTGAAGATTGTGGACAAATTAGTTGAATAAGTATATCTGCTGAGAAATAAATTGATTTAGATTTCTCTTGAAATCATTATAGTAGTTATTTACTTACAATTTCTTTGATGATTAAGCATGTTTGAATGATTTTTCATTGCTGCTGATATTTCATAGCTGCTTATGGGTTAGGAAATAATGTTTTTTGTTTATAAATTGTAATGCATATGTCTTTAGCATCTCTTTAACTTGAGAATTATATGCCTCTTTGGGTAGTCCTATGAAAATAGCAAATTTCATTTGTGACTTAGTTAGGGGGCAAATATTAATTAGGATTTTTTGAAAGATAGGCATATTGATTGAATGGACAATCTGCTTTTATTATCAGCTGTCCTCAAGCTGCCTTTCACAATCACAATCACAATCCATAACTTCCAATTTGTTAACATTGAGTCCTAGTTTTTTCTTTTCATTTGATTGTCTTCAACTAAGCTTTAGAAATCATAAGGTTGTTATCCATATAATATGTATCGTTGCCTGTCCAACTCGGTGCGAGCAAATGATATTTTAGGGTTCAATTCCTAAAGTTGAGGTTAGACAAATAGTTGGCACTTATGGAAAGATTGCATATAACCCTGCATACGGTAAAGATAGCACAGCTAAGTCTAGTAGGGATGCTGCTATTGTTAATGCTGACAAATTCATTAATGCTGAAGGGAGATTTGAGTTTTTTAAAACTCATAAATCTTGAGATTTTTTTATAAAATAAAAAATTACTCTGGATTTTTTCCCGTTAAAAGTCAAGTTTGACGGTCCATGTTAGATATGGTTCATTTAAACCACTAAATTGAATATTATCAAAATATTGCTGATTGTAATAATCTACGCCATGGATTTATGCGACCTCCCAATGGCGTACGTTGTAAAGACTAACAAGAGAACAATACTCCTAAAGAAAACGAGACAATACAAGATTCAACTTATTAATTAGATACATAACATAACTGTTAAGGCACGCATATATGGGTAAGTAAAACATGTTGTCAAAGCAAATTTAGCAACATCTACATATAAAAGTCTCTATTTCATGTGAATATTCCACAACCAAGACAAGCCTCAATATTCAAAAGAGAGCGATTGCAAAGAAAACTGCATAAAATGACAAGTTATAAGCTAGGGACTTTGATAATATTTTCACTAGTGATTTTGATCCTAGCAAGAGGATCAAATGGTGGAGGAATTTCCATCTACTGGGGTCAAAATGGAAATGAGGGAACCTTGGCTAAAACTTGTGCCACGGGAAACTATGAATATGTGAACATAGCTTTTCTCTACACTTTTGGCAATGGTAGAGTTCCAAGAATGGACCTTGCTGGTCATTGTGATGCACATATAGTAATGGATGCACCAAAATAAGCGCTGACATAAAGTCATGTCAATCCAAAGGAATTAAAGTTATTCTTTCAATTGGAGGTGGTGCTGGAAGCTACTCACTTGCATCTTTAGAGGATGCTAGAATTGTTGCCA
Organism: Medicago truncatula; assembly: GCF_003473485.1. Classification (NCBI taxonomy): domain Eukaryota; kingdom Viridiplantae; phylum Streptophyta; class Magnoliopsida; order Fabales; family Fabaceae; genus Medicago; species Medicago truncatula. Next base: position 55,007,486 of record NC_053048.1, read on the forward strand.
CTTACCTTTGGAACAACTTCTTGGGTGGACACTCGGCTACACGTCCACTCGGTGATGCTGTTTTGGATGGCATTGATTTTGACATTGAAGGAGGAACAAACCTACATTGGGATGATCTTGCAAAGTACCTTTCAGGTTATAGCAAAAAGGGAAAGAAGGTTTACTTAACTGCTGCTCCTCAGTGTCCTTTTCCTGATGCTATGCTTGGAGAGGCCCTTAAGACAGGTCTTTTTGACTATGTTTGGGTGCAATTTTACAACAATCCACCTTGTCAACATTCTTCTGCAGATGTTGGTAATCTTGAAAATGCATGGAAAGAATGGATTAATGATATTCCAGCAACAAAGATTTTCTTAGGATTACCAGCATCTCCACAGGCTGCAGGAAGTGGTTTTGTTTCTGTTGCTGACTTGACATCAAAAGTACTTCCTATCATTAAAGGTAGCACAAAATATGGAGGTGTCATGTTGTGGTCCAAGTACTATGATGATCAAACTGGATATAGTTCTTCCATCAAAAGTCACATCTAGATGTGCTTCTGTATGTTTTTATGTATTTATTATTGTGCATATAGTACTTGCTTGTTTGAAAAATTTGTTGTTGTTAACTTGGCATATTATGATAGAAAAATGTCTATTTACATAATTCTTGTTGTTGATCTCTCTATTGCTATGTTCCTCATCATAGTAAAACCTTTAAGACCGAAGCACTATAATTGTTGGTGTTATCTTCTTTGTTCACTCTTCTTTATTGTACTTGGTTTTACTGGTTTACTTTTTTCTGATTTTGTTTGGTTAGTTATTTGAGTTCTTAAGTATTCACAAAGTGTTATAATCATTCTATCTCTTTGACCAAGTTATAATAATTTTCCACACGTTCCTGAACCTCTTCCACATGCACCTCTTTTGTTTGATTTGAATGGTCTAGTCTTTCATGTGAACGTAACTCCACCTCAACTTGAACACTCTGTGTTGGTATTTCACCAACATAGCCATTTTGATTTCATCAAACACTATACATCTTTGGTACTTTTGCACCTTGGTTCACATGTCAATATCCTCCAAAGCTTATCCCTTCCCTCCAATGGAATAACCTATGACACTTGTCACCTTCTTCAATTCAATGGTCCAATTAATCTTTTCTTTCTTTGAATATTACTAATAAACCGTCCTTTTTACTTTTCCACCCCCTTCATTGAACCCCAAAAAATAATTATCATAAGAAAATAAATATATGACCCTTTGAAAAGACTCTCCATCAGAGTACAATAAGAACAAGTGTCATGATCTCTTCAAACATTATATACTATACTATACTATATAGCATCACTTCAACACTTGTTCTTCTTTCTTGTCGTTCTATGTGGACAAACCCCCGAAGAGTTCAACTTACATAGCTGCAATATTTTTTGTGGCTTGAGTAATGGGTTCAATGTTAATAATACTAATAGCTATGGAAATGCATGGTTGGATCCTCAATTAGCAGCTGAGAAAGCAGTGAGTGAGATTGGTCAAGGATACAATTTATGCAATGATATAAGATTTTCGGCTTGCAAGCCAAGGTTGATCCATATTGACAATAGTAGTTCAAACACAAGGGACCTTGTTTTTCCTTCTGGTGTTGTTGTCCCTAATGTTCCCTTATCTATTAAGTCTGATAAAGGTGACTGTACCAGGTTTCGATCCGATGTCCTCACTTTTAATCAGGTCATTGCAATCACAACCTTACTTCTGCTTCAATTTCTTATGATTATCTGTGTAACATTGCCACTTCAGATTGAAGACGTGTCCAATGACCAATTATATTCAATAGTTTCATTTTTATTAATTATTACCGGTGTCTGGTGTCTCTGTCAGTGTTTCATAGATGATTATATATGCTTGTTCTCCTTTTTCAACTAGTTGATTGAATCCATGTTCAGCACAAATGTGTAACACAAAAGTTATTGACTAGTGGCAGATGGAGTAGTTGATATATTGAGCAAGTTGGATTAGCCTAACTGTGTTTTATCAATTGTATTATTTATATGATTTTCTAGTTGCGGAAAATATTTTACAAGATTGTTTTTTGATTTTGACAGTTGATTCATTAGATACTATTCATCGTGGTATTATGATGTTGTTAGATCCATCTAGTACGTAGTATTACCATAATTGAATTCTGATCACCAATTTCCGCTAGAAATTTTTTGTCGCAATTCTTGCCTTGCACAGGTCTAGTGATGTTTGTTTGCACTTGAATTTTGTTACTGAAATTCCTTTTTAACCATTTGACTTTTGAAGACTAATCATGTATTACCTGTGGATTTACCTTTATTTTTTTTTAATTCGCATTTATGGTAGATTTTTTCTTTTTTGACATAAAAGTGATATGAAAAAGGGAAATTTTAGGGGTGATAGGATATGGCAAAATGATGAAATCTGAATTTCATTGAAATTGGACTTTTGCAGATGTCTGAGCATTTCAACAGACAATTATCTTTGTCGCCTTGTCGGGAAAGATTCCATCCGGCCAATTCAATAGTATGTTCGACATGAAAAAATGTTGGTCCAGGGATGCAGCTTCCACTAAAAGCCTTGCCTTTGATGGATGGTTCATAACATTGTATACCGTTGAATTAGATAGAACTAACACTACCCTTTCTGAAACTGAAAAAAGACGTGCCTTGTTCGTGGAACCCCGCTGCTCTTGCCGAGTAAGTATCATTGTTATGCGTCATCCTCTTCTAGTTAATAGTCGTCATAAAATATTACAGAACTTCGACTTTTAATTTTTATGAACAGTAATAATCACTTTGATTACTGACCCCTTGCTCTACAATTGCTAAAACAATAAGCATTCATTTAGTGCTAAAGTGCATAATTTCTATATTTTCCCCTAAATAGTAGTAACATTCAACTTAAAGTTTATTTCATTTTTTCTTGTTTGAAATGCTTTACTTAGATCTTTATTTCTTTGATAAGAATAAAATTCTCCTATATGTTGATTGGACCGAGTTAATAGTGTTTTAAACTAAATAAACATGTTTTTCAGGTTCATTGAAAAGTATGGTACACATGTAGTTGTTGGGGTGAAGATGGGAGGTAAAGATGTTGTTCATATCAAGCAGTCAAAAGATTCAGACATTCCGCCAACTGAACTGCAGAAATTGCTTAAGCAATTAGCGGATGAGAGGTTTTCTGCGGATTCAAATCAAAGTTCTAATGTCAATCCTGTGGCTATATCAGGAAAATTAAAGGTAAAAATAAACATGCTCGTCTTTCTAGAAGGATCATGCGAAGCTTAGGGGACTGCACAAGAACAAACCTCCGTCCCTTGTTGGCAGGCCAATTGTAGAAAGTCACTCCAAGAATGATGTTAGTATATTTTCTTCTTTCTTTTTTGTTTTATGTTTTTACAATTTTATACTTTATCCTGTGCACTTTGCAGCTATTCTACTTATAACATATACTTGAACTTATAAGATTTTCTTTTCAGGATATAGTAAGCATTTCTGTTCGAAGGGGAGGTATTGATGTATGTCAACCTTATAACCAGTGGCTCTCAACCATATCACAGTCTTCTAATGTGTCATATCAATATCTTTGGTGCCTATTACTTCATTACTGAATTCTGTCCCAGGAAATGGATTTGTAAGTCATTTGGTGAATTTGTATCTTAGATGTGAGTAGTAGACACCTGCGACTTTGGTTTTCCTCTGCCCAATACTTTTTCTTCTTCTGGATTTTTATTCTCTGTTGGAATATATGTTGGTACATCTGTTTAAAAATTCTGTTTCAAACAGATAAACCTGCAATAGAGGAACTTCATCAATTTCTAGAGTTTCAGTTGCCACGACAATGCGCAACGATGTATGGTGATCTGCCTCTTGTCTTTTGACCATAAGTATAAAAGGAATGCATCTCCTTCACTTCAATTCACTCTCATGGGACCAAAACTTTATGTTAATACTGTGAAGGTAATTCCTTCTTCCAAGTTCCATAGTTTTTAGTAGTTTTATTTGAAAACTTTTATGGCAAGAATGTAAGGAACTTGATTCAAATATGTAAAAATTGCATTCCTTATTTAAATGTAAGATTTTAGCATGAAGAACATAATTAATGTAGGAATTAGTTAGCACTGTAAAACTTATATTTGACATTTTTTCAATAAGCAGGTTGACTCGGGAAATCGGCCAGTAATAATAGTTATTCACTCATATTTGGAAGGCAAGAAAAACAACCACCTATCAATCCATCTTCAGCATCTTTCAGAGGTTCCAGGTGTCCTAGAAATTTCAGAAGATCACAGTTATGATCCTATTGACGAACCAGATGACCGAGGCTACTGCGAACCAGTCAAGAGGAGCATGTTTTATCATGTCTACACAGCACTTGTATGATACAATAGCTCCAGAATGGACTAGTCTACATCTATTGTGACAAAGGCTTGGTTTGAGGTTAAGTTAATGGGAATGAAGAAAGTTCTTTTCTTAAGACTTGGATACTCAACCGTAGCATCTGCGAAAATTCGCAGATCAGAATGGGATGGACCTTCAACCTCATCTAGAAAATAAGGATTTTTCAGCATTGATGAGTGCAAAGCTTAGCCAAGAATTGCATTCACCTGAAAAACAATATAAAGTTGACATAAACTCGGCAATTTATCATGGTGGTCCACCTGTGCCAACAAGGGCTCCCAAAATGCTTAACTTTGTGGACACAGAGGAAATGGTAAGGGGTCCAGAGGCAGGGCCGTCCCTAAGAATTCGTTGGCTCGGCTCTGGGAATGAAAAGATGCCAGTGATAAAATCAAAACGTGTTTTTTTTTTAAAAAAGCAATGTTCTATTTATATTTTTTTAAAAGAAAAATATAAGGTGCCGTATATATGCGGTACACCCAAAGGTGAAAATGACCACCGTATACATGAGGAACCCCCACCTAACACAAAAAGCAAGAGGACCTAATTCTAATAGGCCTAAAAGACTAAAACAAGGGGACAGAAAATGGCTGGGGATATTAAAAAAAATTGGAGGGCAGTAATACTAGTGGGTATTAAAAAAAAATTGAGGCCCATGACTGAGGGAGGCCCAGCTCTGTTGAGCTGTTTGCACCCCCTCAGGGCCGGGCCTGTCCAGAGGATCCACCAGGATATTGGGTCGTCACTGGTGCAAAGCTATGTGTAGAAGGTGGCAGAATCTCAATCAAGGCAAAATATTCTTTGTTGACTATATTGTCGGAAGAATCTATTATGTAGTGAGATTAAGAATTCATTTGTTAATGTTGTTTTTAGTCAGTTGTATATATGATATATCATTTATGTAAAAGAAAAGAAAGTATATTTTGTGGTTGTCATTCCGCGTAAACCAACCTGAATATGGAAAATTCATTGTGCTGATTTTATTTTTGGCAGAACTGCCTAATGAAAAGAATAGTATATGGAATCTGCAATCAAAATACTGTACTTTTTTATTTTGCAAATCCTTGAAGAGTCAATAACTGCTCCAACAGAAATGTTGGTTGGTATCTATCATCCAGGTGTCTTGAGCAACAAGTTATTGATGATTTGTTTCTTCCAACTATTAATAATAACGTTAGTGATAGATCCAATTAATTTTTTTTATTAGAGTACAAGGTTTAATAATTTATGTTTACATTTTGATGGTACTGCAAACCACATTGTAGTAAAAATGAAATTTTACTTTAAAATATAGCTGTAGAAGAAGTTGATTGATATTTGAGAGTAATTGTTGGGATAAGAGGTTTGACAAACATTTTGTTAGTGCATTTCATTCACTTTGGAACTACTCATTGGAATATAAACAAGTTACTCTCAGAGGAAGAAACAGTGATTTTTGGCCAATTTGCTTGAATGCTCAGCTCATAACATTTAGCTGTGTAAAGATATCCTTTTCAAGTTTCTCAATTATTACTCCTGTCTAATGCTTAAAACCTGACCACAAACAAATCATCTTTCTGTTTTTTGTTTTGACAGAGCAAATTATCTTTCTGTAATACAAAGTTTATATTAATATTGATTAATACACAAAGTAGGAAAACCTCCCAATAGTGCATACTATGTACATACATCAGAAAACTTACAATGTTCTTTCTCTGACTAACAAAAAAAACGGGTAAATGGTGAGAATAGAAACATTTTAGAATTTTTATTAAGTGGTGTTGTTACATTGATGATCGACTTATTTGATTGATTAAATATTTTTTTAGGGGTTGATTGATCAAATATTGGTTAAATAATATTTTAGCGGATACTACAGTGTCCATGTTTTTTTTTTTTTTTTTTTTTTTTGGGTCAAGACAGTGTCCATCTTATGATCAATGAATATAGATTAGTGTGCTTGAATAATACAGTCCATAGTCAAATGCATTCATGATAGATGAAACCATTGTAACTATTCATGGATGGAAGGGTACACTAAAATAGAATCATTTTATCCTTATACAAAAAGGTTGACCTCCTCTCCGCTTTCTCTATAGATATATGTCCGACCACATATGACGATAATCTAGGATGATTATAACAAAATACCACAACTTATTAGTTATCCAAACCATGTTTAAATATACAAATTGAGCAAGAAATTTTGGATGTAGAGAACGAAAAGCTCATGCAGGAGCAAACCCTGGCTGCTTTCTGGGAGCACATGCCTCCTGTCGAGGAAGAAATCCTGGTAAAGCGGATTCCCACTTCACTAACAAACGGTTAGGTTACATAATTTTCATAATTTCAAATCTTGTCAAAAAAAATTAATCATAGTTTACATTTAGATATAAACAGTTAGAAGCCGTGATTAATACTGTTTAGATAAATTGTTCAAAAAAATATTGTTTAGATAATAATTAACGAGTTCTTTTAAAAACAAAATTAACAAGTAGTAATACCTTCTTAAATTTATTAATCATTTACCAAACACAATTAATCACATATTTTAATCTATTATTAAAATCACAACTTTAAATTATACCAGCCATTTAATTTAAATTGGCGTCAAATTTTGATACCAAATATATGAAAATAGCACAACTCGTTTTGTTAGATTAATTGAATAATTGATATATCTTGTTTAGAGTATAAACCAAATACATCATTTATGCAATGAATTAAAAAAATCCACCGATGGGAGTATATAGCACTAGAGATTTTTCTTTTCTATTTCTTATAATTTATCTTAGGCTTAAATGCTCTTTTGGTCCCTTAACTATTTAATTGGTATCGCTTTGGTCCCTTAACTAAAAAAAAGATTGTTTTAAGTTTTTTTTTAGTCTGGTTTTGGTCCCTTCTGTTTGGTTTCCGTTAGGGTTTAAAAAAAAAGTTAACTATTGGACACGTGTCACCTTGTCATTAGCTCTGAGTATTTTTTTTTTTTTTTACAAATTTTTTTTAAAAAAATATCCCAAAGCCAATGACAAAGTGACACGTGTTCCAGAGTTAACACGTGTCACCTTGTCATTGGTTCTGAGATTTTTTTTTAAAAATAAAATATATATATTATTTTTTTAAATAATTCTCAGAGCCAATGACAAGGTGACACGTGTCCACACTTAAAGTTTTTTATTAAATCTAACGGAAAGCTAACAAGGGACCAAAACGAGACTAAAGAAAACTTAAAGTACTCAAACAATCTTTTTTTTAGTTAAGGAACTAAAACGATACCAATTAAATAGTTAAGAGATCAAAAGAGCGCCGTTATCTTATCAGTACAACTAAGCAAATACCAAAATTATTTTTCTAAAAACGTATGAAAAAGGAAAGGAAAAAAAAAAAAAAACTTAGCTAGTAAAGAAAAGAAGAAGTACCCAGAGAAGGTGCACAACAAAATAAGCCTTCCAGACGTGTTTGGAAGGGAATGCATTGTCACCTCATCTGTTGCTGTAAACGACTCAGATACCAAACATTGCCGTGTCAAATTGATCCATAGCCCAAAAATATCAGTCCACGTGTCACGATATAATTGGATGATCTTGAGTTGACATGACGCGATCTCAAATAATTTTTCACTATAAAATCGAAAACCCCTAACCCAATATAATTTTGAGAAATGTTATACTCCTCCGTCCCAAATTGTATGACGTTTTGGGCATTTCACATATATTAAAAAATGCAATTAATATTGTGTGGAAAATAGATATTATGAGTTGTTTTACAAAATTGTCCTTAATAAATAATATGAGAAAGATAAATGAAAGAATTGAAAGAAGAGGGAGTAATAATTAATTAAAGTTATAATTGGAAAAGTAACATTAATGTTGCATGGGTATTGTAAAGTGACATATAATTTAGGACAAATTTTTTCTCCTAAAGCGACCTACAATTTGGGACGGAGGGAGTATGTAGTACCATTTTTATACAACTTTTTACAATTTTATCTCTCATATTATCTTCTTATTCTCTCATTTCATTTTTCTCTCTCCATTGTTTTTGACCAATAGGAGAGAACAACAAAGTTGTACCAAAATAATCGTTCAAATATCATTACTCTATAATTTTTCACAATTTCACATATTGTAGCTTTCGTTTCGTTGTAGAGAAAAGAAAAAGAAAACCCTAACGCACAGAATCAAGGTATTCTATTCTTCTATTCCTCTTCTCTTTCTGATTAAGATTTCGATTATTAGGGTTTTGTGTTCTCTCAATTAGTTTATCGTTGGATCATAATTGATTTTTTATTTAGTTCTTTAGATTTCAATTTTTAGGGTTTTGTATTCTCTTTAAATTGATTATTGGATATGTTTACGTGATATTACTCTGTTAATAATCAAATCTTTGGGAAAATTTTCTTTATTAATTGGCCAATATGTTTCAATTTGAATGATCGAAGAGGACGTTCATGTCTGTTTCAAGGGTTGTATAGGTAATGTATTGAATGATTTTGAAAAATTATGAAATTAGATTGGTACTGGGATGATTGACAATTCTGATCTGAACTTGAAAGTTTTTAATAGTTTTATATCTCTAGTTTTCCTGGACTTTTGTTCTGTATATATGTAATTTAGTGTTGTAACCCAATTTATTTATTTATTGATTGGTAGAATTTGATGATGTTTCTAAGAAATTTCCTGCAAATATAAGTGATCATATTGGTTGGTTAATCTTATGCTTCAGTCTTTTGTTACATGTACTCTTTTCTACTTTGTATTGACTATTACGAAGCATTGTTTATGGATTCGTTTTGTAAATGGAAGTGATTATATTGTGTTTTTATCGGCTGATCGTTTGCTATTCTGAACTGGGAACAATTATAGAAGCATCAAATCTCTACTTTTGTCTGGGTTTGTGTTCTTTATATTTGTTATTTAGCGTTGTTACCCAATTTATTTATTGGTTGTTTGTGGCAATCTGATGATGCAAGTGGTTATATGGATGATATTTTGCTCTCATTCCTTTGTTACACATAGTCTTAACTTTGTAGCGACCTTGTAAAGTATTGGTGATTGATTCGTTTGTTTCTGTTTATGATAATGTAGATGCAAATCTTTGTGAAGACTCTCACAGGAAAGACAATCACCCTTGAGGTGGAGAGCTCCGATACAATTGACAATGTTAAGGCCAAGATTCAAGACAAGGAAGGGATCCCTCCAGACCAGCAGCGTCTAATTTTTGCCGGCAAGCAGCTGGAAGACGGGCGTACCCTTGCAGATTACAACATCCAAAAGGAGTCCACACTCCACTTGGTGCTCCGTCTTCGTGGTGGGATGCAAATCTTTGTGAAGACTCTCACAGGAAAAACAATCACTCTTGAGGTGGAGAGCTCCGATACAATTGACAATGTCAAGGCCAAGATTCAAGACAAGGAAGGGATCCCACCTGACCAGCAGAGGCTCATCTTTGCTGGAAAACAGCTTGAAGATGGCAGAACATTGGCCGATTATAACATCCAGAAAGAGTCAACTCTTCATCTCGTTTTGCGACTTCGTGGTGGTATGCAGATTTTTGTAAAAACCCTTACAGGAAAGACAATTACTTTGGAGGTAGAGAGCTCGGACACGATTGACAATGTAAAGGCTAAAATACAGGACAAGGAGGGAATCCCACCAGATCAGCAGAGGTTGATCTTTGCTGGGAAGCAATTGGAGGATGGAAGGACCCTTGCTGACTACAACATTCAGAAGGAGTCTACTCTTCACCTTGTTTTGCGCCTTCGTGGTGGGTTTTAAGAATGTGAATGTTGCCTACTCTCTTATCACGTGTTGAACTTCTACAGTTGTTAGTTTTTATGTTTTAGAACTTGTGCTGGGTCCGTAATGGCCCTGGAAAACTATCGTTTTATTTCTTGTGTATGATTCTGTTCTAGTTCTACTTAATGAATGTGAACTATTTGTTTTCGTAGCAGCTTTTAAGTGCTCTCAAGTTGTTTTATCTGATACTCTAATAATTACCTGCTGATTCATTACTACTCTACTTTGAGTAAGTAGAAGTTTTCTATTACCCATGGTAGGTACTTGTTTCAGGTAGGAGATATGTGTTACATCTGTAGTGTAGTAGTTTGGTCTGGTGGTTTTAACTGATAGACATTTGAATAAGAAATTCCACCTTAATAAGTTAACATGTTTCCTCATAACTCAAAAAACAGGGTTAACTTCAATAGTAAAAAGGACAGGCTTAAACCTGATATATTACCCCGGTTGGAAGGATGATCATGCCAAGCTGTGATGATTGGTACACTTTCTGGATAATACCGTTAATAATGGGTAGGACGCAAAAGTTTTTAGAGTTGACCAACTGATTGTTGTGAATCTTCTTTTACTTGATACACATGAAGTTTGATAAAAGAAAAAAGGGTAATGTTAACTTGTGTCCTAAGGGTATATGTTAAGGAACCTAAAATGAGTAACTTTGCATTGGAAAACATGATAATTTAACTTTTAAGGAGTTCACTGCACGGCTTTTGATACGTATATATCTATAATGAATTCCTTAACAGCCTTTCAGGGTACAAGTTAACATTACCCTTTTTTCTTATATTTTGTGAAGAATAGGGCATTGAGTATTATCTTACCATTGCCCCACAAGGATGGTGTGAGTAAGAAAAAATATACGTTATGAGTACGTCCCATATATATAAAAATGAGTTGCCAAAAAAGCTACGAACATGACGGCATTCTTAAGAAAAAAACTCGTTGCTTTGATTGTTTTTCTTATGCACCAAATGCAAAAAGGATAAACCGATAAAGAAAAGTAGAACCAAGAGTTTTGAATGGATATGTCAGCATTTCCTAAGCTTACAACAGATTTCAACTGAAAAATGAAGAGAGGGATAATAAATAGGTTCAAAGCTGAATTGTTGCAAGTATTTGGAAGTCGACACACTCTGATTCTTTTTCTAGGAATGGAATTTAAGTTAAGTAACATGACATTGTGGGTTCAACTATCAAAAGAAGTATACTCGGAAACATTGAAAGTTGAACAATTACATACTCCCTCGTTTCTAATTATAAGCAATACTATATTACTTATGATTTGGGTAACATTAGACAAAACCATGAAAGAGATATATGCCCTGGCTATTATGATCAACAAAGAAAACAGAAAACCTTAGTTGGAAGAATTCTCTCGAGGCGGTGCAAGACAGCATATAATAGACGTGCATCAGTTGCCAAAAACGACCCTCATACCAAATGTTGTCGTATCATAAGGGTTAGTTAGAACTTAGAATGGACACTTTAGAGCACGGTGTCTTGGTGTCCTAGTTTATCCAGTTTAACATGAATGGACAAAGGCTAGTACATCAAATAATTATCTCGAGTGAGCAATCAACTGATTTCTCATTCCAAAGCTCCACATGTTTCTTGAACCCTATATCTGAGGATGAACATATGCTAATCAAGTACACAACAATTGTAGCAGTTTCTTCCAAAAAGCTCATAGGTAGCAATTAGCAGGCTCTTAACGCTTTCATATAAAATACCCTTTCACTCATAGATTTTGTTTTCACAATAACTTTTTGATTTTCATTGGAGCAATTCTTGTGTGGATACAAAGATTTAGACACATTGTTTGGTTACACAAAGTCTAGTTTTAGATTGATGAAAGCATAATGAAGCAAGTCTCCAACAACACATCGAATTAAATTTATAATTACGATGGAAAGAAGTATACTTATTTAGTGTTTATCATCATATTTTTTTTTTTTAGATTTATCATGGTTGCTTCAACTAAAGAGAATATGCTACAAAGACATTTGAAATATAGAAGCGCATCAAGGAACACCCAGTTTTCCATTTTTAATATAGATCATGCTAATAAATGTTTTAAGAGCATTGTTTAAGGAAATCATAAATATAAATATTCTTTTGAAAACATAAGTTAAATATATGAAAAAGTAATAAATACACACATTACATAACAAAAATTACTACTTTTGATAATTTAAACAATGCGTCAAAAACACTTGTTAATATTTCTCTTTTAATATTTAATGTGTAGTTTCGCTGCTAAACTCTTTAGAATAAAAACAACGAGAATATCTAGAAGGACAAAAAAAAACAAAAACATACTATATCGCAACTCATGAGTTATATAAAAAAAAACTCCATGTTGTGTGTCAACGTACAAGGACACCTATTGAACTCAAAATTTTAAAATTAAGAACCAAAACAAAGGAACCAATCTATCGGCAACATCCATAGAGGAAGCTATTAGAGAACTTGGTCCATCATTTTTTGTCTTACTACTTTTGACTCTTTAGAATGATAGTAACAAACTAGTTTTCTTTCATTATAATGAGTTTTTTTTACTCTATTGTTTTCTTTTTTTTACGAATTTCATACACCATTTTATTTGCTGTGATGTGATTAGCTAGATTTTCTTGGTATCTAAAACAAAGTTAAATTAAATCCATTGAGGATAATTACAAATATCAACTTCATAACCAATTATTCTTATTGATGGTGATTTTCTTTAATCCACGGCCTCGAGAGTCCTAGGTATTCAATATCATAACTGGGGATTTTTTTCTCAATGGTGCAATTAGCTTTTAACCAATATTCTTTGACGCCTTCTTTGACAACACTTGTGTATCTTGTCCAAGGGTTGAGAGTGCTCAAATATTAGTTGGCAACGGTTCTTGACTTTTTAACCAGTAATTTGAGAGTGTTCAAACTTTAGCCAAAGGTCTTCATTGTCAATGGTGATTGGATTTGAGCTAAATGTAAATAATAATGCTTGCCTTTTAACCAAGGTTTTGAGAGTGATTAGTTGATTTGTAGCTGAAGTTACGACAGTACTCAAATCTTATGTTTTTCTATTTAGATTCTCTCATTTTTTCCTTTCATATTCTTTCTCATGTCGGAGAAACAAAGATATAAATATATTTAATTCAATTTTCTTTGATAAAAAAAAAATACATCGTTTCTTTATCAATGTAATTGATTTTCTAAACATAGATTCACCGAACAAAAGTTAAACTAAAAATAAAGAGAAGACAAGTTGTGGTCTCAAGAAAAAAAAAATCAAAATCCAATTTAATCTAATCTATTAAAAAAAATTAGTATTTCATTTATATACACTGTTAAAATGTTATGTTCGTGTAAATATGTTTTACAACGTGAATCAATGATAATCACTAGATCATTAGAACATTAATATTTGTTGTTTTTCTGTAATTTGAAAATATACGATGGAGCTTTTGAAACTATTACCGGGATGAGTCACGACCAGGTCGCTCTCTTTAAGACGTTTCGCGGCACTACCTGAATTGTGCAAGGTAGACTAGCAACCGCGCCGTCTCCAGGATAAAACAGCCCAGATTCTTACTGTACGATTAAAGGCTGCACTGCCAGAAATCGCTCGAGAATGACACCTCGATATGGTACTTAGACCACTCTTCCGAAACCCACAATATGGTTCTTAGACCACTCTTCCGAATCCCACAATATGGTTCTTAGACCACTCTTCCGAAGCCCACAATTTTCCGAAGCCCAGAGAAAGAGGAGGAGGAAAAGAACGATTCGTCAACACAAATCGCGGGAGATGAGAAGGGGAGAAAACCAGAGAAGAGTATTCCATTCTCAGTTTTGGAGTGAAGAATACTATTCCCGAGCTCTCAATTTATAAGGAGGATTTCTACTAGAGTGTGTGATCTACCCGATGTGGGACATAAAATTTTCAATTCACACTTTACACTAGTTTCTCCATCCTTGTGTTTACATTCCAAAGGCTCCACAAACTCACTAGTATACTCCAAGTTTTTCCAATATACACTAGTGTTCCAACAATCCCCCACTTGAATTCAAAATTGGTTTCGAAAGTTACGTTTTAAACGTTTCTTAAAGATTGCTAGTAAACAAAGGTGTCGCCAACAACTTGAACCTTTGCATAGTGAGTAGTATTCTGATTAACAAGAGTTGCTTACAGCATTGAACTCTATCTCAGACATAGGACCCACACACAACCTTTTCTTAGGTGTTTTCTAAAAAGCCCGTGCGTTAATGGCCTTGCACGTCTATCCCAGTTTTAACGAATGCTCTAGGAATTCTGCCTCGAAATTCCATAAGAACCGGCCTCAGTTCTACATACGTATAGGTGAGTCTATCAGAAGTACTCCTGTAGCTATGTACTTCACTCCATAAGGAGTATAGATCTCATTAAGAGTTTCTATTATCTCAACCTTCGGTCACTGCAGGATCATGCGTTCTCATAGCATGTTCTATCACTTGTGATTTGTTATTACCCATTGAACCTAGTTCTTGGGATCGCCAGTCATATAGGTCGGGTTTCCATCACTTATGATCAATAGGCATTAGTCCCATCCTAATGGATGTATTTGCGACTTTCTCTCTGTTTAGTCCTTTCGTCAAAGGATCAGCTAAGTTTTCATTTGTTCGTACGAAATCTACTCTTACCGTTCCGTTCGAAAGATATTCTCTTATCGTGCTGTGTTTTCGTCTTATCTGTCGTCTCTTACCATTGTAATAACGATTCTCAATCTTTGCGATAGCCGCGGTACTATCACAATGAATTAACACAGCTGGTAACGGTCTCTCCCACAAAGGGATTTCAGATAGCAAGCATCTTAGCCAACTTGCTTCTTCACTAGCAGCAGCTAGTGCTATCATCTAAGATTCCATTGTGGACTGAGCTAGAATGGTCTGTTTCTTGGATTTCCAGGAAACAGCTCCTCCAGCAATGCTAAATATATAGCCACTGGTCGCTTTGGAATCATCTGATAAGGTGTTCCAATCTGCGTCACTGTATCCTTCAAGCACTGCAGGATATCTCTGATAATGCAGTCCTAGAGTCATGGTCTTCTTCAAGTATCTCATGACTCTTTCGATAGCTTGCCAATGCTCCATGCTTGGCCTGCTCGTAAACTTGCATAATAGTCCCACGGCGTAGCTGATGTCGGGTCTAGTACAATCAGTGGCATATCTGAGACTGCCAATGATGCTCGCATATTCAGTTTGTCTAACACTATCTCCAGTGTTCTTAAATAGCTTCACACTTGGGTCACAAGGTGTGCTCGCAGGTTTACAATCGAAGTAATTATATTTCCTTAAGATCTTCTCAACGTAGTGAGATTGATTCAAGGAAATTCCATTATCAGTTCTAGTAATCTTGATTCCAAGAATTACATCTGCCTTTCCTAGGTCTTTCATATCAAAGTTGTGGCACAACAATGATTTCACATCTTTAATGGCATTGAGGTTTGAACCAAATATGAGTAAGTCGTCTACGTATAGACATATGATCGTGCAAGTGTTATTTTCGTACTTGGAATAAATACACTTGTCGCTTTCATTCACCTTAAACTCATTCTCAATCATAAGATTGTCGAATTTCTCATGCCATTGTTTCGGTGCTTGTTTTAGACCATACAAAGATTTGTCTAACTTACAAACTTTGTTCTCTTGTCCATGGATTACGAAACCTTCAGGTTGGTCCATGTAGATTTCTTCTTCTAATTCACCGTTTAAAAAAGCAGTTTTTACATCCATTTGGTGTACTATCAAATTGTGGATAGCCGCCAATGAGATTAGTACCCTAATGGAAGTGATTCTAGTTACAGGTGAATATGTGTCAAAGAAATCTACATTTTCTCTTTGTCTAAAACCTTTGGCTACAAGGCGTGCCTTGTATTTGTCGATTGACCCATCAGGTTTTAGTTTCTTTTTCAAAATCCACTTACAACCTATAGTCTTACATCCAGGAGGCAAGTCAGTTAGGTGCCAAGTTTCGTTGGACATTAGAGAATCCATTTCATCATTTATAGCTTCTTGCCATAAATCAGCGTCAATTGAAGACAGAGCTTCCTTGATGCTTGATGGATCCTCCTCTATTGTATATGCCACATATTCGGGGCCATATTCTTTAGCAATTCTTGCTATCTTACCTCTACGAGGTTCTATAACATCTCTTTCGATGTTTTCATTGCTTGTTATGATTTCAGAAGGTTGATCAAGAACTGAGTTATCGGTGCCCCCACTATTACCCCCACTGTCTCCTGACTTAAAGGGAAATTTATTTTCATAGAAGTCAACATCATTTGATTCTATGATCGTTTTAGATTTCAGGTCGTAAAACCTATAGGCTTTACTATTTAAGGCATACCCAATGAATGCACATTCATAGGCTCTACTTGCTAGTTTGACTCTTTTGGGGTCTGGTTTTCTTACATAGGCTAAACAGCCCCATGTTCTAAAATAAGACAAGTTTGGTTGTCTTTTCTTCAAAATTTCATATGGAGAAATTTTGTTCTTTGTTTTGGGTACTCTGTTTAGCACATAGCAAACAGTCAATAAAATTTCTCCCCACCAATGAGGCGCTGCTCCGGAATTAAGCATTGTTGCAACTACTAATTCGGTAAACGTTCTATTTTTTCTTTCCACTTTACCGTTCATTTCAGGAGAATAAGGAGCAGTTGTTTCATGAATAATTCCGAGTTCTTTATAATAATCATTGAATATATGTGATCCATATTCAGTACCTCTGTCACTTCTAAAATGCTTGATTCTAATATTGAATTGATTTTCAATTTCTTTAACATACTGTTTAAATATATCAAGCGCTTCATTTTTATTTCTCATTAAATACACATGTGTGTAATCCGAGCAGTCATCTATAAAAGTGATGAAATATCTTTTTCCATTTCTAGTCAAGTTTCCATCTAATTCGCATAAATCAGAATGAATTAATTCAAAAGGTTCAGTTATTCTGGTTACTGATTTATGTGATTCTTTATTTATTTTTGCTTGACTACAAAATTGACATTTTTCAAAATCGTTTAAAGATATTTTAGGAATTAATCCTAAACCGCTCATATTTGAAATAATTCTTTTGTTAACGTGACAGAGTCTAGAATGCCAAATATTAAAATCACACAACATATAAGCAGAAGAAGAAATTTTATTCATATCAATGTTCAACTTAAACATGCCATCAGTGGCGTACCCTTTCCCAACAAAAATACCATTCTTAGTGATGGTATACAAATCAGCCCCTATGCTTTGAGTAAACCCAGCCTTATTCAAAAGAAAACCTGAAACTAAATTCTTCCTAATCTTAGGAGTGTGCAACACATCCTTCAGTATCAGAGTCTTTCTAGAGGTGAACTTCAGCTCTATATCTCCGATTCCAACAACATCAGTGGAGTGGGAGTCTCCCAACAACACCTTCTGATCACCACAAGCAGTATATGTTTTGAACATACCTCTATCATAGCAGACATGGCGAGAAGCACCAGTGTCCACCCACCAGCCATCAGAACCTGCAATCATATTGATCTCAGTAATCATAGCCACGTAGGGCTCATCAGGTGCATCATCAGTAGCCATGTGAGCCTGTGCTGGTCGGTTGGTTCTGTTTCTGCACTTGCGTGCCATATGACCTGCTTGCCCACAATTGTAACAGTTGAAAGGTGGAGCAGCATCATTCTTTGGTGGCTGTTGAATCTGGGGTCTTGAATTGTTCCCAGTCTTATTCCTGTTGGAATTCTTATTCATAGGGCGGTTCTGATTCTTAAATGGTTTGCCAGCAGGCTTCAGAACAGCACCTACAAATTTCTTTTTAGTGTTGTTGTTAGAAACAGCAAACACCTCTTCATTCTAATCCTGCTTTCTCGCTTCTTCTTCAATACGAAGGCGAGTGATCAGACTTTCAAGAGAGAACTCCTTAGTTTTGTGTCTAAGAAGACTCTTGAAGTCCTTCCAGGCAGGAGGCAGCTTATCAATTATCACAGCTATTTGGAATTGTTCGGGAAGTGCCATCCCTTCAGCTATGATCTCGTGAGCAATTTGTTGCAGCTCATGTGATTGTGCCTCAACGGACTTATCATCACTCATTTTGAAATTCAGATAGCGGCTTACGGCGTATTTCTTAACACCAGCCTCTTCAGTATCATACTTCTTCTGAAGTGCTTCCCATAGTTGTTTAGCAGTATCACAGAGTCTATAATAATCATATAGAGGGTCTGTGAGTCTATTAAGAATATAATTCTTACAGAGGTAGTCATTTTCCTTCCATAGAGCAATGGCTAGCTGTTTATCTGGGTCAGCTTTCTCAAGTTCAGCTTTCTCAGCAGCAGTAGGGTCTGTCGCCTTACCGTTATTATTCGCTCCAGCAAGAGTCGAACTCGTAGGTGCTACAGGCATAGCTTCCTTCAAAACGTAGGCAACCTTTTTAGTTGTCAAGAAGAACAACATCTTTTGCTGCCAACGTTTGAAGTGGCTACCCGTAAACAGAAACGGTTTGTTAAAGTCATCAGCTGAAACCGCGGTAATCTTTTCAGAACTCATCGTATCGTATTCGAAACGTCTTAAAAAAGTTGTTTTTCTGTAATTTGAAAATATACGATGGAGCTTTTGAAACTATTACCGGGATGAGTCACGACCAGGTCGCTCTCTTTAAGACGTTTCGCGGCACTACCTGAATTGTGCAAGGTAGACTAGCAACCGCGCCGTCTCCAGGATAAAACAGCCCAGATTCTTACTGTACGATTAAAGGCTGCACTGCCAGAAATCGCTCGAGAATGACACCTCGATATGGTACTTAGACCACTCTTCCGAAACCCACAATATGGTTCTTAGACCACTCTTCCGAATCCCACAATATGGTTCTTAGACCACTCTTCCGAAGCCCACAATTTTCCGAAGCCCACAGAAAGAGGAGGAGGAAAAGAACGATTCGTCAACACAAATCGCGGGAGATGAGAAGGGGAGAAAACCAGAGAAGAGTATTCGATTCTCAGTTTTGGAGTGAAGAATACTATTCCCGAGCTCTCAATTTATAAGGAGGATTTCTACTAGAGTGTGTGATCTACCCGATGTGAGACATAAAATTTTCAATTCACACTTTACACTAGTTTCTCCATCCTTATGTTTACATTCCAAAGGCTCCACAAACTCACTAATATACTCCAAGTTTTTCCAATATACACTAGTGTTCCAACAATATTTAATTATTTTAAAGAAATTCATTTAATTGGTTATGATTTACTAACAGCGTACATCTTTTAACACAAAAATCGTATGCAAACAAATTAAACTCTAACTTATACTTAAAAGAAAAATAAATCTATGTGAACAACTTAGGCCATAGACTAAATTTATAAATGTGGTAATATTCATCAACTATAAAATAAGTTGTCCAATTCAGAAGTCATAAATAAATAAAAAATGATCAATCCCCGTGAGCTTAGCTCAGTTGGTAGGGATATTGCATATTATATGTAGGAGCTGGGGTTCGAATCCCGGACACTCCACTTCTCCATAATTAAATTGTGTGAGCTCTAGCCATTAGGCTACTTGACCAAAAAAAAAAAAAAAGATCTGAATCCTTTTACCAGCAAAGATTGAGTCATGAGTCAAATGGATGGGTCAAGAGATAGGAATGGTAGATATTCGCGGATAAAATCCGGCACGGAAAAATGGTTAAACCTTGACTCCTAACTAAGTCCTAATTATTATCGAGATGTCTTCACTCAAAATGAAACCATTCATATCTCTTTCTCTATTATTGCTTCTAAAACAAACGACGTGAATAAGGAATGAATCATAGTTTTGAGAATTGCAATTGACACATTGTCATTGGCTGAGAAACACTAGTAATTTATCCAAATACCCCTCGGCAGTTAACTGTCGAATTATGGAACCGACTGCAGTTAACTGTCGAGGAGGACTTCGGCAGTAAACTACCGAGGAAAACTGAAAACTCAAACCTGTTTTTTTTTTGTTTGACAAAAACCATAAATTGTCATTAATAATATTTATTGATTTTGAATGTTTCAATCATTATTTTGGTACGTTCCAAACAATTGCAGTATTATACTTATGTGTATATATCTTATTAAGAATAACATTTAAATCAGTGTAAAAATTAAGCATTTGAATATTGTTTTGCACATTACTTAAACAAAAATAATAATAAAAAATAGTTAAAATAATTGTGCACAACGATTTTTTTTAAGGTATAATATGTTGTTATATTTTCTACATTAAAATAATTGTGCACAAAGATTTTTTTTTATTTAAGTAATTTGCAAAATAATATTCAAATGCTTAATTTTTACACTTATTGAAATGTTTTTTTGGGAAAATACTTGGGTGACATTGAGTTGGGTGACATTGGTGACATTGATCAATCACAATGCCACAATGCTTGTGAAAGAGAGAGAAATTGGCCAATCACAATGCCACAATGTTTGTGTTTCTCTCTCTTTCACAGACATTGTGGCATTGTGATTGGTCAATGTCACCAATGTCACCCAACTCTATGTGACCCAAGTGTTACCCGTTTTTTTGAGGACTTAAATGCTCTTTTTATTTATAATGTTTTTTGTTGATGCATTTTTTTTATTGAATCACCATTTTAGGTCCATTAATTACCGATGACAAACATTTTTATTTGTTGTTGTTGCATTTTTCATGTTAATTAAAGTAATAATATCTGAAATATTAGTATAAAGTAAGAATAGGTTAGTCAAATCTATGAATAATGAAAGACATCAATGAAATTAATTACTAATAATTACAAATATAATTATTCTATCATTTGTAACGTTTTTATTGTTGCATTTTTTTTATTGAATCATCATTTTAGGTCCATTAACTACCGATTGCAGATATTATTCATCTCTCATATTTTTTCATTTATGGCAACAAAATCATATGAATGAAATCATAAAAATAATTATGTTTAATTCCTTAAAAGGATTAAAGAATTAAATTTAATTAAGGAAAATTTAAGTGTATTTCTTTATTTAATTTCAGGTTTGAAATTCCTCGGCAGTTAATTGCTGAAGTTTTCCTCCACAGTTAACCGCAGTTCTTTTAAATTTCGACAGTTAACTGCCAAAAGACATTTGAGTAATTTACCTGGGTTTCTGAGCCAAACCAAACCAAATGTGTAAAAGCAATACTCCATAGCTTTTCCGCTTCAAATTAAAAAAAAAAAATTCTCCCTCTTTCTCTTTTACTTTTCCCAAAGTGAACAAGTCCAATTGAAACTCCATCCCAAAACGACGCTCCTCGACGACCAAAACGACCGTCACTTCCAACATCAGAATCCTCGTTTTCTCCCCCGAGGCAGCATCATCTTCTTCTTCTTCTTCCTCAAATTGAATATACAGAGAGTATAGTGTTTTTGTGCGTGTGATTGATTCGTTGACTTGGTTTTGAAGAAGAAGAAGAAAATGGAGCAATCGGTTGTTGATGACATAATCAATCGACTGCTTGAAGTTCGAAATCGTCCTGGGAAGCAAGTTCAACTATCAGAGTCAGAGATCCGTCAACTCTGCAATGTTTCTAGAGATATTTTTCTCAAACAACCTTTTTTATTACAACTTGAAGCTCCTATCAAAATTTGTGGTATTCTTCTCTCTCTCATTACCTTTTGCATACTGGAATTCTTTATGATAATATGTTTTCCAATCATATTTCTGCGTTTTTCGGTAAATTGATTCTTAATGTAATCTAATCTGAGAAAATTGATGTTTCAGGCGACATACACGGTCAATATTCTGATCTTTTAAGGCTTTTTGAGTATGGTGGATTGCCTCCAGAGTCTAACTACTTATTTTTGGGGGATTATGTTGATCGAGGGAAGCAGAGTTTAGAAACAATTTGCCTTCTCCTTGCTTATAAGATTAAATATCCTGACAACTTTTTCCTATTGCGAGGAAATCATGAATGTGCTTCCATAAATCGGATTTATGGTTTTTACGATGAGTGCAAGAGAAGGTTTAATGTAAGATTATGGAAGACATTTACTGACTGTTTCAATTGCCTTCCTGTGGCAGCTCTTATTGATGAAAAGATATTTTGTATGCATGGGGGTCTTTCTCCTGACTTACATAATTTGGATCAGATTAGAAATCTACAACGTCCCACTGATGTTCCTGATACTGGTTTGCTTTGCGATCTTCTTTGGTCCGACCCAAGCAAAGATGTTCAAGGATGGGGAATGAATGACAGGGGAGTTTCGTATACGTTTGGTGCTGATAAAATCACGGAGTTTCTTGAGAAACATGATCTTGACCTAATTTGCCGCGCTCATCAGGTCTAACTCCTACCTTTAGTGCTTAATAACGTGTTACCAAGTTTTGGAGCTTGAGTTTGTACGTCCATTTCTAATTTTCTATGACTGAAACTAAATTGACAATGAAATATATGTCCATCAATCTGCTCTAATCTGTTAGGATGTTTCCAGTGTATTATAATTACTTTTTTGTTTGTTTCCATAATTACTTTATTTTGTTTGAATTGGAAATTATATTTGCCTTCGTAAACGTGACATGACATATTTTTATGCATTGACCCTAAAATTCCCCACATGTCATGCATTCCATTAGGTTTGGCATTTGATGCTTCATTCTGTGCATTATCTTGTGTTTATATTGGAGAATATTATGTGTCAATCAACTATGCTGTTGAATATAACCGGTTTTTTCCCTTCATGTTTTGACCAGGTTGTGGAGGATGGATATGAGTTCTTTGCTGATCGACAGCTCGTAACAATATTTTCAGCACCTAATTATTGTGGGGAGTTTGACAATGCCGGTGCTATGATGAGTGTTGATGAGACACTAATGTGCTCTTTCCAAATATTAAAGCCCGCCGATAAAAAAACAAAGCTCAATTTTGGAAGTACAACTACTGCTAAGCCTGGAAACTCTCCGGCAGGTGTAAAGGTAGGAAGATAGTTTAGTATTTTCTGGCAACATATGCTCAACTTAATAAATAATACTTATGTAGTTTGCGCACTTCAGTAGGAACATATCGTATGATGTGGCTGACTTGTGAAAGAAATATCTTTTGATATAAGCTTCTTTGAATCAATATAGATTTTTGTGAATGTTAATCACCATAGCAAATTGCCATTTTCACAACAGCTTGCTTTTTGTATATGGTTGAGAATTGATCTGTGAATGTATTTGGGATTAGATTACGATTTTGTTAGTGCATGTCGCTCATTGGTTCATCCTAGAATCTGTTTTATTTCTCGCTTCTTTGTTCATGAAAGGTTTAATGCGGCCCTTGTACCACATCACTTGGCACTGATTTTGTCCATGTTTTTTATATTGTACATTTTTTCATCCTTCATGCAAATATAATAATTTATAATCCAAATTCGTCTCCCTCTTATTGTTCCTGGCAGTCCTTCCTTGGTGCAAAAGTATGATATTAAGCCGTGTTATAAAGATTGTTGCGTAACTTCTAGTCTGCCTGGCCTTGAGCTCCCAATGGTTGCAAGAAAAGTTGAGGTCCATTCCGTCCACTATGATATTTGGAATTGTAAAATCAAAGGGAAAACACGATCATGTACTTTGTAAACCATTGTTTTTTTATCGGTACAAATTCACATTTTGAGATGGAGTCATAGTCTCTATCTTCAGTTGTACACGAAGAGTTGGTATATTTTCTGAATTGTAAGCTTCTCAAGCGTAGAAGAATATATGTGGCTGAGAACCATTTAAAAATGCTTATATGAGGCTGGTAAGACTGAATTATCTCTGATTCCCAGTATACTTCTCATATTTACTTATGTGGGAAATCTTGTTTTAGTTCAGGATCTTCTACATTTTAACTTGATTTCCTTCATAAACTTCGAGTCAGTTTCATGTGTATTGATTTTGTCAGTTCTGATATAGAATCTCAAAAGAAAAATGTTCCTTGGCTGCATGCAGACTAAAGTTTATGGTTCCTTGTGGGATTTTTGTGTTGAAGCCAGTAGCTATTAATTAGAATGACATACAGATTTGGTCCTGCTTCTAATGAATAACAAGTTTTGGTCAAAATAAATACTGGTAACAAGTTAGTTACTGTATCTTCCTTAAAAAAAGTTAGTTATTGCATCCATTAAAGTAGCTGGGATCCAGTAAATTAGAATTTTTTTTGATTTATTAGCTAGTGACAGAAAGCACTCATCAGAGAAATAAAATGGTACACTTTTAAAAATAATTTACCAATGGTCGGTTTGATTGAATTTCTGTCAATTTAACTCTAATTACCTCGATTAACCACTAGTTAGCAAGAATGATAATTTAAACACCTATACACCAACAGAAGAAATAAATAAAGAACATAATTTATATATTTCTTAATCCTTGTACATCAAACAGAATTTGTATATAGCCATCTATGTTACAAAAGCTCCGTTTAGGAGAACCAACAAAAATAACTCATTGATCTAAAAGGAGGAGATGGGAACTAAAGAAATTTTCTTGCACCGCGCTTTAGTGGCTGAATATTGTCACCAATCACTCCACCTTTCAAGATCCACGGATGCACTGCAACAAGGACATAAAGAGAAACATACATTAATATACATAAAATCCCACCTTAAAGTTAAACTGATGCATCAATTTAAATAAATTTAGATTGAAAAACTGGAAATTCACATCAATAAAAAACTGGAAATTCAAATCAACAAAAAAGAGAGAGAGGAAGGTGAACATACTCAAAGCTTCCTCAGCTGATATTCTTTTAGAGGGATCCCTACAAATCATCTTCTTGATAAGATCAGTAGCAGGTGTCGACATAGATATAAATGTTGTCATTGGAAACCTCAAATTTGTCTTCAAGATAGCCTTAAAAGTATCACAAGGAGTTTCTCCATGAAAGGGCTCTATTGCACACAACATTACATAAAGAGTAACACCACAACTCCAAACATCAACTTTGGTACTATCATGTTCTTTTCCCAAAATTACTTCAGGTGCCATATAATGAAATGTTCCAACACATTCGTTCCTTTTCTTTCCACCCTCAAATAACCACTCTGCACTACCAAAATCAGCAAGTTTAATGTTTCCATTAAAATCAAACAAAATATTATCTGGTTTTATGTCTTTGTGTGCTATTCCATGCTTATGGCAGTGCACTATTGCTTCTAGAAGGTTCTTCATGTACGTAGCAGCTTGTTGTTCCGATACAGGACCTTTGAGGATGCGTTCCAAGAGGTCATAATTGGGCTGACAGAGTTCAAGAACGATGAAGGAGAAATCGGTGTCTTCGAAGGAATCAAATATTTTAAGAATGTTCGGGTGTGGAGAGAGGTGTTTCATGATTTTGGATTCTTTGACGAAACATTTAATGTCTGTTGGATTGGCTAGTGGATGTTTGTTAATTACTTTGACGGCGTAGGTTTGGTTTTTAATGGTGTGATAGCATTGGAAAATTGTGCCGTAGGATCCCTTGCCTATTTCTTTCTGTACTTCGAACTGTTTCTTCTCAAGGGTTTGTTCAAACTTTATTTTTTCTTCCATGATTTTTGTGTAGTTCCTTCACACCTTTGGTCTTATGAAATTGAAGTAGGGTTTGATTGTTATGGTTTGGTTTTACGATATTGAAGTAGGGTTTGATTGTTATGTTTTGGTTTTACGATATTGAAGTAGGGTTTGATTGTTGTAGTTTTAAGCTATAGGTTTTTTGTTTTAGAGCAAGACGTGTACAAGTCACTAGAGAAAGAGTTCTCGGTTTATAACTTTTATAGAGATTATATAACTGTATTTAGCTAACATTATGGGAGTAATTTGAATAGATTGCGGATTAAGTTAAAAAGGAGCTCCGGTAAATAGGGTTTGGATGCAGATATATGGCAAAAAAAAATATCTAACGGTTGAGATTTTAAATTAAAAAACAATAAAAAGTTGTTGCGATATGAGAAAAGAAGGGAACATGATTTGTTTGTTATTATTATGTATTTTCATTAAACAAATATTTATTTTTTAATTTAAAATCTCAACCGTTAAATATTTTTTTGCCACATGTTTTGCATCCAAATCCTAAATAGAGTAAATGGAGCATACCGAACTCATTAAAAAGAGGCTATCTTGTAAAACTGGAGAGTCTCCCTTATCATAAACAACAAAGAACGTGAGCTAAAATTATGGGAAGATATGATATAGTTAATTAGTGTTTTTCTTTTTTGGTAGAGGATGTAGTTAGTTAGTTCTTGGGCTATTTTTTTTTTTGAAGGATAGTACTTAGTGTACTTGTTACCCTTTTTTATCGTAATTTCTTTGTTATTAAAAAAAATATGCTGGTGTCATTTAAAAAGTAAGAATTCATAATATATTTATTCATCAAAAAATAATTTAGGTTATATATACTGTATTTATTATATTGTTGGTATTATCGAAAAAGATAAGTATAATTTGTTACTTAAAAAAAAAAAGATTACAGTGTGTTACATTTCTACAAAAAGTATAGTTTTTGTTACAATATGAAAGTGTAAAATATTTGTCTATATTTATACTATATATAAATAAAATAACTCATTTCAACTCTTTTGGACTGACTCTTGTAAAAAAAAAAACTCTTTTGGATTGATTTTTTTCTTTTTAAAAATGCCCTCAATTTTGAATACAAATAATACATGTAACAAATAGATTTTTTTTGAAGCAAACATGTAACAAATAGATAAGAATAAATTTAAATATTAAAAAAATGTTACAAACACGATATATACAAGGGTCGGGGTTCGAACCTCGAACATCCCACTTGTTCACCTTACAAAAGGTGAATTCTAGCCACTAGACTATCTGACAGAAAATAAATAAATAATTAAAGGGGACGCATGGTAAACAAAAAAAAAAGTGATGCACGGTTTTTTGAGTGTAACCTAATTTCAATATAACTAAATTTACTGTCAAATAGTTTTACTCCTGCATCCATTAATTATGACTTGGTTGATGTATCCTTAACAATTTAATTATTTTTCAAATCTAAATATGAATCTACACCATAATTTGTTCAAAAAAAAAATCTACACCATAATTTAAATACCACATTTTTGGAAAATGCTAAAGATCCCGAAAAAAAAAAATAAATGTATTAAATTAAGGTTTAAATATGTTTTCGATCCCTATAAATATATCAAATTTTCGTATGTAGATTTCATATTTTTAAATAATTTTTTTTGTAGAAAAGTTTAATTTTTTGGTGGTGTCCTGGGTTCAAACTCCAGACCTTGCATATATTATGCATTGTCATTACCAACTGAGTTAAGCTCACGGCGACCGTAAAAAAGTTTATAATATTATAAGAATCTCTAAAAAAAAAAAAATTAACAAAACTTTACTTAAATATCAATTTTTATAGTTTTGGCCCTTAAAAAATCATATTTAATTCATGTTTTTTGTTAAAAAAATTCTACTTTTTTGTGTGGAGAGATTTTCATAATATTCTACACATTTATGCACAATTTCATTAAAAAATACAAAGGTTAAACATGAGTTAACTTAAAAGTAGAGACTAAAACTGATGATTGAAAATTTTATAAAATCTAAAAGTCGATGGAAAATTTTAAGGAGACTAAAACGAAAAATTGATATATTTATAAAGACAAAAAACATATTTAACCCTTAAATTAGGGTATACGAAATATCTATCAATCAAATTTTAGAAAAATGTTCAAGTAATAAGTTAATCTTCAACTTTCATTGAACATTCCCTCAAAAAAAAAAAAACTTTCATTGAACATGGCGTACATTTAAATTTAAATAGAATTCAGTTCTGAAATAAACTCATCCAAAAAAGATACGATCATATTGTAATTTAGTTTAGTTTGTTTTTATAATAGGATACAATTATTCCTTGAAAAAATAATAATAAGAGGATACAATTAGTTAGGTTTTTTAGTGGATAAATACCTCAAAAGTACTATAATAAGAGATAAATATTTAAGGGAATTAATTATTCCAAAACATACAAACACACTTCAGTCAAGTCTCGATGAATTGTAAACTTCTGCCCTAAAAAAAATCAATTGTAAACTTCTAAAATTCGGTCGAAATTTCATTATCCAAAATAAAAATTTAACCAAATATAATGATTTGGAGATTACTCAACATCTTTGTGACACACAGATGCACATAAAAAACAAAGCACTACTAGATCTAAGTAGGGCATGTACTAAACTTTTAGGTGCCTTGGACAAAACAATAAAATGTGTTCTTTTAATTATTTTAATATTTTTCTTGTATTTTTTGTTGGAAATGATTCCTTTATAATCAAAGTTCTCTAAAATATTTTTTTAATAGAATTAATCAAAGTAAATTAAAAAGTATATATATATATATATATATATATATATATATATAACTACTAAGTAAAAAAGTCACCGTGAGCGTAAAAATAATAATTTTAATGTCCCTACAAAATGGTGGTTGCCGCCCTTCCCGTCCACCCTCAGGGCCACCCCCGGATCTAAATAAAGTTTTGAAGTTTTTTTTTTATTTAAAAATTGCATCAGCTTAGTTGAAATAACAAAGAAAAATCAACGAAACTAAATAAAATAAAATAAAATAAAACGAAACTATAGAAAAGAAAATACATACTACCTCCGTTCTTAATTATAAGATCATTTTGAAAAAAAAATTTGTCCTTTTTTATAAGAACCCTTTGTTATTTCCAAATACATTAATTATTTCTTTACATACATGTCCCTATTTATTATACATATTTTTCTTCAATCAACAATAAATAACATATTGAAAGCATAAATCAACTCACTCTCTCTTAAAGGATAAAATTGTAAAAACAATAGTAATTACAAACATATTAAATACAAATATCCACTATCTTAATTCCCATTATTTTTTTCAAAAAAGCTCTATAATTATGGACGTATCATCTGAACAATAAAAAACAAGTTGAAAAAGCGAAACCCTTTTGACTTGACCACATTGCTTCAAAATCTAAAATCAAAAAAAAAAAATAAACATTTTTTCTCAACGTGATTATCGTCAATTTAACAATCAATCATATGCAAGAAAAAAGCTTGTTAAAAAAAAATCACATGCAAGAAAGTCATCAACTACAATCACAAAAAATTAATACATAATGCATGATTAAGAAAAAGGGTTAAGCTGAAAAATGAGTTGGTAAAGAAGCTTACCAGGGTATGACAAGTGAGATATGCGACTAGTTCAAGAAGAGAGTGAGTTGAAAATAAAAGTGAAGAAATGTTGAACTAGAACGGAATTTATAAGAGGGTGTTGCTAACCGGTGCCCCGAGTTACTGGTTAAGGAATAATAATATTAATGTGTTTTATTTAATTTCATTCAATTAAAGTGAAAAGTTTATCAACTTAATTAAAATAGAAAAATGCTACATTTAATACTATTTAAAAAGATACGCTACCTTTCATTTGTTTTTCTTGTCAACTTAATGTATTAAATTTGTTTCCATTTTTTAAGACTAATTAATGTACATTTTACAGTAATTGCCAATCTATACACGGTGTAAATATACGAACATTTACTGTGTAATTAATCTATACAGGTGTAAATATACGAAAACTTATGATTTTTAATTCCTTAAAAAAAAAATCTGATTTTTAATTATACAAACATTTATAATTATACACGAAAATATTCATGCGAATCTATACACGAAAATATTCTATACACGGTGTAAATATTGTACCAAAAAAAGAAAAAAAGAATTAGGTTTAGCATTTCTCTAGCACACCATACATGCATACATACATACACGTTTTTCTCCACTCTCCATATACACTGAATCGTTCTCAATCTCAACAGCGATCTTCACCATATTGATATCATCATATCAATATCTCATAAACACGATCCATATCTAGCGTCATCGATCCTCACCATAACGTTCTCGTTAGTTCCTTGGCTTTTCTGGTATCAATCTGCAACCAATTTGTTTTCATAGGGCATATCATCTTTCATTTTCGTTTGTTTTATAAGTATTTTAATATTTTAAAACCTATTTGCTTTTCAGGTTGACTTAACTCCAGAAAAGTATTGATATATTTTTGTTTGCCCGGTTACGAATGATGAGGTAACTATAGTGTAAGTTCAATTTCCGATTTGGTTCATAATAGTGATTGACATCATATATGATATATCCCTGTTAGTGTAAGTATTTATTTTTTAGGTATTGCTTAAAATCTATTTGAACCCATAATTCCAATCATCTTTGGCAGCATATATGGTTTGCTTTAGTTCTATGTTTATTCTCATAATCCCATTACCCTCTTTTTTTTTTTTTCGTCTTCTTCTTCTATCTAGAAAGCCATGTGTTTGATCTGTTTAGGTTTTATTGATTTTTTTATTTATCTGTAAAAAAAAAAAAAAACTAAAAAGCTTAAACCAACTAAGCGCGAAAGACAAAGAACACCTCCCACATACAAGTGCTAAATAATCAAATTAAATTTAACAACAATAATCAAATATACACATTCTCAACCCAATAGCAAATTGGGTTTGAAATCCCTAAAAAAATTATTCAAAATTAATTAAAATAACAAAATGAAACGCAAGTCATTAAAGGGCGGTCTACATCATGGTTTGTTTATTTAGATTGATTTATCTGAACTTGTCCACTAACATAAACATTGGTTTAAGAGAATTTATTACAATAAATAGGATCACTATCTATTTTAGTGAATGGGATTCAATGTTGCTAGAAGAAATATAGGCCTACATAGTTTCCGTTACTACAGTCTATTTCCATTTCTTGTTTTCTGATAAAAATATAAACATTTAACAATGTGACATTATTTTTTTGTAAATGAAATAAAAAAATCACAAAAATGAAAATAAAAATATCACAAATCTTTAAACTCCTAGCAGATATGTGCCGGGAAATAATGCAGAAATTTTTTGATGTATTAGATATCTTGTTTTCATTATGGTCCAAACCCATTAAAATGTTTTCGGCCTTTACATCACGTCGATGTAGAAGACCACGAGAGTGCATATACTCCACTATGTTTATC
This sequence comes from Medicago truncatula, assembly GCF_003473485.1. Classification (NCBI taxonomy): domain Eukaryota; kingdom Viridiplantae; phylum Streptophyta; class Magnoliopsida; order Fabales; family Fabaceae; genus Medicago; species Medicago truncatula. Next base: position 55,038,673 of record NC_053048.1, read on the forward strand.
TAGGTAAAGTGATAACCATATTGAAAACAAATTAGAAAAACACTTTTAACTTCATGTTAAAAATATGGTTTTCTTGAAATTGAAACTATAATTACCGGTTGTTTAGCAAGCATCAACATTGTTTTTAAAGAAATTTTTTTGTTGCAAAAGTTAAACAAGTCGTTGGGACTTGATCCAAGAAGATCAATACCCATGATTGTAGTCACCCTCAACTTGAAACCACTTCATATAAGGTATGATAGCTTCAAACAAAAATTAACTCGTTAATTAGATCAATGTTATCAATTGTAGAAAATAATGGTTCATTCAAATTCTATAATAGTTTTAAGGATTTTGAATGAACCACTAATTTCTACAATTGACAATATTATGAAGTCGTTTGAAGTTTAGGGAGCCTACATAGCCATGGCTATTGATCTCTTGGACTAAGTCTCGACAATTTGTTTAAATTTTCTAACATAATTTTTTTGTTAAAAACAGTGTTCATGCTTTCTAACCAACTAGTAAGAATAGTTTTGATTTCAAGAAAACCATGTTTTTAACTTGAAGTTAAAGTGTTTTTCTGATTTGCCTTTAATATGGTTGTCACTTTATCTAGATAAACATAGTGGAGTATATTTACTCTTGGGGTTTTCTAAATTGTGATATAAAGCCCGAAAATGAACTAATGGGTTTAGGCCATAATGATAATATGGTATCATATATTTTATGCATTTATCTACTATGGAGTTTAAACATTGGTAATATATTTTTGTCATATGTGATTTTGGATTTCATTTACAAGAAAAAATTTCTCTTAGATTTATTTTTCTAAAAAACATGAAAATGGAAGTAGTAAACATAAACAAAAAGCATATAGGTCTTTATTTCTTCTAAGCAGTGTATCCCTTTTACCAAAATATATTGTGTTACTGTGTAAATGTTACAGATATAAATGATTGACCACGACCTTGGGAAAAATTATCACAATCTTCCACTCACGTAAGCATATACAATACATGTATCTAACATATAATTTTGACTATGGACCGGAGTAAGCTTGTTTTCCTTTATTCTAAATGTTTCTATTGTAGTTTATTCCCTTTTCTATTTGTTGTTATAAAAGTTTAACGTTGTTAAATTTCTAATTCACATATTGTCCAAAAATAAGTGCTTCTTAGTGTGCTAAATTATATGTTGTCTCCTTTAGTGTGATACTTTATATACCAAAAAATTAATTTATTATTGTTTTGGTATGATAACTAAGTTTGTCCAATATTTAGATATTGTGTTCCTATATAAATATTACATATATAAATGATTACCATGACCTTAGGGAATATTATCACAATCTTCAACTCAATTAAGCATATACAATACATGTATCTAACATATAATTTTGACTATGGAGTAAGCTTGTTTTCCTTTACATTGATAACTTTAAAGATCTTAAAATTTTAACCTCCAATTTCAAAGAAATTATTGTTTGTATGAAAGAAAAATAAATAATACTAGTTGGCATAGAACTACAATAAACTAAATAAAAATCAGAAAAAGACGATCCAAGTTCTTACACTTTTTATGTTGTAAAAAAACTTCATGTTGTAATGAAACAAACAGGGGAATTAAAAAAAAAAAAAAACTAAAGCACGTATGACATTTGTTATTATCATGCATGCATAATATTAGTAAAAAAAACCATCATTATGTCCTGAAATTGGCTAACCAATTTTTTTTTTTTTTTTGAATAATATTGGTTAACTATTTATCACTCTCTCAATCTGAAATTACAAGTTGCTTTGATAAAATTTTTGTATCAAATTATAAGTCTATTCAGGGTTGGTCCAATGTATTTTTAGGCCTAGAGCGAAATTCAAATAAAGGCTTTTAAGTGTGTTTATAGAGAATAAGACAAAATTATAAAAAAAAATCCATATGTTTTCTCAATCGATAGTAATTCTATATGATGTGTGTCACATTGTATTTTGTCAACTAGAAATCAAACTTTGGTTTGTCACATTGAAAAACTATATCTTCTTTCGATATAATCAACAGCCGTTAGTGCGTGACCTTTTTAATATATATACTCACATGTGTGTGAGAGTGTATGCGCGTGTTGAAAATAATATTTAATATATACATTATTTACCAATTGTTAGAGATCATAAAATAAATAAATAAAAATATTTAGGGTTTAGGAGGGGAAGGGAGGGGAGCGTTCGCTTTTATTTTTAAATTACGAACAATGTAAAATGTTTTTTTAAAATAAATTAAGTGTTTTTGAAAAATTCATATGATCATTTATCATGTTGTTAATTCAATTTTCTAAAAATTATTTTATAAAGTCTGTGATTTAAAAACGAAAAGTAAGCTCTCCCCTCCTAATCCCTCCATCCAAACACACCCTTAAAGATCTTAAATATTCATATCGTGTTTATTACATTTTTTTTCATATTTAAATTTATATCGTGTTTATAAGTCTATCTACATTTCCGTTGATCCATTTAATGTTACTTTTTCTATTGTACCCTTTGGCTATTTCCTCCTCTTTTTTTTCTAACATTAACAAACAAAATAACGTATCTATACTTTAAACTAATTATGCATCTAAACATATGTTCATCGTTGCTTCGAATAATTAGAGTCGGGATCTTTTTCAAGCACCTTGACATTTCATCCACTAACAGTAGCATTGTCCTTATCTTTTTTCTTTGAGTGTGTTTGCAATTCCATCATTCTTTGTGTTGTAAACAAACAAACCTATCACAGATCCTGCAAGCTTTTGCTGCATATCTTTGTGTGCAATTTTTAGTTTTTGCTAGTTTTTGACAGTTCATTTTTTGAAGAAAAAAACAGTCTTTAACAATAATACGAAAAACAAGTTTATTTATTATTGTAGGTACTTCATGATCACTTAAATAATTCGGATGTTTTGCAAATGAAATCATTTCTAACTTTGGAGCAAACTTACACAGATGTTAAGAGTGAAGCTTTTGTCAAATATAAATTAAGAGTTTTACTCTTTGGAGAATCAAATAAAAATCATTTGAGAAATTTCTAATGGTTAAGGGAACAAAATGAGCATAATTGTGAACAATATATAAAATAAGGTTTTACATCATTAATCAAGAAAATCACAATCGAAATATTTTATTGAATATTGTTTAATGTGATAATAAATCTCTCTATAAGGTTGCAAACTGTTGTGAACATATTGGCTCGAGTTTTGTGAACAATTAAACCATAAGATGATCATTTGTGGAGTTGTTTAAATTATTATAAGTTTATACGAAAATGTAAAAAATTAATTTATAGGATAAAAAATATAGAAATTTATATTACAAAACCAAAATTAAAGATGATACATGAAAAGATGGTGTACCTTTCCACTTAATTTGCAATTGCAACTCTTTATATAAATCAAAACATAAAATAAAAATGAATTAAGTTCTTACTCTTTTTTTGTTGTAAAGAAACAAACCCCATCTTGCTTTATATAGTAGAGGGGGAGATCAAAAAAAAATATAAAAAATTAATGCACACGTTGTGGAGTTGTTTAAATTATTATGAGTTTATACGAAAATGTAAAAATTTATATTTATGTTTGAATGCAAGTGAATTTTGTTAATTCATCATTTGATTAATTTAGAATATAAATACACCTGCGTCACTTTTCATAGATAGAGATTTTGCGTCTTCTACAATTACAAAACCAAAATTAAAGATGATACCATGAAAAGGTGATATAATCAACATCCGTTAGTGCCTGACCTTTTTAATATATATACTCACATGTGTGTGAGTGTATGTGCGTGCGTGCGTGCATGTTGAAAATAATATATAATATATACATTATTTACCAATTGTTAGAGATCTTAAATTAACAAAATAATATTGAGGTTTACGAAGGGAAGGGAGGGGAGCGTTCGCTTTTATCTTTTAAATTACAATGTAAAATGTTTTTTTTTAAATAAATTAAGTGTTTTTGAAAAATTATATGATCATTTATCATGTTGTTAATTCAATTTTCCAAAAATTATTTTATAAAGTCTGTAATTTAAAAACGAAAAGTAAGCTCTCATCTCCCTTCCCCTCCTAATCCCTCCATCCAAACAAACCCTTAAAGATCTTAAAATTTAAACCTCCAATTTCAACCTTATAAGAATTAAACAACAAACTTTACATTGATAAAGAAACATCACCTTCTTTCTTAAAAAACAAATTGCTCGAGTGCCTTTGCAATTCCATCATTCTTTGTGTTGGAAACAAACAAACCCATCACAGATCCTGCAGGTTTCTAATGCATTTCTTTGTGTGCGATTTTTAGTTCCTGCATGTTTTTGACCTTGAAATTTTAGTCCATTTAAGAACAAGTATATGTATTATTGGAGGTACAATAGAGCAAGCTTACACGCATATTACAAAACCAGCAATAGAATTTCATTACAATTTAAATCACTGTTTCATTTGCAAGTAGCGAGTAATCCTTGCTTACACACATCCAGCACGGTTCTTATTATTGTGTAAATGGAGCCTTGCATATGAAACTCTTTTCAAGATGGTACCTTGAAAAGAAACTCCATTTGCACAAACAATGACTTAAATACAAGTATACGTAGAAAATTATATTACAAAACCAAAAATAAAAGACGATATCTTAAAAAGATGACACCTTTGCAATCACCACTCTATTGCTCTATTGTTTGTATGAAAGAAAAACAAATAATACTAGTTGGCAAGAACTACAATAAACTAAATAAAAATCAGAAAAACATAAAATAGAAATGAAAAGCATTTTCTCTTTGATGGAATCGATTAAGGGTATAATCGGAATAATAAAAATTAAGTATAAATTTACTTATTTAATTTCTTGACCTCTTGGACCAAGTTTCGATGATTTGTTAAATTTTTCAACTTAATTTTTTTGTTAAAAACAATGTTGATGCTTTTTGATCAACCAGTAAGCATCACCATTGTTAAAGTGTTTTTTTTAATTTCAAGAAAACCATATTTTTAACATGAAGTTAAAGTGTTTTTTTTTTTTTTCTTTATGATTTGTCTTTAATATGGTCGCCTCTTTACCTAGATAAACATATATAGTGGAGTATATGCTCTCTTAGGGGGTTTTCTACATCGTGATATAATGCTTGAAAGTTGAAAATGTCCTAATGGGTTTAGGTCACAATGCAAATAATGTATCATAATTTTTCTGCAATTATCTACTATGGAGTTTAAACATTGGAAATATTTTTATTTTCATTTGAGATTTCGGATTTCATTTACAAGAAAAAATTATCTTGGTTAAATGTTTTTATTTTTTCGAAAAACATGTGATGGAAGTAGAAAATAGAAACGAAAACCATATAGGCCTTTATTTCTTCTTAGAAATGTATCCCTTTCACTAAAATATATAGTGTTGCTATGTATCGTATGCTATATTTCCTGATTTACATGTAAATGTTTACAGGTATACATGGTTGACCATGACCTTGGGGAAAAATATCACGATCTTCACACACAGGAGCATATACAATACATGTATCTAACATATAATTTTAATTTTGACCATGGAACAAACTTGTACTGGATCAATCCGATCCATTTTTTAAATTTGCTATGACGATGTCTTGGTGGAACAATCAGCAGCAGGCTAATTTGAATCTCTTATACTATTATTTATTTGGAGCAAAAATGACAATTGCACAAATCATTAGTTTATTAGTGTTTAAACGGGTTTACGATCCTCTTAATTTCTCAAATCAATAGAGGAATACTGTCTCGGTCAAAATTAATGTAATTTATTTTTTTTGAAACATAGTATATATGATGAAATGCATTGGTTGTTTTTTTTTTTTTTTTACAAAAGTTACACATTTTCAATTAACATTTTTTACCGCTGCTTTAGCATTTTTCTTATAAAGAACTCATGAGTGAAAATGAACAGTTAAAAAATATTTGGGCGAAAACAATTTGTAGTTAATTTTTATTTTGAAAAGTGTACTTTAAAGTCTTCACTACTTATACTAGAAAAAAGGTAGGGGGAAAACAACATATTGACAAAATAAAAATTGGGGGAAAATTGAGCTTGGCATTTGATATATTAAAGTCATTCAAATGTTACCATTTCCAGTCATGTTTTATGCACTCAATCAACAAACAAGAAGGACGTAAGTGGCAGAAACAAGAATGGAAATGGCTCAACAACAATTTTATATTTACGTACAAGTAAAGAATATGTAACATGAAACTAGCTATCAGAGAAAGATGACTTGGACGTGAATTAACTAGCTAATTAATTTTAGAATTATACTACATATATATAATTAAGTACTAAACTGGAATGAAAGAAATAGTGATGATCACCAGTTTAATATAATCATTTGATGATCACGAGCATTGTGGATTGTTGCCAGGGCCACCATAGTAAAAGTATGTGCCCCATTTGTTGTTGTAGGAGCTCTTGATATTGTAACAGTTTTTGTTCTGGGCTAAGGTTAAGATGTTGGTCGCGGAGGTGAGACTGTTGTCGGTGTCTACGATCTCAAGGTTCCTGAAGTAGCTTGCTTTTCCAAAGCCATCTTCAGCAAAGTGGCCGGAACCCATTTGAGTGGAGGTGTGTTGGCCATTGGCGCGACTGTTCACTACCTCGCCACCCCATTGGACCATGGTGGCACGGTCGGCTAAGTGTGTGAATAACTCTACTGGCCAATACCCTATCAATGTGCCGTCACCAAATCTCATCCACCAGTTCCCAAGTTGTGGATCCTAAATTGACAATTATTAGGCAATGTATACTACATATATATATATATATATATTATTTTTACAATGAAAATGTATATAGTAAAATTGTATGTATGAGAAATAAACCTTCCAGATGAGTATGGTGATGTCAAATTGCTTGGCATTATAAGAAGAGAGAGGAGAAATGGAAGCTCCAATGGCTATCTTGCTATTTGTTTGAACAAAACCAGCACAAAGAAGGTTGTAGCATCCAGTTGCTTGATATGTGTCACTCTGCGTGCTTATAAATTGTTTAATCAACAAGAATTTTAACGAGTAAAATTAGAGAATAAACCCAACAAAAGAAATATAAAATCAAATGCAATGGAAAAAAGAGAAAAAGATGATGAAATGCTAACCGTCCAGTAAGTAAATAATCTGGGTCTGCTGTCACCATAAAGCTCCGGACTGACCTAACTAGTGCAATTATCAAAAGCTTCAGAATAATGTTTTTTTTTTTAATTTGAATTTCTTCATATCGAATAATGTTTCTTCTGACCTTGGTCAGATATTGAAAATCCTTCTTACATTTTTTTACAAATACTACTATAAAATAGTGTATTATGTGTCCTTTTTGTGGTGTATGAAAGTTTCTGAAAAAATCTTTTTGCATATGATGTCTCTATTAAACAATATGTACTTCATAGTAATTAGAGATATATTTTAAAGGATTAAATATTACTTTTGACACAATGTTACTATAATCTGAAATTGAAAATTGGAGTTTAGAATAAAATACCTGCCAACCAGCTTCAATGCTATTAAGATCTGAGCCACCAAAAGATCCAGAAAGAATCCAAATTTGAGAAAGACTAAATTCGTTGACTACTTCCACCGTTGGATCCCACACATTTATTGTTGCTTTTGCCCCATACACCTCTTCCCCCGATTTTGTGAACGCAATCGCATGCTACACTCAAGGAAATTAATGCAAATTTCGTTAATTAATTTATATTTTTATAAATGCGATATGGACAGTTAGGGACATAGGACCAACATAAATAAATGAATAGTAGCTATCCAAAGACCAAAAATAGAGACAATTAGAGCAAACAAAGCAATATGAAATGATGATTAATACTAATACACACCTCATGTCCCTCTCCGTTATTAACAACTTCTGGGGGCTCATTGCGACCGAATAAAAGTTGTGACCGTCGTTGTTTCTTCCCATATTCATACAAAGATTTAGCTCTCAACACATCATGCACCGTGCTCCGCCGTATCGGTACAGTTCCTTTTGGACAACGTGTCCCATTTTGGTGCCACATTTGCCATGCCACACCACTCTTACTACTTCTCTCATCTTCTCTAGACTCTTCATTAATATTCATATCCATTCCCTTTGGCATCGTCGTTGGTCTTTTCTGTTAATACATTTTTAGTATTAAAACAAAAACTAATCAACCCTAGGAGTCAAGTTAATTGGATTCAACACTCTTCCCTTTCAAACCAATAAATAAATACAAATCAATAGAAAACGTTTTGCTTTGGTATTTAAATATATATTTCATAGTATATAATTCATCAAAAAGTGAAATAACCAATATTATCTTATCTGTTGAAAACAAGTTAGTGACATTATTTTGGAAAATAATATCATGTTATATGAATCAGTATAAGGACTGCTTCAACTCATTACGAAGGAGTCCGAAAACCAACAGAAAAAAAAAAAAAAAAAAAAATTAGACATGCATAGCAAAATTATAAATTAAATATAAAATCTTTTTTGATTAATACTAACTACTCATTTTAGAGGGGACAAATTTATAATATTAAGGAATGCCAGGAAACGCTAGTACAAAATGAAAATAAAATGTAGATCAAGTTTAAAAAGAAAAGTAGAATAACCATATGTGTGATAAAAACATATACCTGGATTTTGTGATTCTTTAAAAGAGGGTGATCTAAGGCTGGTTGCTTTCTTTTGTGAACACAATCTATGAGATCACCATCTTGACTCTGAAGTAACAAGATTCAATAGCAAGTATTTAATTTATAATTATCATATAAGAATAAAGGAAAAACAACAATATAGCTAGGCTTAGCGTACACACAAATTTTAATATTATGAATTAATAATAATAATAATAATAATAATTTTTATAAGAATTAATTGGTAATAATATTACCTCTATAGTAAGGACAGGAGGCTTGTTAATCTTGTTCAAGTGCCTCTGAATCCTTTCAAGTCTCAAACTACTAACTTGCCTGTACTTAGTGTAGTTTAGGTTGATGCATTCAACTCTAATAGTTGTTTGTAGAAGGAAGGTGAACGAGAAAGCAAGAAGAAGATGAAGAGTGGAAATTCTTTTCTTCCTCTCAACAATAATAGTGTCCATAATTTCTCTTTCAACGCCAAGAGAGAAGAAATAGGTAAAAAAAAGGAGCTACAAAACCAATACTAGTAATGCAATCAGCACAAAGTAAATCTAACTTTCATGGACATTTCCATTTTACCATATACCCAAACAAATAAACCTAACAATGAAAAGGGAAATTGAAAAACGACTTTTCTTGAGAGGAAGAAAATAGGAAGGTAAAAAAACCTTCTCTTTCTATTTCTCTTTCTTTTCCTGTCTTAAATATTGTATTAATGGTGAGGAAAGGATGGTGGGTGAGGTTAATTAAATTTTTAGCTAAGAGAGACCCTCTTGGACTATCATGTTATGATTGCATTTTATTCATGTATATGATAGTAGTAATAATGGTACATATATGATGAATGAGCTATAAACACATTGATTTTATGATGCTAGCTGTTCAAGGTTGCACAAACGTTAAGGAGATGGGAAGAAAAGAGAAATTTGCGGTTGGCATGGCTGGCATCAATGTTGAAACATAATGAAAGCATTATAAAAACTCAAACCTACCCAACTGAAAACAATCCCCTTTTTATTGCACTCCTTCAATGTGCATCTGCCACCATACACATTTCCATTAATATTTCCATCCAAACTGATATCTACCCTTCTAGTAGTAATTTATTTCCAGCCTCTTTCCTCTATCCAAACTAGTACATACTCTCTCCATCCTTAATATTTATAGTCCTTTAAATTTTGACACACATTAAAAATGATAATAAATTTAGATAAGTATAAAAAAATTTACCCTTAATTAATTTACCATAAGTTTAATACATTCAACATTGTTTTTGTTTTTGTAAGGGAACTCCGATTTTACTGAACAAATAATGTATGTGGTCTAAAAAATAAAAGGTTGTTTATAAATGAATTGAAGGGGGTATAATTTATTGTATAAACAAGTGTCCTTACGAAATTAAGAAATCAAAATAAGTAACCTGCAAATAAAAATTATGAAGTTTTACTTTGTCTAGTGTTTGAATTATATTTCCAAGATAAATTATTTTTATTTATTTCTTTCATCTTAAATTATATGATATTTTGATCATTTCACACAAATTAAGAAGTGTGTAATTATCATCCATTAATGGAATAAGATAAATTATAAAATTGAAAGAAGAAAGAGTAGTAAATAATTTTTTATATTAATTCATAAGTTTTCACTAATGAAAATTGTATCTTCATTAGTTATTTTTCATAAACTACTTTAACAAGCTTATGAATAATAAATAAGAGCTTATTTATTTGCATAAATTGTTTTGTATAAGCTCAAAATAAGTTCAATTTAAATGGGCAACCCCGCGCGATCAAAATCCAACACAATTTAATCTTGCTAGTAAGGTAAAAACCGCAAAATGCAAATAAAACAAATGCAAATTTATTTAGGCCAAATATATAAGGAAAAAAAAAAGTGCGTGTTGAGTTAAATAGGAACAATTCAATAATAATAACTTATCTTATTTAGAGTAAAAGGCCTTTTAATAGAATGAAATTTGCATTTTCGTCAGATATAAATAAATAATCCCTTTGTCCCTTATTATAAGCATCCTTAATGCTTTCCATATATATTTAGAATGTTAGTGAATTTAATGGGTTAAATGTTATATGGTGATCTTCCACAAATACCTTTTGCATTTTAGTTAAACTTTAGTTTTTCAAATTCCAAGATAAAATAAATAAAATTATAAGTGGTATGTTTGGGGGAAAAAAATAAATAAAATTATAAGTGGTATGTTTGGGGAAAAAATAAACGCAACTAGTAATATGCATAGGCCTATATTTAGTGACAAAATTTCCTCAAAAGAGACTTATAACTAGGGATGGAGGAATTACCACAATTGAAAATGCAATAATTATATTGATGCGTAGAGTGAATAAACAGTCTATTGAATAAACGGCCATCAGAAATATAACCAGCAATTATGGAAATACAGTTGCAGAGAAGGCCTCCCGATTGACTAATGAACACAAATACATTACAGAAAAAATACATATTACCACCAAAATTGAATTGGTATTAAAAACAATATAGTTACAGACAATTTGCCACATAATTTACAATTATATTGACACAATCAAATACCCAGGCCGAAAAAATTGGGTAAAAGCCTCACATTGCGTATACCTATCTATATCTTTTACTCTAATGTGGTGCCATTACACATTTTGGTTATCGATGGATATTCTGTATCCCACCCTTTTAATGTGAAATGAAAAGCAAACATCTTAGCTAGTTGACATATCTTCGTCACTGTCTCCACTGTCATCACTGCATTGCAGGAAATATAACCACGAGAGAAATTCATTAATAATTTCAGATATCGAACAGAATTTCAGTCATAATGATAATGAGTAATTAAATTTTTTCAAAATTTTCTTCATAACTCAACTATGATAATCTAAGCTAGTAAAAAGAACTCCATACTTTTCATCTTTTCATATATTACCATTGCAGAATATAACCCTAAAACCTATCCAATTTTGCATATCTTTATCTTATATAACCACATTTAAACATATCTTAAAAGAAAAATGTTAAAAGTATTTGTAATGTTTTGACCATTAAAAAAATGTGAAGTATTTTTGCATTATGTATTTATTGTATTTCTTCCATAAAATTAAATATGAGCATCATTTATAAAAGATCAAATAAAAGATCTAAATTGAGAATCGAAATGACCACCTTAGGTCGTATGACTATCACGACAAAATGAAGATAAAGAACGTTACAGATAAAATAGGAGACCGGAGAAGGGAAACCACATAGGGAAACTACCAAAAATGAGGTGTTTGACACATGTCATTTCGGCATGAGTGTTGGCCCAAGTAGATGGTCACAATCCTATCTAGACTATACAATGGTGGGAACTTTCTTCGCACTAGGATGCGTTTTTTATGTAGCTTTTGTAAACTGATGAAACATAATTGCCATTGGTGCTGCAAACAATGGTTCAACCCATTAGATGGACCTACCCAGACTAAGTCTGAATGGGTTAATGTCAGGGTACAAGGTTCAGTCTGACACAACAAGCCTTTTTTTTTTAAGAAAAAATGGAAGGAGGGAAGTTAATGGAGAGAAAATGAGGTGATAATGCCACTCTCTGGTTTGATTGGGAAGATAAAACAGAGACAGCTGGGAAAATGCTAGGATTTGCATAAATATTTCTCCCTCATTTGAGAAAAGAATTGGAGAAAAGAGGAAATTTTGCGAGGATAACAAATTTATACATCTACCAGTGCCCACCACTTGTGTTTTCCCCCTTTGTAATTTTGTAGTCCCCCTCTCAATTTACTCCTAAATTTTGCAGAGGTGACATCATTTATTAGCGTGGCATCCAGCACTCATAGCCAGCGTGACTTTTCTTTGAGATTAAAACTAAAAAATGTCAAAAATCAACCAGTACAAGTGAGAGCGAATGAAATCCCTAATTAGGGTTTTAAACTTTCACGTTTTTTCGCATTTTAAACTACCAAATTATAAAGGGTGGAAATATATCACACAATTGCAATGCTTAAGGCCAATAGTGTAATTAAGCCTTAAATGAAAAGACAAAACTTGGGTGTTGTTCTACAGGTGCTGTTAGTACTGTTGACCGATTTTGAGAGTTGCACACTGAGATTACCTAAGAGAGTTTATAAGTAGGAGGATACCCTCACCTTACAAACCTGTTTTGTAGAATTGAGTTAAGCCCAAGACAAAAATCTATGAACCAATTTTAACATATCAACTGGATTGAATTTTACAGTTAAATTTGAATTTATATGGGTTCTATTAGTATTACCATATGCATTATCCATGTTCCCATTGTGATTAGAGAACAGGAAAAACAAAGCAGAGAGTTTCACCTATGTTCTATCCTAACTCATACATATAAAGGGTATAGAAAGTTTTAAAACAAACATTTCTTTCCTCTCACTTTGCTTTCCATTCAAGCTGCAGAGAAACTTACTTTCTTCTTAGATTCCTTTTCCGACCATCCAAACAGTACATAAATTCAGCCTATTTTACAGATTGTGGTTGAAAAATTGTGTTGTCATGATCATTAATTTGGGTGGTTTGAAAAAGGGACTAGTTTCCGGTATTATTAAGTTGGGCATAATTTGAAAAGTAAATTCATGAGGGGAGTAAAAAAACCATTAGGTGGGTTTGATAAAAAAAAGAGCATGCTGACCAACTTCACCAGGGCTCACAGGATTGGGTTTTCTCCAATCCACAGCTCATGGGTTGGATCTATGTTAAACTGTTCGAAAGCAAGGAAAGACAACCCATAATAGACAACTCTAATTGCCTAGCCATTGCCAATATACTAATAGACTGAAATGCATCAAGCATTATTCTTAAAGAATTTATTTGACTTGTTTTCAAGTGGTGAGCATATTTTTGTATGTTATCATTTTAATTTCACCCTAAAATATATCATGTCGGTGTTAGTGCAGCTGTGTGACTGCCTAGCTTTGTAGTCCAGAGGGACAGTTCGAATCCCACTGAGGAATATATGACGTAGTACCTCCCACTATATTAATAATAATATTCCTCCTCCCTGATTCTTAAAAAATAAATTAGATCTTTCTCCTAAAGTGATTATTTATGAAAATGCACATTTAATAATATAAGTACCTAAATTCAGGAAACTTTGATAGACGTCTAGCATCCAAGCCAGTAATATACTTCTGTACTGCTTGAACATTTTCAGAACCTGGAAAACCCAAAACAATACAAGAGTGTAAGAAGCATATATGGATTCCAATTATTAGTTTCTAAGGTATTGATAAATTGGTGGATTTTTTTATACATGCAAGGACAAGAATTCTCTGAAAAAGAAAGGAAAAAAAAGCTGAGCTATGTTGGTTCAGTAGGCCTAGGATGGGGCCAAAAAAAGCATATAAGAAATGTGGAGGAAAAAAAGGGAAATCCTAACTTGTGCCCTTGGGGCAAAAATTTAGAAACTAAACATAGAAGCTTTTTCTTGGAAATGATGCATTTACTATCTTAAAAATTTAAAATTTAATCTTTTCAATACAAAATTGACTTTTATTCCTTTTTTTGTTTGTTCCCTTTAGCCTTTAGGGAAGGCACAAGTTAGCATGACCCAAACATGAACAAACTAACCAGGGGATATTGATTCAAAAAACTAGAGTTATTCAAACTTGATATGAGAACATTATGGTGGAGCACATTACTAGTAGTGTCATGTGGGAAAAAAACAAACTGTTTGATTAGATTCAGATTCCTTATTTCTGTTTATGATTTCAAGACTAGACATGTTTATGATTTCAAGGCTAGACGTATAACTTAATTTGTCATCTTTTGTCATTAATCAATAGATGTTGAGAACAAATTTATAATCAACATAGCTCATCAATAATGTAAGAATATAAGATAAAGAGCATATGCAAAAATGCAAGTAAATGTACCCTTTGTTAGTTGGAAGGCATGTATAGCACATCGTTCTGCAGCAAGTCTAACTGGGGTATTTGCATCTTTTAAACATTCTGCTAATGCAGGGCCAATAACCGTGCCATGTGACATTATGGCTGAAGGGTTTGCCTGCAATGTTTCATTAATTAATCAGAATATAAAATTGTAACAATAATATTCTACAGAAGGCAAGATTGTTCAAGTTCATACTTTGGCAACAGCCTTTATGGCAGATAATGCTCTTCTCCTAACTTCACTGGATTCGTCACGTGTAGATGTAACTAACAATGAAAGAACATCTTTGTAAAGTACTGTGTCAGAGGGATCCTCTTGAGCTCTATAAAGTAGCAGCCTTCCCAATGCCTTGGTCGAACTTTCTCGAAGAGGGAACTGTTATACAGAAAATTAAAAGAAATTAGAAAATAGTATAATATAACAAGATAATAGTTCAAGGTTTACAAACCTTCTCATCCTTCAATGCGTCTCTAAGGCAATCGACAACAGTTTGGAACAACGACGATGAGAAAATTGGAGCTGGATTGCGATAGAGCAAGGAAGAGATTGTAAGGATGGAGCCATGCCTAGGAGGCCAGTTTGGTGAATTAGCTAAACTAGTAACTTCCTGAATCAACTCTGTGAATTGAACAGCTTCGAGGTACTGCAGTTAGATTACAGGGAAATCAGACAAAAACAATAACATAATCCATCAATGAAGCAAAGTTACGCAACTATGACGAATACATAGAATGATAGTAATGGTAATGACATAATCAAGAAACAATTATCAATGCATCTACAGTAAAATTGTATCTATCAAAACAAAGTTTAAGAGTTACAAATGATCATTCAAATACATAAATAAGATTAAGAAATGAAATATATAAAGCTACAGAAAGAACTGTAGCATGTATTTGCTTAGCTGTTCTAAAACCTTCTTCAGTCTGTCAGGATGTTATAGACTTTTCTATGATTACATGTCATTTATAATAGCTAAAGGTTTCTGTTCAGAGAATATCTTGCAAGGCAAACTTGGGTCTTTGTATTAATACTTCGGTGGCTATCTGACTATGGATTGCTATTTGAAAATTGTATGCTTAATTTGCTTTGTGTAAATTTAAGTCTATCTCTAACTTATTTTTTCTCGCTCAAGTTCGAACAGTTTGTAAATGCAATTCTCTTCAACAATATACAAACCTGTGTCAAGACACCCAATATGCTGGCAGCATACACTCGAACTCGATCGTCATCATGATGAATTAAATCCTTCAGGACACTGTAAATACGACTACTAACAGCAGAGCTCACATTCTTCCCGGCATGCTTCAATACACCTTTCAAAGCACTCAAAATAGCTTCACGGACACCACCATCAGATCCCTAAAACATTTCAAAATCCAACAGTTTTGCAATATTGCATTAGCTTAAGTCAGAATAATAGCTAGGGTAAACTAGAATAATAGTAATAAAATTACCTGCAGACTGGAAAGCAAATCACTAACTAAAGGGTCAACCCTGGTATTGAGCCCACTGAGCATCCCAAGGGCCACGGCAGCACCAGAACGAATAGTTCTGCAGTAACATAATACCTAATAAGCAACAATAAAAGTACATACAATAATCGTTTGCAGAGTGTATCCTCCTCAGCTACAGAAAATAAAATCTAAACTTTGACACAAAAAGTCAACCAAGTAAATTGAACAAGACCAACTTAAATAGTGATGCAGTTATATAATAGATGGCTAAGCCACTAATAATTCACTTGGATCTGATTTTTTTTCTCCCTTATGGTGTTGTTAATGTCGGATTTCAATTATTAATTTTCCTTTACTTGCCTCACTCAAGGGTCATTTGCCCCTTGTGTGAGATTAGTTAATACTTGTACTTCTTTCTAGCACTTTAATACTTCAGCTAGGCCTAGTCAGTTATATTGTACTTCATTAGTTAGTTAAAGCTCTGTTAGTACAGTGATAGTTGTCACTTGATGATTAGTTAGCTTAAGAATCTAGCACTGGAAGTCTTTCAGTTAGTTAGTGATAGTGTTGAGGCTATTCATTGCAATCATGTTATAATATTACCACTCAATACAAAATTGAATTCTTGTTATCTCATTCAACCACTTAAGTCAAAATTGAAGGGCCTCTGTTGTAACTTATTCTAAATATTAGTGTAAAACAAATGGCAGACTGACAATAGATGAAGGCGAAGAGTCAATTATTATTTCATACGAACCTTGTATTATCCTGTAGACACTTGACAAAGGTTGTTTGCAGTTGAGGAAGAAAAGGTTTCAGAGAGATGCCACCCTTTCTGATCATGATAGTCAGAGTAGACAAAATTGCACTTTTTACTTGCCATGGGAAACGGTCACCTATTATGCGAATGAGAGGCCTGTGATATACATGGTTGGTAAAGTCAGAATGTATAAAAGATCAAACATCCCAGATATAGTAAATAACAACTAGTATCTCATTTGGCCATGAATCATGGAGTGCCCGCTACGCCCGGTACCGTGAGGTGATATTACGCACAATAATAAGAATGGATGAGCAAGATCAAGCTCTTAATCTACTAGTCAAAGTTGCACTTACCATATAAAAACAAGAACTGTCTAACAAAAATAATTTGACATTTCTTACAACTATAAAATATTTGACTCGATGAAGATTGTGTGATTGGGCCCCTTCTATCAAAGAGAATTCTAAACAGAAAATATCAAAATCAAATCATTTTCAAGTCACATTTTGTTTTTTAGAGATTTTTGTGTAAAGTAGAAGTTAGTTCACATTTGTTTGCAATCATAAGTCACTTTTAAATTTTTCTTTCATCTACCACAGTACGACACCCATTACAATCAAATTATTTATACTTTAGCTTCTCATTTTGATCAGATTTTATATTTTGAAGATTTTCAAAAACTGAGGCATGTTTAATCTTTAGATTTTTCTTTCATCTACCACAGTACCACACCCATTACAATCAATTTATTTACTTTAGCTTCTCATTATGATCAGATATTATATTTTGAATGATTTCAAAAACTTACGCATGTTTAACCTAAAAATGATTATTTTCTTAAAATAAAAGTTTTCCATAAAATAATCTTCAAACAAAATGACATCATCTGAAGCATGCACAGTGAAAATATAGAGATTGAAATGTATAATCTACATTAACATTTTTTACCACCACATACCCTGTTATTGGGATCACAACCTCCTTGAGCGATTGTTCACCGGCCACCTCTATCAGTTCACCGAGTCCCAATGCTGCCTGCTCTCTCAATTCGGCAGACCCACTTATGAGACCCTGATAGCATGAAGTTTTAACTAAATGAGTTTTATGTATAATCTTCAAACAACAAGTATATCACTCAAAGGAGCGTTAAGACAGCAATACTAATATCCATCGAAAGCCTCTTGGGGAATAAATTTCATCAAAGCAATGCAAAATTAATTTATTGAACTTGATGAGAAACCCGTGAAAAGGTTTTAATAGAAAGGTTAGATCAAGGCTTGGAGCGGAGAAATTTTAATTTGGGACATGGTGTTCAGGAGCTATGAACAGCGAGTCAATTGCAGCTAAATGAGATCACTCGGCTCAGACAACTGTTGCAGAGGAAAAAATGAATTCACTCCAGAGGATGTTCTTTTCAGCAACAGAAATGAGAGGAGAGTTGACGCCTGTGGAAGAATAGGAGGTAGCACGCACCGCCACACGCGGAAGAGGCTGTGATTTTAAAGCAGCGAATATAGACAGCATGTGAATCCTGATCTTGGCGGAAGATTTTGGGACTAGGTAGATTGGTGCACAGTGACTCAAATGGCGGTGTTTTCATCATGAATCTCACCAGGAAAAACTAAAAACGTGGCGGGATAAAGAATAACACGACAGCAGTAACCGGTTGAAACAAAAAGTAAAGAAAAAAAAGGCCAAATTGGAAGAGTCAGAATTCTAGGAACTAATGGCTGGGTTTCAATAGCAGTTTCCAGACTTCCTCAGCAAGGAGATACTGTGAGTTATGAAAAGCAAGGGGAGTTGATAAAGACCCTGAACCCCAAGTTTACCAAGTACTCCCTCAGTCCCTAGTTATAGGATCTATTACAAAAATTGCTGTCCCTAAATATAAGACCCTCTACAAATTTCTAGATGCATTTATTTATCTTTTTTCAAAGAGTCATGCTAAATTGTGCCCTAAGGGCACATTTTAAGAAACCCAAAAGTAGAAACATTCTCTTAAATTATGCATTCAATTAATTACAAGTAAAAAAATATTTAAATTCAAATGCATTGATTAAAGCAATATTTCTACTTTTGACTCGTTAACATGTGCCTTAAGGAAACAGATTAGTATTTCTCTTTTTCAAATATATCCCTTATTAATACTACAAATTTATCTTGGAATATGAAAAGTTAACATTGAATATATCTATATGCAAAGGGCAATTTAGTAATATTCACACATTTGTGACAAATTTACTACGCCGGAAACTTTTCTTAATACGAGTGATTTTTGTTGGAAGGTCCTATAAGAAGGGACGGAGCGAGTATACAAGAAGAGACTGAATAGGTGCCACTCGCGTCGTTATCTTAAAAACTGTGTTTCACCTGATAAAAATTAGGGGAGAGAGAGAGAGAGAGAGAGAGAAGTTTTGGCCGGAATTGAAATCGTGGGGATATGCACAGACAAGTCACACTGAAAATTGTGTTGGTTCCTTTCATTTGGTTTCGTAAATTTTCTTCATTATAATCGCTATAAAGTGTATGACTCAGATCAGAACTTCTTTTCCATTAATATACCAAATACAGTTCATTTTTTATTCTCTTGTTGGTACATATCACCAAGTAACTAGAGTAGAAAACACAAAGGGCTTATACAAAACAAAAATTCAGAAATTTCAATGAAAATAAAAAGCATACTTGGAGAAAAATTGGCAATATGGGCTGCAGTGATTTAGGAAGACAAAATCCAGGTATGAGAACTGGTCCTCCCTGCAAAACAGTTACACAAAACATAAGCATTAGTAACAATCAAAGTAGCGCCATAAGGAACTTTAAAGACAATATATGAGCGCCACAATAATGAATAATTTTCAAAATTACAGCTCTACCTTCTTCTTCCTTCGTTCCTTGTCTCGGGAAGAGGATACAGCATCACGAACTAGTTTTATATAAGAAGGGAGTACCTCCTTGGGTACCGACATAATGACCCTTGACAAAGCTTCCCAAGCAACCTTAAGAAAATTAAATTCATAAAAAATATACTCAATCTCAACAGGGTATGCAAGTAAAATATCAACAACTAATTCAGCTTACAGTAACAGTAGATGAATCAGGATCGCTCAACAAGACAATTAGGGTAGATATCATGTTTGGAGCTTCATCAACCAGATATAACTTGCTATTTTTGAAGAAATATCCTATAAGATATGAACTGGATCTTCTGATAGCAGCCTGTTCACATAAATTGTCAAAAAAAAAAAAGTTTGGAGGACTAAGTCCTGCGGTGCAATTAAGTTCCAATGATTTTACTTATTACAAGACAGATTTAACTTTATTACAAAACAGGTACCTGGCTATCACTAACACCTTTCAAAAGCTCTGATATGAGTGGCTCAACACCTTCTTCATCAATAACCAAGACTACTGTTTCAGCAGCCTTCTTAGCAGAAGTTTGAACCTCCTAGAAACAACAATCAACAAAAGAGGATTAAGTAATAGTATACTTCTACATTCAATAGAACAAAAGTTCATGATGTAGTCAAGTAAAAATTGCAAACAAGATAAAAACGTATTATCTTCAAATTATGTGTGTACTTTATACCTGGTCAACATCACTCATTGCTGATAGCAAAGGAGGAAGCACAGTACCAAGATGAAAGTCAAGACCAGGCCCAGCAACCTCTGCTAAAGCCCCCAGAGCATGCGCATTGAAGGCACTGACCATGTACCAACAAATTTTTAGTTAAGATGCAGATGATAAATATCCAGAACAAATAAAAAAAAAAAAAAAACATAAAGACACGTACGACAATGGAGGATGAACAAGCTTGGGTAGAATGTGAGGCAAGACTGCACTTGTTCTTACACTATAAAAAGAAAATGAAATAGTTAAGTCAATTGACAAGTAGTTGGAAAAAACAATAGATTCACTATTCACCAGCCTATGACAGTGATAGCACCACACATGTTACCTCAGAATTTGTTTAAGGCCGTCAAGTGCAGTGTCAGAAGTTTTATCATCCTCCAATGCATGTAGAAGAGTCGGGACAATCTCGTCGATAGCTTGCATTCCAGCACTCTGCATTGCAATTTTTCAGGGATTAGGTATAGTAGTAAAACACTTGGGTTTAATCTCAGATCCCACTAGCATAAGCTTGAAGAAAAGGACAACCTTGTATAGAGTGCTGAAGGCTAGGCCCGCTGATTCACGAACTGCAGGCTCACTGTGAACATATCCATCCAAATATAAGATAATGGCATGCAGTCTAAAAAATTCAGAAATTAGTAAACTTGTTAAAATACACAAACCTATCACAAAGAGCAGTCCGAATAGTAGGGATGAGATCAGTCATGAAGGTCATCAACTGACTCTTCCCAGCGCTTGCCATCACTTCACTCAGACCAGAACATACACCCTTTCAAGCAATGCAAATTATAATTGTATCAAATAACATGAGCTATTGGCTTTTTGACATGTTCATTGAATATTTTTTATTCATTTGAAAACCATAAACAATTCTTACCTGTCTTCTGCTGCTGTCAGGGTCACTCAGACCTTGAGATAAAATTGGGATTATCAAGGGAAGCACGCGTTCACCAAGCTTTCCCACAAGCTCACCCAGTGATCGTCCAGCAACCTACATGAAAATCAGCAATAGGGACATGTAATTTCTAAAAGTTGCGACTGAAGATAAGTTGAAACAGATTCAAATGCATACCTGCCGCCTTTCAGATGATGCTGATGCAAGGGATGCAATTAAAGTATCCATCAAAACTGGCATAATTTCCCTAAGAGTCTTTGGAGTATTTGCCACAATAGTTTTCCACACGTGTAAAGCAGCCTGAGAAAAGAAGCATTCAGTTTTGACAGTCGAGATTTATATTCCCAAATAATAAACAACCCTGAAAAAAGTGATGAGTAGATAAACCATTACCTGCCGTACTGACAAGCTAACATCTGCTCGAACCATATACAATGCAGCAAGTATTTCATTACGCTTTTCACGGCCCAGAACCTCAATGATGGCACGTCCGTGAGCCTCAGTACTAGAACCTTCATCGTCACTTCCCCCTTCCAGTAAAGCTTTGCCAGAAGTTCCAGCAACCTGAAAGGAATAAATAGGCTCATAAATCAAATCAAGTTAGATAATTGAATTGATGTAATAGGACCACTGCATACTTTGAATAATAGGTCACCCAACAGCTCCACGGAGCTCTGTCGAATACGCCAACTATCATTAATTATGCCATCCTCAACAGCTGGTAGGAGAAGAGGCAGAGACCTGTGAAAGTTTAATAGAAAAAATTAATGGCAAGGCATTCATCATTAATATACTCCAAGAAATAGCAAAAAGAGCAACAGCTCTAACATGAATAATTCAATGGTTCGTTATCACTTAACTTCACACAGACACATTTTGTCATTTAACTTCAGACAAACACATTTTGAGAAAATCAAGATCAATAAGAAGTATAGACTGCGATGCATAAAAACAAAGATAAAGCGTACGTTGTTGCATAATGTTCGACCAAGACATGGCCAGCCCCTAGTGCAGCATCACGGACAGATTCATTCTCATCAGCGAGACCTAAAAAGATTAAAAACAAGGCATGCGAAAAAGTTTAGAGATAACAGACCATGGACAGAAATAAAAGCACATTGCCAGGCCCAAAATAGAAAGGTATCATACCATCTAAGATAGCAGGCAGCACCTGGGGAAGATATTTTTGGAACTGGACTCCTAATGACCTTGGCAAATACTATAATATTTGGGAAAACTGATTAAACAAACTTCTGTAAAAATAATCTTCCAAAACTCTAAATGAGAACAAAAATCCACTTTAATTGTTTCACCTTAAACAGTGTCAAGTAACCATCTCGAACAGATGCTTTTTGATGGGAGCAGTTTCGAATAATGTCTGGGAACACATGCTCAAAGAACTCAACACCAAGTGCAGCTAAGACCTGAAGTTTGTTCAAGTGATGAAGGAGTGCATCAAATAGGTTTAAATTAAACAAGGTGAAATTACATCCTCAAAGAGTATTGTTATAGTAAATTCGGACCACAACTAATATTTGATAAATAGTCGAGTCTGGTTCTACTCAAGTATCTAACTCACATAACATCCACATTATTTCTTTTCATTAATCAAAGTACATATAATTTTAGATGTTAGTTTTTGACAGTAAGACCTCTACCAACATCGATATAACAGAGTGCTTATGAAGCGAAATTTGGATATATGATGATGAGTGAAATGGGATAGAGGAATTCAATGAAACTTCCAATCATTGTTTGATTAGTTTTATGATTGAAAGAGGGAAGGTTCAGTTCCACCCCATATAACCCAAGAGACGGTAGAGGGAAAAAAACTTCTTGGACAGAATGAAATGAATATTTAATCAGGTTTCATTCCAATTCATCTTATTTTGAATAATCCAAACAATTGAACCTAGCACCATTCCATTCTTTTCCACCAATTTGATCATAGCTTCAAAGAACCAAGTCAACATCAAACTTCAGTTCAGCCATAAAAATATATGCGGATTCGTCATACAAATTTTGTTTTAATATCTCAACCCTCTTAACATGTATTTATTCAATTATGTCGGTTGTCCCTAGAGGCTTCTCAACAACCAAACAAATAAACCACAACTTGCCATACCAAATCAGAAGCTGTTAGAAACGTATTAAAAAATTTACCCATGTCTTTATTTACCCAAGAACTAAAATTTATGAAATAGTAGATCATTCATGACATGATATCAAAGCAACTTTGTCCAAGTGATCTAGACTAGAGTTTAATCCTTGCCATCCCATTCCTTCAACAACAAGCTAAATATTAGCACAAGTGGGGCTGCTTGTGCATTATTCATTTTTCAAGCCATAAGGATACTCAAGTTAAGGGGCGAGTCAGAAATGTAAAATAAAACAACTGATGTATTTTTAGCAAACAGCTTAAGTCTTTGGAAGAATTGGTTCATGATAAAGCCAAGGGTAACTATATAAAGGTCTAAGTTGCTTAAAAAATATAAAAATAAGGGAGGGGGAGAGACTGACCTCACTCAGGCCTTGAGCTGCTCCAGAGCGTTCAACATTACTATTATCAGACTTAAGAGTTTCAAACAACCATGGGACAAGATCAGGGAAATTATCTTCGCCCATTCCTCCTATAAGGGATCCAATGGCTCTAGCAGCAACTGACCGAACTTCTGGGATAGGATCCACAAGAACCTGATCTCATGATATAAACATGAAATGAACAAAGGGTCAGGGCCAATACAGCTACTGCAAAATCTATCATGAGAAAGTACCTTTTTTACTTCAGGGAGCAACAATCCTATGTACGGAATCATATCCTTAGGCTCTGTAACCAAGGAACACATGTTTCCAACTATTTGTGATGCTCTCTTCTTAGTGTCAGCACTCCGCACCCTCAGTCCTCTGTGTACTATTGGTACCAACAATGCAAGTGACGGGGCATCAATCGAATTAACAAAGGTTGTCTGCAACCAACAGATCAGATTAACAGCAAGAAAATCTAAAATTTAAATCACCAAAGTACATGCCATAAACCTACTTGGAGAAGAATATCAAGGGAATATTTTGTATGCTCATTAGGATCAC
This sequence comes from Medicago truncatula, assembly GCF_003473485.1. NCBI lineage: Eukaryota > Viridiplantae > Streptophyta > Magnoliopsida > Fabales > Fabaceae > Medicago > Medicago truncatula. The sequence goes on from NC_053048.1 coordinate 55,063,065, forward strand.
TAAGTCCCTTAAGTAGTGTAGGGACAAGAGCAGCTATTTCTGGATTCTTTATCACACTTCCAACCTGAAAAAAGAAAATATAAAAATATAAATAAAATGCAAGAATAGTCGAAGCAGAAGATAATACCCAAGGCTAACCTGTTGAAGGGCCGTTTGCCCAGCTGACTGGACTTTAGGGTGGGAATCAGTCAAAACCTTCAAATAAAGAGATGGATTTAGGTAATACAACCAATAAAGTACAAGAAACATACTTGTCATAATGTGATTGTTTAATCTACTACCTCGGTCAATTTTGGTACAATCTTAGGAAGGCACTGAGACAACTGTTGAGGAGCACAGTAAGCCATAGCGCCAAGTAATTGTACGCTACTTTGTTTTGTTCTCCAAGCTTTATCTTCAAGACCCTGAGCAAAAAGATTAAATTAACTATAGAATAGTTCTTTGCAATACAAGCACAGTAAATGTCACACAAAAGACATAGTAAAACCTTTATAACTGAATAATGTTGGGACGATAAAGTCTTATAAATTTTGAGGTATTTTTTAATCAATAACTTTATAATTTAAACAGTATTTTCTCAATTTACAGAATATCTATTTTATTACGTAAAAAATCATTGGGTATAACTAACTAATATTACAGTACAAGTATTTATGAAAGCACATAATATTTTTCAAAATATGTTGTTGTAGTTTGAGCATATCAGTATCAATTTTGTTGATTCCAGATAGAGGTTAAGCGCATCTGACCGCAAAACTGGGATACCAGGGAGATGGCATGTGGTGGGATGGTTGCTATTTGAATAGTTTTTGGACAGATTACATGATTGACGGTGTCAACACATGGTGATCCTAAAATTAACCAAATAACCCAAAATTCATGAAATATTCATAATTGGCAACAAATAAAATTAATATTCACAAGTCTTCAGCAAAACATGCATGTAAATACCAACAAAAGTCAACGAAACGAACAAGTTTACGCCTCTATGACTTAAAGTACCGAAAGATTACGACACAAATTAAAGTTCTAGTCAATAGGGATTCAAAGATAAACAAAGTCAAGACTCAGATGAAGTTTCCATGGCTGAACAGAGGAATAAACACAAAAAACAGAGCCTACTCTGCTCTATTAGCAAAAAAAAGAGGAAAACATAGAGACAAGGTAGAAACACATATTGGGTCGCACAGAAAGTGTGTTGCTAGGAGAATATAGATGTGGTAGTAAGGGTCGACGGCATCCGGGTCAGCGGCGGCAGTTGATGGAAGCTGCTCAGGATGTCTTCACTCATGTTCTGCTCTCGGGTGGAGGAAAAGAGATGGAAAGGTAAGAATATGAAGTTATAGCACAAAGTACAGAAAAATGACTCTGAAAATCTCTATTTTAAGGTTTTTCTTGGGGCTTTGACACCCTACACTAAAGCAGGTCTGTTGGCAACCAGCTAATGTACTGTGCTGCACTGGCGTGATTCTGGCACTCAATGCACTATTGACATTCTAGATTTTCACACAAAATACCATTCATAATGATAAGCAATGTCAATCACCTTCAAAAGAGATGGAAGAACAAGCTTGACTCCTTGAGCACTAAGTTGAGACATCATTGCACGGGCTGCACATTCAGCTGCTTCTCGAACTGCAGCTACTTGATCAGAGAAAGAAACCAAAAGCAGTGGTAACATCTGAATCACGTACCTGAACACAATCATGGTGAGAAGAATATAAAAGCATAAAAAAAAAAACTACATTTACAAATCAATAACTTATGTGTCAAAAACTTGTCAACATACGGTTCAAATAGTTTTCCAAGCGTCTCACAAAGACACTCAAATCCAAGTAAGGCTCCTTCACGAGATTTTGCAGAGTTCCTGTAGTTTGAAAATAACAGAATATAAGGCAGGTATATTCCTTTTTCTTATACATCAATGGTCAAGGGTCTAAAAAAACACAAACTGCATCTTTTCTTAAAATTCCATACAATGCTGGGAATATTGAAAATCGTTGCTCGTTTAAAAATACAGAAAAAAGCATAAATAAAGAACACTCCAACCTTTCAGCAAGACACTCTTGAAGAATAATCACAATCTTATACTTTTTCAAGCAAGAAAGGCCAAATCCTTTAACCACTCCTGCGAGTCCAAAAGCAGCCCCGCGGCGCTCTCCGTATTTTTCACTTTTCATCATCTGATCCAACAATCGAGTAACAAGAGTATCTGCTTCATCCTAATGGTAGAAGATATCAAATCAAATAACGAAACATTACAATTCAGTAAACATATGGCAAATTTAATCATATGTTAAGTATGTAATTATGTTGATAATGGTGTGCACTGAATAACTAACAAACTTAAACTCTTGACAAAATGAATTGCTATCAATGAATTGCTATCAACAAGGAGATGGATACTGCAAGAATCTGCCAACTTGTTCAAGTATAACATTCAGCAAAAGACTGCTTGACAAGTATATAAATGTATCAAAACATCATGACCCAAAATGGGCAAGAATAATTGCACGCAAGGATTCTTATACCCCCCCCCCCCCCCCCCCCCCCCCCCCCCTCTCTCTCTCTCTCTCTCCCCAAGTATGGATCTCCCTCACCCACCGGAATCCATCTTCCTGTAGACTCTTTTGATATGGCTTGAGCAAAGTGGAAATTATATTTTTATATGATGGCAAAAGGAGCTCTTTTCAAAATGTATCTAATAATCTTCCAAAGGAGACAGAACTAAATGCATTGAATAATAACAATAAGACTGCTATTACATACCTGTTTTGACTGCATTAGGGGAGATAGACACGCGGAGACGGCCCGTTGAACAGACTCTGAAGGAGTGTTCAAAACATCCAATAATTTGTCCACAACAGCATGAACCTTGGGATCATCCTGCTCAAACAGGAGTATAACTATTATAAAACAGTTCAAATTAAACTTGCTATTAAAGCCAAAAACAATCCATTAAAATGGGACTTCAGTAATAAGTAATAACAGAGTGGAACATTAGTAATAACCTTTGCCAAGTGTTTTGCCAGAGCTCCAGTGAAGATAACCACGCCCTCACGAACCAAGTCATACTGTTCTTCGTCTGGTGCCTAAGAAATTTGGGAGAATCTATTAACAAAAGACCACCTATAACTCTTATAAACTAATTATGTGTCTGATTACAGAGAAGGCAAAATAACAGGAGGATTATTCACAATATGACATGGAACTCACCGTTTTGTTCAAGTAGTTCTCAAATATGGGGAATAACAGCGAGACATTGTCTTTTCCATTTTTATCAATGATCAATATACCAGAATTAATCATTCTGCCTCTAACATCAGCATTCAGATCAGCCTGCATATGAAATCAACCCCACAGTCAAAAGGTATTAGCCATTTAATGTTAAATTGCTTTACAAAAATTACCCTCTAGAACATGATAAAAGTTCATTAGCATAATTGACACAAACACTACCATCAACAAAGCATAACCGTGAAGATCAGAGAGCCTTAACATGTTTACTTTTAAATTTAGGCAGATTCTTTTGTCATGGTAATATACTTCCATTATAGAAAGTAACAAGCATTAGAATCCTTTTTAATAATTCAATTTTCTCATCAGATAAATATTTGCTTTACAAAATTACCCTCTAGAACATGATAAAAGTTCATTAGCATAATTGACACACTACATCAACAAAGTATAACCGTGAAGATCAGAGAGCCATAACATATTTACTTTTAAGTTTAGGCTGATTCTTTTGTTATGGTAGTATACTTCCATTATAGAAAGTAACAAGCATTATAATCCTTTTTAATAATTCAATTTTCTCATCAGAGTTTGGTACACTATATTTCAATTCTAATGAGAATACACCAATAGTTTTTTTTTTAATAAGCCAAACTAGCCAACCGAAATTGGCACCAGGGAGAATAGAACCTGAGACCTTGCGAAGGAGCATACTCCAAGATCGCAAGCCAACACCACCAGGCCAACCCAAGTGGGTTGAATACACCAATAGTTAATAATTATAAATTTATATCATTCTCTTTCTTTCATTTATCATATAGGAAGTGTTGTTTGTGTTTATGGTCTGTCAATCTTCACTGCTATAGGGGGGCATTTGTGTTCCTCAAATGTGATGTTTAAGCATGTAATAGTTGGCAGCTAAAACCTTGCTTAGCAAGCTTCTATTAGATTTAGCGACATCTGTTAGATTGTTACACCTGTCATAACTCTTGGCATCTATAAATACTTGAAGCCACTTCAGATTCAGTGAACAATAATAAACTCAATTACAATTCCAATACTCTCTCACTCTTCCTCTCTCCTCTAACTGTTTTCTGTTTCAAGCTTTCTCAATCTCATCACTGGAGATTCTCATCTTCTATCATGATGCAACAAAACTATTTTTCGTTTTTATTTGGAATTTCCACGCTTCTTTAGTAAGATTATTAACAGTCAAGGTCAGACTTCTTCAATAATCATCAGGCAAGATTCAAAAAGGCATTGATTTGACTTCACTTGAATATATTAATATAATGAACCTTGCAAAGCAAAAATTTAAAGTTCAATCCAAAAATATTGCTATTCACTTGACATAAGCTCAAACATACACGATGTACAGAAAATGGCTTCAATAAGATATTAAGAGGATAATGAATCCTATTTATCTCACTGAAAAAATATTTCATTTTTTACTTGGACAAAACTAATATTTACCCTCATCAAGGTGATGACTCTGTTTGAACATGTTCACTTTTTCTTTAAAAAATCTTGTTTGTATCCTAATTAATTTAGAGTAACTAAGACTATCTTCTTATATTTTGCGTTTTAAAACCATCTTTATATAGCATCACATGCCTCCTTGATTAGGAGGATTACGAGTGCAGTATCACTATAAGTAAAAATTAGAGCTTTGTCTTCTATGATTAACATCAAACATGGCATTCACATTTATATACATAATTTTACAATCATGAGTATTCCTAATTATATAACTTTAACAGATCCCAAATATCAGCAACTCAGCAGGAAAGTAGGTTTCAGTTTGAAAAATGTAATGAAATTTTTCAAAAATGCAAGTAAAAATTACCAGAGCTCTCGATATTAGAAATGTCATTACAACAGGTAGGTCTTTTGTTCTCAACACATCAGCAGCAGAATGTAGTGCTAGTGCTACACCTTGCCTACCCAGCCAACCAGCATCAACATTGTCATTTCCAATTCCCATGTCACGAATATACAGTGAAAATAAAGTGGAAAGGGACTCCTGAAAAATATTAGTAGTTATGAGATAAAATGACCAACGAAGGGTTGAAAGTAATAAGCAAGCATACTTGTATCAAATCTGGGTGCTCATCTAAGGCAGCAGCTAAAGCTTCTGCAGCTGCTAAGCGAACATTGTAGTTAACATGAGAAAGTGCTTTGAAAATTCCCGAAAAGTCTGTTCCAAAGTCAAACCCATAATGATCCCATATGTCTTCCGCCACTTCAGCAACTGACTGAAATGCCAGACATGGTAAATTAGTTGTCATAATATAGTTGGAATTAAAGGAATTGTATGAAAATTATACAGTAGACATCCAACCAAACTCTCCAAGTGCAAGAAATAAGAGCTTCTGTAGAGATATATACAAGAAAAATAATTGTTAACTGCTAAGACTCCATGTGCACAACATAAATGCTGTTGTAGTACGCAACAGCATTTGTTTAGTTAGGGACACGGAGCAATTAGATATAAAGAATAATTGTAAACTGCAAAGTAAAAGCAAAATTATTAATCAATGCACTACAGCAGAGAAATACTCTTAAAAGAAAATTTCATGTGACGAGGAAGTAAGAACTTTGAATAATGGAATTAAATCAGCCTCAGACCGCATATTTGACCCTGTCATACAAGACTTTCATAATGGTAGGTTGTTCTACTCAAAAGAGAAATAAAATTATATATAAATAATCCAATACATCATATCAAACATTTTGCAAGGCCTCGGTTTATTCCCTGGGGACATGAAAAATTTAAAGAGCAAGAATGGACCATGTAAATTTCGAGAGTAAAAGGGGGCAAACCTTCTCAGGATCATGCAATGCTATCCAAATACTTGTTGCAACCTCAGTATTCTGGGGTAGAGAACGACTAGAAACAGCAGGGATACACTTGACAGCATTTAAGCATGCCATTCTCACGTGAACATCCTTTGCATAAACCCCATAAAGTGCCTTTAAAATCGCAAATTGAGAACTAATATAAGCATTTTTACAGAGATACATTACTCAGACAGAGAGAGCAATTCAAATAGAGTAAAGCATACGTACAGAAGCAACTTCATCGGGCTGGAAACCAAGACTCAGCTCATTTAGAGCAGGTCCTATTGATGCTTTATAAGCTGGAACAACACTAAGGGCGTGGTAAAGAACCTACATAAAATAGTTTTAATACGATGGAAAGCAATTGGAAAAAACAAAACAGATGACTTAATAAAGCATGCAATGTTGGAAAAATTACCGATAGCATTCGAACCCTAGGAAGTGGTAGATGAGCATCCATGTGTAGGTAAATTAACCGAAGGACATCATCATGAAATTTGGTTTTCTTTGAGCACAGAAGAATTCTCTCCATTATCTATTCAGAAACAGAATAAGAAACACAGAAGCATTGCTAAATTGATTGAATTGTGTTTGAAAGTATAATTTCTTACAGGGAATACAAAAGTAAAAGAATCAACAGGAAGTGCTCCTGATTTACACGAAGTGGATAAGCCATCTATGATTCGCTCGAAAAGGCCATGGGATGGCTTTTGGTTGACCTGTTCCTCAGCAACTGATGGAACAAGATCCAAGAGAAGATGAACTTCATCCGTCACAACTAGACGTAAGGCAGTGGAAATGTCAAGGGCCCAATCACATAGAGGAGAAGCTGTGCATCTTGATAACATCACCAGGGTTTCAAAGGCCTCGTCACTTACAATAGGAGATCGCAATAAAGGTTCAACAAATTTGACCTGACAAATATTTAAACTCAGAATCGTACTAATACTTATTACATTCATATAAAAATTAATATACATCAGGAAATAAATAAATGCACTAAAAATTTAACGAAAAAAACACAATAGTTTTGAATCTCGGAAGGATAGTAGTTCAAGTGGCATCACATATATATGGCAACAAATCAACAAATATTAGCAGGAAGCATTCCAATACCATTGAAGGAAGTCTACTATGTGCAAATATTGAGTTCGCAATGGCCATATTTCCAAGAGTTCTTAGCATCAAAGACAAATTTTTCTGTATTTCACGGACTCTATCGCGTATGGAAGCCTCCTCCTTGAGTAGTGATTCTCTTGCCTCTTCTTTTGCAGTCTTCCCTTTGTCTAAATGAATCACAATAAGTCGTCAATCAAAACTATGCAATGCAAACTTCAAGTTCAAAAAATACAAATTTCAGGCCAATAGAAGTGGAAAACTTGCCAGCCTTCTTTGTTGTCTTCCCAGAATCCTTTTTCCCTGCACCAGCAGCTTCTCTACTAGGTTGATCTCTCTTCATTGAATGGTTAGATTGGGTATGATCCTGGTCAGAAGAACAGAACATAACTATGCAAAACTCACGACGAATGGAGCAAAGAAAACAGAAAAAATTAAACGTACCAAGCCATCTTCTTCACCATACATCCGGAATCGGCCCTTTGCTTGTTTTGTGTTCTTAAAAGCAACAGATTCAGCAACATAAATGCCTTGCTCGGTGGAAAGCATTCCTTCAGGCGTATGAAATATCTGCAAGTGACGTATAAAAAGGCAAACTGATATTGGTATGCCCATTGTACACTCTACATAAACAGATCAGGTAATTATGTTTGTTGTTAAGACTTTGTTACTACAACAGACTGCCAAGTGACAACTACCTGCAATTCGTTTTATCAATTGATATGCCCATTGTAAAGTATACATAAACAGAATCAGATAATTATTTTTGTTGTTAAGAGTTTGTTACAACAGAGTGACAAGTGACAACTATCCTGCAACTCAGCTTCTTGATTGACTGTAAAAATATCAAAACCCCATCCTGAGTTCATTTCAGAAATTGAATTGCAAAGAAAAGAAAAAAACTATCCCCTGTTTACGTTTTCTGAATTTCTTTTACTCTGCTTCACTTTCTCACTCAAAACACAAATATTACTTACAGAATAAATGAAATTGAAAAGAGTCATACTCACAGATATTTGAAAAACTTAAGTTCCACATTATCTAGAGATAAGGCCTAAAAAGAGCTTATAAAGCTTAACCATACCCCAAAACCTAAGGTGGTATATTAAAGTCTATCTTAAATCCGTCTAAGGGCCACCCACATTATCTACACATCAAGTTTTATAGTGTTCGGCTTGAGGGGGTGTCCTGAGAAAAACCCTATTGGGTCTTACATTGGCTACAGATAAGGCCTAAACAGAGAGTTATACGGCATTATCTTACAAGTCAGTTTTGAGAATTGACTTGGGGCTTAAAACCTAAGACAGTGTAGAAAAAACATCACAATTATAATATCAGTTGACTGTGCTATAGGCATCAGGTGAATTACCTGGATGTCATTCTCTGAAAGTGCATTATGAGAAAACCGCTCGGGAAGATTTAGCAAATGCTGGCATCAGGAATATGCAGTATGGTAGTCAGCAATAAGAATTCACATTTACAGATCAATCACGGGCTTCAAAGTTTAGTCTCCAAATGAACAATAAACAAACTAAAAATATAGAATAACATGCCAACCTTCTCAAACTCTGTATACGTATCTCCAGGGATTATAGACATCAAGTTGGACAGTGATGATATTGCTGCTTCTTGTTCTAGTGGATTAGCACTCCTCAAACCCATCGGTCCAAGTAAGACCTGCAACAAACATACCACCTGACCAGTTAGCAATACAAAATTAACCTTTCTCAAAAGAGATACAGTTGTATGTGATCAAACCAAACGGACAAAAGTAAACAATATACACAGCAAGACAAATATAGACGAAAAAAAGAGAAAAATGAAGTTTCCATAAGCTAGAATGTCAGTTTATCAAATGCACGCGCGTAATGAAAAAATAGTGTGTAGCCAATTCTATAGTGCAACTACTGTACCATCCCAAACAATAGGTGGAAATTTTGAATGATGCAATTACATATCAGATTCAATCAAGCGAACCAAAAATAATCATATGAGCAGCAGTACTTGTGCAAGTATGCAACCAACTAAAGCAGGTAAATAGGCTTTGCCATAGTACAAGGGAAAAGAAAATTTAGATATTTAATATATTAATCCTTCAGAAAATTCAAATCAAACATTTTAGATATTTAATATATTAATCCCTTCAGAAAATTCAAATAAAAAATCAGCTACTGATACCTAAACAAATGCACCAGAGATTTGCAGTTCATCATTACCTGTACAAAGTTTATCACATTGGCAGCAACAATATCGATTACATCAAAGCCATGTGTTTGTAGACACTTGCAGAGCCTCTGGAAAAATAATGAAACAATTCAACCAACCAAAAACAAACTTTAAATTACAAGACGCTAAAGGCGGTGACTAAAGATCTACTCACTGTGTATATTATTAGACATGCACAGACATGTGTGTAAAAACAATGATCAATATCTCATAACAAAAGCTGGAGTAGTTTACTCATTCAAGACACGTGAAAGAAAAAATTAAAAAAATACCTTGTTGAATTATTTATACTTTATACAGAAAAGACACAATGTATGGTATTTATGATAGGCTAAAGAGTTAAGACATACTTAGTCCTCTCTCCTGAGGTGTTTTTTGACAGCTTTAACTATGTAGTGGCTGCTTATTTACTTTTATACTTTCCTACAATTAACACCATCTGGAGTAAATGTTTATTGCTTTTAGTATATGAAAACAAAACATGTTTCCACCCATTAAGGCACAAACTCCTTTCATAAGAATTAAAGGGCTTTTCTAAAAGAGGGGCTAAAATTTATTAATGGGGATGTGCTGTCTGTGAAGGTTCTTGGCTTAATGGGCTTCCCAAATATGGCCATACCCTGTCTTCCTCTGTAATACTACTTTCTTTTATCTGTTTATTGATATGTTTTCTTTTTGGATCAAAAACAGTGTGCTCCAGACATGTAAAATTTCAATCTACAATAAAATGGTTAAATACTACTATTATTTTGATATAAGAAGAAACTGGTATGTGGGTGGCCCCTTAATGCCTAAACATCCTTCAAAATGATAGGATAGATCAGATCCCAGATAAATAGCAAGTTTGTCAATTTTTTTGTTACGGAAAACTAAGGCAGAATGGTCTATTAAAGATAAAATGTAAAATGTAAGAGAAAGATATGGACCCGGAGACTAAAAAAATAGAGATAAAAAACAGATTAAGAAACCAATATGGAAATAACTATCCATATTATAATGCAAACAGCAAAATGATCCGGCCGTAGGAAATATAATCAATAATACAAAGATTTAAACACTACTGCAACCCATTCCTAATTAATTAGGCTATAACAAGATTACATGCACAAGGTATCAGACTTCTTGTCTTTTCAGATGACCTCGAAGATATCATATGTTGATCAGAATTCAATTAGAAAATGGAAACAGAACAATAATAAATAAAAAAGAGTATCATGTAGCAAAACAAGACAACGCATATGTAGTACCTTCCACACTGCATCTCTTTTTGCACTACCAACTACACATGGGTGATGTGAACAGAGTATTATTCTGACAAATGAATCTGGAGCAACTTTCATAGCTGCAGGTGACATAATCAGTAGAGCCTTCACCAAAACCTCAACGGATGGAATGAATGGAACTTGAGGGTCCAAAGAAATATCAGTGTCACTGCAAATTCAAACATCAAAGCTCAGAAAACAAAAGTATGTTGTCAGTTTAAGATTAAAATGTTGTAAGTTTTATCTTTGGGGAGAAGTTGTAAAGAGAGAGAGGTAAGAGAGAGTGTGGGAAGAAAGAAGAAATGGAGTAGATTTGATGTATTGATTGGTACGAGAGAGAGAGAGGGGGGTAAAAGTATGTTGTGAGACGAGAGTGATGTAATTATTTTTGTATAGACATTATAACCCTTAAATTAAAAAGCTGTATACAAATTTGTGTTGCATGTAGATCATTTATTTTTGGGTAGTGTTAACTTTTGCCCTAAGAAACCCAAAAGAAGAAATTTTCTCTAAAATTGTGCATTTAATTCATTAAAAGGCTAAATATTAAATGTAATGCACACATTCCAATAATTAATTTCTATATTTGATTTATTAACTTGTGCCTTAAGGGCACAAGTTAGCATTTCAATTTTTTTTTAATTAAATTAATTGATGAATTTAATTAATATTTTAATTTAATAATTTTAAAATTTGAAATTAATAATAATATATTTAAAAATGTCTCCGCTTTATCTCTTGTCGTCTTAAAAAAGTGCAATATTAAAAAAAAAAAAATGCAATATCCCATCAAATTAAAATAATATCATGATCTCTTCAAAATCAAAATATATTACGATCAAGCTTCATCAGTTTTTTTTTCCATGAATCAAATGTAATATATCCTGGGAAGTTCAAAACAATACCAGAAAGAAAAAAATCAAAACAAAGCCACAAAATGTGCTCACAAGAAAAGGGTAGTGTTGGAAAGCAAAATAAAAGCTTGCATTTCTTCCCTCTTTCTCGCCAGAAATGAAAAGTAGGTGGGGGCCTACATTATTTACTTCTCTCTGCTCTGTTTCTTTGTAACCCAGTCAGGGTGACTTTACCACTTCTCTTTTAACTGTCTCTTCTCTAACTCTCTTTTCTGTAACTCTCAAACCAATCAGGGAATGTAGTTTCATATCTGAGTGTCTTGAATTATCTCTTAGGATCAGTTATATTTCTTAGTTATTAGTATAAATGAGGGTCAGTCATTACTATCGCCAATTTATCATATCCAATCATAATCGTAAGGTCTTTATTCATTATCTTCGTAAAGCCTACACAAATTCAAATGATAAATATTAAGATCTATGTACATTAAGCAATTTACCTTATTCTTAAAGCTGAAACTTTCTCTTCAACCAAATTAAGATACTTTGAAAATTCAGATAAAATGTCTTCAGATAATTGTGGGACAGAAGTAATAATCCTCTTAGCAACATTACAAGCTATTCTTCGAATATCCCACCTCGGATGACATATAAAAAATATCACTAACTGCATGAAGTTGACAATAACTGAGTCAATATAGACACCAACACAGGATCTGATTAAAAGCAAATTGACTTACCTGTAAGAGCGATGTGACTGAGAAGTTGGATAATGTACTGCAGCGCAAAGTCACAGAACAAAACATTATCAAACATACAAATCATAAGGCATAAATTATGGTATGGTGTTTTGGCACTATATACGCAATTTTACCGCTGTAAATGTTCGAGAAGAAGCACTTCAAGAAGATCAATACATGCAATGCTATCTTCAACTGCAAGCTTTGAAGCCTGTATGTCGAGCACACTTAGAAATGTAGAATATAGCACAAGTAATGATAATAAAAAATATGGTAGAGTAATTACCATGGAAATGGGAATGAGCGAAGGTTCATTTTGTGATATCGTAGCCCATATTTTTTCCTTTACCAATATTTCCTCTAGGGAAATAAAACACAGATGAACAAATGAAAATCTTGGCAAAAGAAATTAAACAAGACTAAGCTACAGCTATAAGTTCAATTAAATTGAATGCACTAATACTGACCAGCTTTAATATCAACAGCAGCTATCTTCCCAACTAATAACAATGCATATATGCCATCTAAACGTTGAACTGCTTTGGTAAAGCCAGTTTTTACAAGTTGGACAAGAGGGACAAGCAATGGTGACATCTGAAAATATTTAGCTGGAATGTAAGGGGATGAAGTTGACATGGTGTATATGCAATAAATTGACAGCAAAGAATAATTAATTAACATGACAAGTCACCTTTAAGACAGCATCTGCATTTTTGCATATAGCACGTAGACTGCGCAGAAAACCCCTCCTTAAAATTTCCTTCTCTTTGAGACCAGAAGCAAAAAAGGAAACTAAACTCTCTTGAATAATATTTGTAGATTTATCCGCCCAAGAAGCTATAGCTGACAAAGTCGCAATTTTAACCTCTTCATTTCCTGCCAATCCAGAGAGGAACATGAACCAGCAGAATATATGATCCATATGAGGACAAGTTTGTTTTGGATTTATTTCAAATATAAAGTTCTTCTCAATTAAAAAATATTGACGATTGAAGATAATCAAATAAGCTTTTGACAAAAAGAATACAATTACTCCCTCCGTTTTTTTTATGTTGATGTTTTAGTATATTTAATATTTTTTTCCCAAGTTTACCCCTGTTGAAAAACACACTAGAAAACTATTAAAGGAGTTGTGACCTTTGGCTTATCACATGTAAATTTAATCATAAATAAGGACATTTTAGTCAAAAACATACAAATATTTCTATACTTTAATTACTACTTAAGACTTGTGCCAAGAGCTAAAACATCAAAAGATAAAAAAACGGAGGGAGTACAAAACAGTAAGAATACAATTATTGTCTTCACGGGTGTTAAAAGATGTAGTTTAAAAATTTAAAATAAAAAGGTATATCATAAAAATGCAGATTTTCCAAAGCATATCCAAATGCCCCCTAAATACCAACCACAAGTGCATATAGACGGAGAGCTGACCATAAGGCTCTGTTTGGGAGTTAGGAGGGGAAGAGAGGGGAGGGTTGAGATTAGAGGGAAAAAATAGAGAAATCATTCAAAAAAATTGAGATTGTATTTTAGTAGAGCATGATAAATTAACACTTATAATTAATGTATTTTTAATTTTGAAAGTATTATAACAACATAGAGAATTTGGAAAATTTACCCAAACTCCTCCAATACAATTTTTTAGTTCCCTCAAATTGGGGGGTCATGTATTATGAAGAAAATTAAACCCCCCCAAAGCCCTCCCCTCCCAAAACTCTCCATTCTTTCCACTTCTTCCTTCCTTTTTTTACAAGCCCTCCCCTCCCCTCAAAACTCCCAAACAGGGCATAAAGAATAAACTTTGACCGATGATGGTGTCACATTGCCACATTTGTACATTGATTTACATCAAGAACATTAATAAAGACCAAACGATAATCTTTCTAGGCTCAAGTCTTCAGTTTGAAAATAGTCATTTGACAGCATTGCAAATAATATGCCACATAGTCCCAGACCGTAAACAACTCTTTCGGCTAATTTTGTGTGATACATACAGATCTAAAAAGAAAGTATTCAACTTTGCATTTTCATGACTCGTGTGAATATTTGTTTGGGTGTCCTGGTGAATATTGAATGTGGTCCTGTCACCTAAGAAAAGTTTCTTACATTATTATGATATATTTTTAAGATTTTCAATGCAAAGATTATGTGGAAGTCAGTGGCTTTAAAAGATCTTTTGTGAAGATGTTTGGAGAGGAATGCTCATATTTTCAGGGGTGTCCCATTGTCCTTTGAGTTAAAAAGGCAAAAAAAGAAAAATGGAGCAATTAAGAGGAATATTAGTTCATGATCGTGCTTACCATCATCCTTGTAGCATGATAAAAGAAAATCACATATTGTTTGAGACAGATTGATGAGGTATTTCCCATCAGGTGCATTAGATAATTCTTGTATCGCATTCACCATTCCAACTCTCTGGTATGGAAAAGCCAGCCTTCCTTCTGAACCTGTTTAGAATACAAAATATATTATAAGGCACCAACAACACAGTGAATCAAGAACCAAGATAACATCACACCAAGTTAAAAACACAAGCATAGGGTTACTTCATACCTTTAATAACAGATTTGATAGCATTGAACATTATGTCCAATGCATCTGGATTGCTAGATTTTTGGCTCAGATTCTTGACTATATCTAATGCCACATCCCTTCTCCCTTCATCAGCATGACGAGCCTGTACTAGCACTACCGAAAGAATTTCTGCAGCATACTTACTCAAATCAAGCTTAACCGACTTCAGAAGAATTCCAACAGACTCCAACACAATCTCCGGGTTGCGCTTAAGCATTTTAACAGCAGCCGGCAGAACAATAGTTCCAAAATCTTCGTGTGACATTTGCAAATACAGTGGATGAAATGCTTCAATGAGACTCTTTCCTGGCTTTGCTTTTGCACTCAATATTGCATTAACATATATATCAAGAAATGCTGACTGAAAAGTGCAGAGAGTTGCATTAGAACCTAGAAGACGGAAATTAATCCCATGAAAACAAAATTAAAGAAAGTTTTACAATACTACGAACTCACCTTGAATTCTCCAAATAAAGATGATGATCTGGTTGAAAATTCCAACAACAACAACAATAATTCTGGACTATCCTTATAAGGAATTGAGCCATTTTTCACTTCTTGTACGTAGACTTTATAAATATCCGGTAACTGAAAGCAAAACAAGCATATACATTTAAATTAGAATAATTTCTTTAATATATAAAACTAAATAACCAACACAACATTAGCAATTTATTGTTATCAAAATAACTTCGGTTAAATTTAACTAAACCTCTTTGAATAAATGAAAAATCTTTTTCTTGCAAGCCCTTCTCTCACGAAAAGATCTTCGCCAAACAAGATTAAGCAAAGAAGCTTGCCCCGAAGCAACTCTACACAAAGCATTCTTCGAAACAGTGGAAAACTTGCTTTTGCTCAAAAGCAAACAAGACCAACTGAGAAGTCTATAGCAGCCAACATGAGATTGAGACTTCAACTGCTTTTCCATACTCTGAACAAGTGCTGCTGCAAATGTCTTCATGAAAACCGTTCCGCTTAAAGACTTGACAATCACATCATCCACGGCTTTTCTCGATCTACGATCATCGTAAATCGCAACCGTTCTAAATATTATATCAGTCAATAACGAAGCTAGCTCTGTTGACATTTCATCTACAAAAACAAAGCAAACGCATTATTCAGACAGTTCAATTTTTTTCTAATTAGTAACTAGCAATGGAACTGAGTAATTAATCGCAATTTGATAACTAAATTGAAACAAATCAATAATTAAAGAGACCGAAACATAGATGCATTAAGACAGTACAATTTTTTCTAATTAGCAATCCAATAGAGTAGTTAATCGCAATATGATAGCTTAATTGAAATTTGAAACGAGGCACTATGTGAAGTAACCAAAACATAGATGCATTGAGAGAGTGCATTTTTTCCTAATTAACAATCAAATTAAGTAATTAAACGCAATCAGATAGCAAAATGGACATCGACAATGAAACACTAAGTGAAGTGACCAAAACATAGATGCATTAAGACAGTGCAATTTTTTCTAATTCGAAATCAAATAGAGTAATTAATCGTAAGCTGATAACTAAATTGAAACCAAACACTAAGTAAAGTGAACAAAACATAGATGCATGCATTTAGACAGTGCATTTTTTTCTAATTAGCAATGAAATTGAGTAATTAAGCGCAATCTGATAGCTTAATAGAAAGAAGAAAGAAAAAAAAAACTGAACACTGAGTGAAGTAACCAAAAAATAAACGCATTATTCAGACAGTGCAATTTTTTATAATTAGTGATTAAATTGAGTAATTAATCGCAATCTGAAAACTAAATCGAAAATTTAACACTGAGTGAAGTGAAATGGTAGTATGATCGTGACCTGAAGTGGATGATGAATTCAAGAACGCAGGAACTTCGCGTTGGAAAATTCGAAGACGTTGGTTAGTGGAAGAAGTAGAAACCAATTCGGAGAGAGAAACGAGAGATTGCAGAGATTCCGCCATTGTTGAAATGGCGAGATCTGAACGAAGCTGTCGAACTGAGAATCAGATTAATAATAATAACTAATGATTATTAATATAATATTCGAGCTTCGTCTTCAGCAAATACACGCACGCACGCAGGGTTTGAGATTGGCTTGCTAGGGTTTTGGCTTTCCGCTATATCTGTGACTGTCCCTATCAAATTCGGGATTTCATCGTGACGAAAATAAAACCATGGGGGGCAAGTTTTTGTTTTTGTTTTTCTATTTTTTTTTTTAATTAATTTTGTTTTTATCTATTTTATTATGACTGTAATATATTACAAAAATCAAATACATCAAAATAATGATATCAAATGAATGTCATTTTATTTTCAGTTATTTATTATTATTATTTAAACAGTAATTTTTTTTAACAGCATATGAAACAACTAAAAAAAATATAAGTATCGACATGAAAATCAAAACAACAAAGAGAAAATAAGTATTATATGGATACCATTTCTTTTTGTTTTTTATATGTATGATATGTATGTCGATGTAAATAAGATAAAGGTCATGCTCCCTTAAAAATAAAAATAAAAAAGGTTATGCTAATTAATGTCACATGAACATCAATTAAGGAAACCAACATTATCCCCGTGAGCATAGCTTAGTTGGTAGGGACATACATTCTTATATGTAGGGGTCGGGATTCGAATCATGGACACCCCACTTATTCACTTAGAAAAAATGTGAATTCTAACCACTAAGCAACTTGACAAAAAAATAAATAAAGGAAACCAACACTAAAATTTTACCTTGAAAACATCAACTTTACACTTTTAAAACATTAACCGCACAAGTTTCAAGATATTTGTTTACATTACAAATGTCTCAAGAGCAAGAACTCGGGTGTGCAGAACTCGGATTCCAATCCTTGTTAGAAGAAGAAGAGGAGAAGGAGGAAACCCCAACTTCACACACCTTAAAAGATTGACATTTCCTTTGTGTTGATGTCATTCTTCGTCAAAATTTTTAAAATCGTTAACATTTCCATGCTTAAGAGACGAGCCACCTTTCTTAAATCATGAACAAAATGCTTAAGTAAGCAATCGGATTTCCTCTTTGATTTACGTCTTAATTTGCTTGTCGAGGCAAAACACTTAGGCTTCACCTTTGAAGAAAAAACCACACTTACATTAACGAGATTGAGATCTTGCAATATGACAGCCGTCGTGACTAGTTTGATCCTCCGCAAAACCTACTGAGACCAGAGGAGAAATAACTTCATTACCACCTCCTGAGTAAGGAACCAAACATGGTTCTGCCTCATTGGTTGAACACGCGTTATCATCAATACCATGAGTATCTATTAGAGCTAAGCTTATCGTATTTTGATCAACATTAATAATTGGCATCAAAGTGGAAATGGATTCAGCATGATTAACATCCTTAATCTTACCAGTAGATATGAAAATACTAAGCATTTTCACGAGTCTTACTAGTACAAGTATACATTGTCTCAAGCAATGGTATAAAAAGATCAAACGCACGGGGATTAGGGCATTATAGCTTCTTGTAGCTTTTGAACGATAAAGTTGTTTGTGAGATATAAAATAAATCATTTGGTGTCACAACATTGTAAGTAAATATTAAAACAATAACAGTTGAGGAAAGCAGTGAAAATGACTAAGAATTTCTCAAATGTGAAATCGTGGTTTAAACAATGAAACTGTTATGACAGAGTTTTACTACGATATAGAGGGTTATAGCTTTTTATGGCTTCTTGGCAACCCCGTGACCTTGGAGAGATTTCCAACTCAGTCGTCATGTTAAGCATGTTAATACACACCTTTTGAGATACAATCACATGACTTAACATGCAACATAACTAGGTTATATCATTAGTAGTTCTCCATCCAGTGAAAGGCTTACGACAAGAATCCTAGATAGATCTTGGTGTGCATCTCTAACCGTCTAGTGAAAGGTCATAAATTAGAATGTGTGCATAATCTAACCTTTGTTTATCCCTTGTCAAAGAATTCGTTTTCAAAAAGGTTGCAAACTAAAAAACACAATTTAAAGAAATTTTCATTCCAAGCATGCACCAGTATGCAATATAAACAAAGTCAAACCCCTCTCTCGTAACAATGTGGATTCGAATTCCACTTATACAAGCTGCGAAAAAAGTACCAAAAAAAATCCCTCACTTCATTGAAAACATACAACACATTGTCTTTACTCGTACATCGTAAAAATACTTTACCACTGATCATAGAAATAACAGCAAAGTCACATAAACATGTGTCCATAATACATTGTTGAATACATGGAATAGGTTCCCCATTAACCAATGTAGCAATCATATCATTACATGCCCAGTCATAATCCTCTTTAATCGACTTGTACTTGCATCCTTATTTGAAACCAACACAACAACATAAGAACCCCCCTAACCTTTCGAACTCAAGAATCCACATCCCCCACCTTCGCAACCACTCTCTACGTCTCCACCACATGTTTCCCTAAAAGCTATATGTTTCTTTCTCTTCCCCTTCTCGTCCCCACCACCGGTATCAAACCTCACTCCCTCCCTCACAATTTTTTCTCCCCGTTACACCGTCTCAACACACTTTCTCCAAGAATACCCTATGGAACATTTTTTTCTCCCTCTTTATTCCCTCATCACGTCAATCACCCTCTCCTTCTCATATGCGTTTGAACCTTCAAACTCTCAAACCGAGCAACGCTCGCCATACCCGAAAAAATGCTATTGCAGACCTATAATTAGTCATCATTATTACTATTGTTACTGGCAAAGATATTGTTGATGCTTTTGTGATAAACATAGTAAAACTAAATTACATCTTGAATTTAATGGTTTACACACCTATTTCTCCGTCGTTATGTACTTTGGATCCTAGATATTTAAAATGTGTAACCGGCGGTGGTATGATATGATCTCAATTTTTTCTCGTCTGAGCTAAAAACGCTTCGCCCTTTGCTAAAATTACACTCCATATACTCTGTTTTTCTTCTGCTCAGGCAGAAGCCATGCATTTCTAAGACTCGCTCCAACCTCCCATTTAATTTCTCCTTCAACTCCAAACATGACTATATCATATGCAAAAAGCATCTCGGTGCTAGCTCTTGGATGTGCTCCGCAGGTACATCCAAAAGTAAAGTAAAAAGATAAGGGCTTATGGTTCAGCCTTGGTGCAATCCTATTGTTATGGAAAAATCACCGATGTCTCCATCCTGTGTCCTCACACTAGTTGAGACTCCCTTATAGATATCCTTCATAGCTCGAATATAGGCATCCTAACCCCTTTCTTCTCTAGGGATTTCCATGAAATCTCTTTAGGCACTCTATCACACGCCTTCTCCGAATCAATGAAAACTAAGTGCAAGTCGTTTTAATCCACCGATACTGCTCCAGCAACGTCATAGTAATAAATAGATTGCGTACATGGTCAACCATCAAGCATAAAACCAAATTGGTTATCAATAACTTGCGCCTCTTTTCTCTGTCTCCGTTTAATCACTCTTTCCTATAACTACATAGTAGGTCCTATAAGTTTAATCACTCTATAATTTGCACAATTTTGTATATCCCAGTTGCTCTTACAGATCAGAATTAAAGTGCTCATCGGACATTTGTTTTCTATGTTTTTGCCCATAACAATACTTCTAGCAATTTTACAAGCAAATCAAAAGAATCTGAGTAAATTAAGACCCTATATATTTTCCGGTTAAAAATGAAGCTCAGCTTTCTATGTTTTGACACATACCTTATCCTAAAACGTAATTTTTTTTTTAAAAAGTAGATACTCATTTTAATTGTGATGTTGATAAAAATTAAAATAACACTACCAAAAATCACCAAATCACTACCAAAAAAAAAGATAAAAATTAAAATAAGAGCCTTTTGATCTTTTAAAAATCTTCTCAAAAAAATAGATAGCATTTCAATTACTATAGCGATGTTTGCTAATTGCTACTACTACTTTACTCAAACTTAATACTTTCCAACAACAGTTCCTTATAAAAATTATTGGGAAGCATTTGAACTTCCTCTTCTTCGATTAAGCTTCCTTCATTCTTCTCTCTCAGTTCCTGCGAAAAAAGCTCAGGCCAAGACATAATGACACCACCATCTTCTTCTCCGTTCCTAATGTGATCATCATCTTCTTTGTTAAATTTGGAATCAATTGGTTTGAGACTTTTAACCACATCGGTCTTGATATTTCCACCATCAAGTTGATTTCTTGAATTTTGGTCAATATTTTTCTCCAACCAAACATTATTGTTCTCCTGAAAAAATGAAAATGAAAAAGCTCAATGATAAGGAATTGAATTATCATAATACATCTTTGAATTTCAATTTTTTTTCTTTGTAGCTCTTAAAAATTATAAGAATATATATATTTTTTTAAATTTTGGATGAGAGTCTAAAATACACAATTGATGTTAGTACATGAATTAAAAAAGAAAATCAGACTATTATAATAGATCAAAGTAAGTATATGTTAAATTTTTAGAAATGAAAATAGATATTTAACTCGAAAAATAAATGAGAGATAATCTGAAAATTAAAAATGATTATTGAATACAAAATCAATGATAGTCACATATTGGAAAAAGTACACACTATTTAAAGTACATTGTAATTTATATAATATTTAAAAGATCACTATTTTTTTCATAAAAAGTGATAAGATAACTGTATTAAAAAAGAGAGTAGTGTATTACATATCGTCTAAAAAAAGGTATCACCAAAGTGTAACAAAAAAAACTAGTGCAACAAAAAGATTCTCTTAAAGCTTTTTTTTTTGACAAAAGATTCTCTTAAAGTTAAACCCTTACCTATGTTCATTTGATAATAGTTAATTAATGAGTGATGATATTTGTACATCTATTTGATGACATCTTTAGTGACAATTTTGTTTTTCTCTCTTCTTATTGGTCAAAAACAATGGAGGAAAAAAACAAGAATAGATAATAAGAACATCAATACATCAACAAATCTCGTTCCTTCGACAAATAAATAATACGTATAAACAAACAAAAATAATACTTACACTTTTGGTGGTAGCTTCGGGTCCTAGAATGATGGTCTCTTTTGGACAAATAATTCCCACACGGAAAATGATTGGTAGACCACTCATACACCCCCACATATTTTAGAGGAGAGAGATGGATGAAAGAGAAGAGAGACAAAGTGTTTGTGGGGTCTAGGACACGTGTCACATGTTTATGTGGAAGTTTAAATATGTATGCCACCTATGGGTGTACATGTATCACCACTCTTCCCACACATTCATCTTTTTTTCCCTTGCATTGAGACTCTAAATTAACCACCTTTCTCCTTTTGTGTTCACCATTTGATTGACTTTTTGATTCTTCATGAATATTATATTTCCTTGAAACATTATTGCCCTAAAAATCAAGAATGCAAAATAGTACAACATTTACATCAAATTTTATTTTTAATGGTTGGGAAGAATAGGAAAATTGAAAGGAGGTTTTTGCTTTTTTAATCTCATCCATTGATTTTTAATGTGGCAAGATAAATCTGAGCAAAGGATTGGAAAACCGGAGGAATTAAGTAAGTCCTCGAGCATATCCGAACTATATAGTTTGATGTAGATGAACATGGATATCGAATATAATGGAAGTTGAATTTGGGTAAAAAGTGGAATTTGGAAAGACTCTTACAATAAAATCAATAAAATATCTTACTTGAAAAATCTCAATTTTTTTTTTGATAATTTGAATCAAAATCTAAATTCTTTTACTATTTTTTTTAATCAGCAAAATTTTATTAAAAACCATATCTCTGCTCAAGACAAACAGAGACCGGTGAAATAGAGAATACAAACGAAAGGCGTCATATATAGGCGGAACACCCTAAAAAACCCTACACATAGAACACCCAGTCGAGTCCTACCTGACAACACCCACCAAAATAAACATCACCACCTAAAAAAACAGACCCCTTCTCGAAACCACCACTAAAAAAATCCATAACCACCCATCGTCACTACTCAACCCAAAATAACCCCAAACACTCAAGCCGCGTCCCATAAGTTGAGCCACTATTCTAAAGATCAATCAGCTTCCACCACCTCACAACCTCCAGACCACCGAAAGAACAACATAAAAGGCCAAAACCAAACTTGAGCCAAAAAACTGACTTCCGATCTCAAATCAAAAGCGATCGACCCACCAGACTTCATGAAGAGGTTTGTTTACAAAACAACATGTTTTACTCCAAGCACAATCTTAACGGATTAGACAATCTTTAAGCAATATTTCAAGAACTTGCAATTTCTTGAAAACAGGTAATTCTATTTAAAAAAAAAAAAAAAGGATTAATAGCAGTTTTAACCCCCTAAGTTTCAACAAGTTGAGATTTTGGCCCCTTAAGAAAAAAAACTACAAAATCGTCCCCTAAGTTTTGCCTCTGTGGCAGTTTTGGCCCCTAGGTCAATTTTGACTTGGTCGACGCACACATGGACGCCGCATGTATTGTTTTATTTTTGTAATTCAAAAAATAATTTTTAATTTTTATTAAAAAAAGATTTTTTTTAATTATTTAAAATATATATTTTTTTTTAAATAAATACACACGTAGCATCCACGTGTGCATTAACCGAGTCAAAATTGGGCAAGGGGGCAAAACTTAGGGGGCGGTTTTGTAGTTTTTTTTCTTGGGGTGCCAAAATCACAACTTCTTAAAACTTAGGGGCCTAAAACTGCTATTAAGCCAAAAAAGAATTGGTTCTTTATTGTTTCTAACTTAAAGATCCGTTTTTTTAGTATATTGTTTTTTTTATTGAAAAATATAAGAATTTATGTTGCATTTGTTATAATATTTGTATAATTGAAAACAATAAACTTATGTTGCATTTGTTATAATATTTGTATAATTGAAAACAATAAACACTGTTTGTTACAAATTTATTTTTATAAATTTAAGGGTTAATACTAATAATAAAAAGGGATAAAATCCACCAAAAGAATTGCAGGGAACCCTGGGGGACGGGACAAATAAGACGGGGATCTTGAAAATAACTCAATCTTGAATCTTGAATGCATAAAATCACTAATTATCAATTTATTATTATTAACAACCAATCAAGCAACATAATCTATTACCTTAAAAAAAATATATATTAGTAGCTCTAAATATAGTGTGGTAACTTACAGATATGTCGTTTTCCGCATGTCCGGGAACAACCGTCTTTCCTTGCCCATCTAGTTCAACATTAATTCTTGGTATGCCAATGCTATTCATTAAGTGAGAATTGGATTGGTGTTGATTGATTTTCAAATTCTTTCTAAATCTGCACAGAACATAGTTGTTGGCCTGCAGGAAAAAAAAAAAAAAAAAAAAAAAGATACAAAAGCAAATTATAAACATGTTTACAGTAATCTTTAGCTTACCATATAACAAATTAAACGAATACATGCTCTGATAACAATTTTTTTTTTTTTGTGACAGATGATAGCAAATTATTCATGTTGATCCTAACTAACTAACAATATAAATATATCATATTGCTTACCAAAGTATTGTTAATCAAAGATTTGTCAAGGTTATATTCATGCAAGATCCATGCACCGTCATGGAAAGTGTTACTCTTCCCAAAGCGAAAACGTTTTTTTATACCTAAGACTTTGTTAGTCTCTTTGGCAACTATTCCTTTTCCGGTGTCTTCACCTTCCCACGTACCACTTCCAATAGTACGAATCAAGCGTTTACTAGTGGCAGATTTCTTCTTTAAGGTAGTGAAGAAATATAGGTCTTTTCCACAATATGAGTGAGAAGGTGCAAACTCTTCCCAAATCTCCCAAGGATTCTTTACGATACCAAACAATTCATAGTCGAGAATGGTGATATAGTTGGGCACTGGATTATTGTGAATTCTATTGTAGAGGAATGATCGGATAAGTTCATCATCTGTAGGTGTGAAATCATTATTTGAACGAGAATTGAGAGTCATTGTAAATTTTGAACAAAGTATTCTCTTCAAGTTTGACGTGTATAATGAATTATGTGAAGTCTCTATTTATAGAAAAAATTCACAATGTGAGAAACTTTGGGAACAATTAACTTACATATTAGATTTGGTACAAAAATATCTCTTATTGAGCATAGAAATATGACACCAAAATATTTTATATTCGGTACCAAAATATTGAGTACCAAATTATTTTGGATCAAGTGTCAAAATATTTTAGATTGTGTTTCAAAATATTTTAGATTATGCAACAAAATATTTCATATTGCGTTTCAAAATATTTTAACAAAAGTTGAGAATTAAGTAAACACTTTTTTTCTTTTTTTTCCTTAAAAGAAGAAACACTTTCTTATAATATTTAATTAATTATTTAGTTTAACATTTTTGAATAATATATATTATATATAAATGAGTATTTATTCCGTTCACAAAATTATGTACCCTTAAGAGGAATAAACACTATCAATGTATATATATGATCTATCAATGTGTGTATATGATCTATCCAACATGGAATTTTCACATTTTTCAATTTACACAACGCTACCAAATATATAACTTTATGTTTAATCTTTTAATGCTCAATTTCCACACTTGTTCCCTAAAAAAAAAAAAACACGTTTGTTATAAGAATAACCTAATTGACCAACTTTAATAACTCTTGTCTTTAGGTCAATGATTCTTTTAGGTTTTTAGAGAGAGAAACTCCAACTTCTCTCTAAACTTTCTTTATCCTTCGTTCATCGAGGAGAGGTGGTTTTAGGTCATTTTTTGACTTAGAATCACCCCACTACATATTTTTTCCCCTTTTTCTTTCAATCTAAATAAGTGGTTTTCACATCTATCAAGTTTTTTCTTTTGTGTTTTTGTGATTTCGTCGTCTAAGTGCGGCATTTTGTTGTTCGTCGTCTTATGCGACGTTTGATTTTGCGTCTTGTCGCGGTGTTTGTTTAGTTCCTATTGAAAGATCTACATTAGTCAATTACAAATTCAACCAATGGTTTGAGCGTCAACGTTGCAGATCCTTAAGCATGAGTATTTCGGTGATTTAGGTTTTATCATATTATTTGTAGGCATTTTGCCGTTGTATGCTATTAACTTGGGTGTTATGAGTTTGTTCGCAGATTCACCCTTTACGTTTTTAGAGATGTTTGTACCTGATGTACTCTATCGATTTGAATGAATGAATATCGTTTTGTTTTTGTAAAAAAAAATAACTTTGTCTTTCATCCATTTTTTCGTTCACCTAGCTCAAACTCAATGCATTAATCAAGGAGCACGATTTAAGTTCCACCGAAACTAACATTTATTGATAATCTTCAATTATTGAATATAGAATAGAATAGAATAGATAGATTTAAATGAAAAAGATAGAATTGTAAAAATGGTTTAAATGAGGGTTTTTTATCAGTTTCATTAGTTGCTCTTGCTCACGTGACAATCACCCTCTTCTTAATTTTTTTGCTTCTTCTTTGTTTTAATTTCCTAATAGGTCAAGTTTCTTCAAATAAAAAAATAATAACCATGTCAATTTTTTTAGAGGGATGATATTTGAACAATCATTTTTTTACAACTTTTGTAACAACTTTCTCTCTTATACTCATATTATGTTTTTACTTTCTCTCTCTATTGTTTTGGTTTTTGTGTCAATACCTCATTTTCTTTATAAAATTTTGATTGTCTCAAAAATTATCACTCAAACGGATGTTCAAATAACACAACTCTTCTTTTATAGATAAAGTTTCTTCAAATAATTGCTCATGCGAACCTAAAAGTTTGATTTTTTTTAGAATATATATTAGATTATATTTGATTTTAACTTCAAATATAAATTATATCATATTTGATTTGTTTCAAATTTAAGTTAAGATTTAATTTTTTTATCATTAATAGGGGAGGTCTTTTTATTTTTGAATAAAATCTTTAGGGCAATCCTTTCGGTCAATTAAAACTGATTACTTATATTTATATATACTGTGTTGGAACAAAATGTGTTTAACAATAATAATCCTTATGATAACAAAGTATTAAAAATTGTCAATTGAATATGTTAATATTTGTTCAAGTGTACATGACTATAGACAAAATTTGACATTTTAAATTGGTCTTGGAAGAACAAGTAAAGAGCAAGTACATTAACAAAAAGGGAAGCTTAAAGCGTCTGAAGAAAATTGCTCCTGAAGTGTGAAGTGCTCCTGAAGTGATGACGCCATCAGAAGCAAGTTCATCAGAAGCAAGTCCATCAGAAGCTGTGTATCACCAGAAGCTGCAGTTCATCAAGAGATGCAACTTAAAGCTTCAAAAGTTGTTTCAAGAATTCAAACTCGCCTAGAAATTGTCGAAGACTGGAAAAGTATGGCAACGACTATTTTGAAAGGCATTGGATGCTTATTCTTCAAAGAGCGTTGACATAGTACGTTTGTACGAAGCGTACAACCACTATCTCCATTACTCTGTTTCTGTCTCTGCTACAAGACAAGAAAAACAGCTCTGCCTGCAACAATGTTTATTCACATTGGGAACGCATTTGAAATTGATCCTTCATAGGACAATAACCATATCAGGCAAAGGATCATTGGTGATTGATCAAAAGCTTCAAACGACTCTATTTTGAATGTGATGGCATTTCAACGTATCTTTCACACCTCTATATAAAGGAGTGAAGACTCAGAGTTTCACAAGAACAATACTACGCATCAGCTAAGCCAAAACTCTGTTGAAATTGTTCTCCACTTCAAAGTTCACTTAGAATTTCTTAACAAAGTTTATATCTTAGGAATTCTAGAGTCTGTATCTGATTTGTATTGTGAACACCACTGATTGTATATCAAGTGTTCAACCTCAAACATTTTTCTTTGTAATTCTGTTTGAATTTAGAAGTCTCTTGCAGTTGTGCTTGAGCAATAGAAGTCTCTTGATTGTGTTCAGGAGCATAGGAAGTCTCTTGCAGTTGTGTTTGAGCAATTTGAAGTCTCTTACTAAGTTTAGTAGTGAGCATTTGTAATCAGATATTACATAGTGAACTCCCCTTGGAAGTGCAAGGGGGACATGACTGACTTTCGGTTTGTGGAAGAAACCTGTATAATTTGCTTGTGTCTTTCTTATCACTTTCTCTCTGTTTTATCCGCTGCATTTAGTTATGAATATCTCTTCAGAAGTAGAACTCTATCTGCTTTTGAACTGCATTTTCAGTTAGGAGAAAAAGAAGAAAAAACTAGCATAATTCAACCCCCTTCTTGTGTTTTTCTCACCTTCATACTGTGTTTCCTTACATTTAAAAATGCCCACAAAGTCTTTTAAGTTATCAATCATTTTTCTTCTCTTCTCCCTTTTGCTTTGTCAACCAATTGTTATTCTATTTATCTTCTTTTTTCCGTCCATTCAAAATTAAGAGTGTTCTTAAGACCATAAACCCTTTTTAGATATAATGTCTTTTCAAGAGCATAATCTATATGTAAATAAGAGTTAGAATGTTGGTAACATCATATTTGAGTGGTCATATACCATAATTGTTGATTTCAATATTAAATTAAGAGCGATTTTAGTACCATATCGAATGTGTAATTCTCGAAAGATTAGCTACGGTGCAGAAGTTAGTCGTATAGTTGTAGATAAACTTGTTTTATTGTGGAGACGACATGATTGATAGTCTGTCTTGCACAAATTTTGAACGAAATATCTTAAGCTGTCCGTGACTCAAATCAATAATAACTTCGGTAGATAATTATTTATTTTTTTCAAAAATATAGTCTGGAAATCCAAAATACAACAATTTGAAAATTCAGAACCAACAATTCTCATATAAAAAATAATCATAAAAAATGTCATAGATATTTCACATCAACATGGTTTTTAAGGAACATCAATAACATAGTTAACAAACCGAAAAAGTAAAAACTTCTATAATTTATGTAATTTAGACGATCTCGATCAACACTGACAACACATACACCTCTTTGCCCTCTCCATATATCTCTTAATTTTTATTTTTATTTTTATAAAAACACGATATATGGTTCAAGAACCGATTAATCTAAAAGATATCATCCACTTACGAAGATCCCATTTAAAGACATAACATAACTTTGTATGGACGTAACCCATCTGAATTGGCACTAAGAAAATCGATCTTGACACATTAGGAAGAACACACTACCAAGTGTCAAGTCAATACAACTAGACTAACCCAAATGAATTCCATATATCTGTTAATTGAGTAAGAGAGTATGATTATAAAATCATAAATTAACCAGGTTCGTGTTAGAAGGTTTGATTAAAATGTGTTCAGAATAATTTATTTAATAAATAATATATTATTTATATAAAGAGAAATTCTTACATGAATTCGTACCCAACACATTAT
The DNA here is from genome assembly GCF_003473485.1 of Medicago truncatula. Taxonomy (NCBI): domain Eukaryota; kingdom Viridiplantae; phylum Streptophyta; class Magnoliopsida; order Fabales; family Fabaceae; genus Medicago; species Medicago truncatula. The sequence continues at coordinate 55,092,212 of NC_053048.1, forward strand.
TCTTACATCTAACCAATTAAAATAACACCTTATTAAAATAAAATAAAAAATTAATATCAGAATTTTTTCGCATTATTTTTAATATTTCTCTCTCCTTTTTCCACTTTCTTTAACCGTCAAAAACCACCCACCACCGTTTATGTTTCCATTTCCTCAAGTAAAATCAAACTTTTTTTAAAGTTAATAACATGTGTCATATTTTTATTGGTTGGGTGTAAGAATAATGTGTTGATGAGAGTTCATGCAAAAATATCTCTTATATAAATATAATTTATTCAACCTGATGATTGCTCGGTCTTATAAACATTTGATATTAGTCCTCGTGAGCTTAACTCAATTGGTATGGACAATTCATAATATATGCAAGGTCGGGGTTCAAACTTCAACCATAAAAAAAAAAATCATTTGATATTAATGTTTGGCAAAAATACATTTTTGATCCACCTATTTTTTAAAAATAAACTTTGGTTCTATCATAAAAACTAACTTTTTGATCTCCCAATTTAACTTTTTTCTTCTTTCTTTTGGATTTTTCACTCTCGTCTCATTTTTCAATATAATTTGATCTGCATCTAAATTTTTTTGGGTAATTAAATCTAACAACTTAATAATGTTTTTAAAATCATGTTTGATATGTTTGGTGAGATTGTAAAATCACCGTGAACCATCATGATTTTGTGAACCTGCATAGTGTAGCGTTTGCCATTCTCCGTGATTTTGTTAATTTGACTGTTGAACGAAATGTCCAATATATTTGATGTTCCAACACCTACCTAATTGTACTTGTTTCGGCAAGGTGCTAATTTAATTTGTCGACTAAGTTACACTTACAGGTGTATACCACTACCAGTTAAGCAATACTGGCAAGAAGTAAAAATATTTGTCCATGTTTGTAATTGTATGTGATTATGATGAAGAATAAATCTGACTGAGAGTCATTTTAAACTCTGGCTACATTGGCGGCTAGAAATTACATGTACTTGAAGTTAGATGGATATTTCCACTTCTTCTATCTAATTTAAGACCATCCATGACGATTGAGCGGTTTGCTTTAAATCATTGGCAGGTGGTAGAAACAAGACATTAATGAGTTTACATTTCAGAGTGTCAAATGATCAAACCTTATATATCCCCCTTCCCAATTGCATGATCCATACCAAAATGAGATTCACATTATTATACAAATAATAACACTCTTGTCACTGCTCTCTCTCTCTCTCACTCTCAATTAGTGTTGTAATAATAAGCTTGGTTGGTTTTATGCTCAACCATTTCTTCGTTTTGGGAGATTCTTTATAGTGGACAGTGGTAACAATGATTTTGTTGCTACCACTGCCATAGTTGACGCTACTCATCCGTATGGTCTTGATTAACCAGACATACCTAGTGAACATTTTTCTAATGGCCCAAACATCCTCGATTTAATCGAGTTTTATCATTACTACTAAAAATGTTTACACTAGCGAGAGAAATTTATATAAGAGAAAACGTGAAATTCTGCAATATATATTTCCAATTTTTTTATTAATGCTTATATATTGTCAAATAAATCCACATGTCAGATGTGTACGGTGTAATTATTCAATGTGCATTTTTTTGTTAATTACAGGTTTGGAGCTTACACTTCCATATTTGAGCCCACTGCTTGTCCGAGAGAAGCTTGTAATTGGTGCCAATTTTGCATCCACTGGATTGTATTCAAGGTTTGTAAGTGTAATTAAACTATTAATTCAATTCAATTCAAATTGTTTTAAACATCAATTTTGCCAAACTATATTTGTGATGGGTAATTATGAATAAGATAATTTTAACTTTGTTCTGCTCTAGATTAAACCTCATCATAAATCTGTCCGATCGTCACAAACAATTGCAAGCATGTTAACAATGTGATGCTGCCTTGCGATTTTTTTTTCTTCTGACCTTGTTGTCAAAAAAAATTTCATGTCTGACCCCCTATGAATATTTTATTCACCAAAATGACCCACTTTCTATTTCTGTTGGTTTTTTTGTCGTTTTCCTCATTCCCGCCATTTGAAACGGAGGGAATGAGCCCCCTTCCCTGACACTTGTCTGCGCGTGACATGTTTGAATAAAGTAATATGTTTTTATTTATTATTATTATTTGTGTTTTAAATAAACAAATGTTGCCCAAAAAAACAAAAAAAAAAAAATTCATTCCCGCCAATTCAAACGACGATAATGAAAAGAAAAAAAAAACAGTCAAATGGCCAGTCAGGATTAGACATGTGTCAGAGAGGCGGCTCATTCCCGCCGTTTCAAACGGCGGGAATGAGGAAAACGACAAAAAAATGGACAAAAATAGAAAATGGGTGAGTTTGGGAAATAAATCTGATAGGGGGTCAGAAAAAAAAAATTCCTGCCTTGCATCCCATAAGATGGATGAAATAACATTGCTAGCTTGTAAAGAAAACTCAATCAGAGAGATACTTAAGAAGAAAATGCGAGTGTGTGTTTAAGCATCAAATTGAAGTAAGCAAGTTTAAGACATGAGGTTTCTGAGAACAATGAAAAGCTTAGAGAAAAATATTGCAAAGAAAGTTCACCATATCTAGCTTTGATTGAGAAAACTGTGAGGAAAAGTCAAGAAACAGATTTGAAAGCCCTGAGATATTGTTTCCTTCGAGCATGGTTTGCAGACGGAAAGAAGAGTCGTCGTCTTCAACGTGTGAAAGTTGTTAAATGAACGAGGAAAAGAAGAACCCCTTAAATCTTAAACCGTCTATGAAATGTTGAAAAGGGTGAAACGCTCAAGAGAAGTGTCTTATTTTGTTTGTAGAGGAAGTTGTTGAGCACAAAGAATGCGTTTTGAATGTTTCGATAATAAACTTTGAGAGAATTCAAATTGTACAGTGTTCCTAAAATTATTTCAATAATATTTGTCCACCAAACATCATATAAGACAAAAATTGTTTAATACTATAAAAGTTTCTCAAGTGTTATTGTGTTGTCAAGTCTTGCGCTTTCTGTAGTACTTCTTTTTAGGATATCAAATATAATTAATATGTAGAATTTCTAAAATAATTACAATTTACAAAGTATTTTATCAAAGTTAAATTTATGAAATGACACGTAAAAGTTAAGAAATTTAAATTTCTTTACACAATCAAACCTTATTCTCCCCTAAAAAAATCATAGGAAATTCTTATTCCATAAGGAAGAGACAACTCGTTAGAAAAGATTATTCAAAATCTAAGATATTGAGTTTAAGTGGTTAACGAACTATTTATTCGATCCCTTCTCCTAAAAATTGAAGGGTTAAAAAATACTATTGAATAAGAAGATGTAGAAAATGAAAAATTATCATAAAATGAAAAGTAAGCAAAATGACGGCAACTCTTTATATATATATTTTTTGCAGGCGAAGTTCCTTCTTATTACTCTGATTACTTTAAATTATCAAGAACTTTAAGCACAAGTTGGTACTTTTATATTTTAATTTTCTCTTGACAACCGAAAATACTTAGCTGTCATTGGTGCCATTAATTTATGTTAGATGAGAGAAGATGATTAAAATAGATTATTTAGATGAGAGATAATAAGTGGTTAAGAGAGAGAGATATGAACAAAAACATCAATGACACCTAAATGCTACCCCTTGACAACTTCTTTGTCGGCTCCCAATTCAAGTAAATCTCTCTTTGTGAGGATTCTTCCCTGAGAGGACTAAAACTTCTCGGGCGATAGTACCTATAAATAATCTAAACCATGTCCCTTAGATAACTAACCTTACCAAAGTCTGACTAAATCAAAAGATCAACTGCGGTAAACTACATTGGCAACAAAGCATTAAGAAAAAATTTAGACTAAAATTATATAGAGAACATAAATCATATACAACCAGCCAAACTAAGAGTATTACACATATTATGAGCTATTTACATCCAATCCCAATACAAGAGAGTTTAGTTACCCATTTGTCAAATGAAGAATAACAAAGAGTTGATGAATCTTGGTGTTCCAAGCTTTCTTGACCCTCCAGAGGCTCTAGCCACTCTCTACCCTCGTTCTATTGGGTTTAGAATTGATTGAGTTTTACAATGACTTACACTTCTATTTATACAGATTATGAAGTTGTAGATTCACCAAGTGCAATAAGCCCAACTTAGAAAATCGAGGTTGCTTCAAGGGAGGGAAAAAATCAGTCGTTCTTTAGATATTTTTCTAGAAACCGACCTTGCTCGCTAAACATAATTTTCATGCTTAGCAAACCGCCTTTGTTTTTCCTTCATGGAGAGGTAACCGCTATTGCTCGCTAAGCACAACTCTCGTGCTTAGCGAATCAACTTTGTCTCCAATCTTCTAGAATTCTATTTTCAGGCTTGCTCACTTTTGCCATGAATGCTTAGAGAGTTGTGGATGTCTCAAGACGTCTTTATAGTGCTCTGGCATATCTTTGGCGCGTGCGCTTGCCTTCGATTATTGCGCATTGGCGCATTCATCGTCTTAGAACTATAAAAATTTATAGAAACTGGACGTAATAGTTGTTTGACAAATTATACTAATATAAACGATATTTGTATTAAATTGGGGATTTTTATGAATGATTTCTTGCAAAACAAGTCAATAAATATGATGGGAAATAACATTATTTTAGCACTTATATGTACCTTTGCGAGTTTGGTGTGGCAAAAGACTTTCAAATGGATCGGTATGGTGACTATATCTTTCCCGATAACCTTTCCACTCTTTTAGATTGCTTCACCACAACCCATTCTCGTGGAAAAGCATGTCGGAAGGGTCTTACCCTTATTTGGCGTACAACAATATGAATTTGGGAAGCAAGAAATAATATTATAATCTCCTCAAAGGTTGCGGCAGTAGAGACAACGGTGGAATCAATTCTCTATAATTCTTGAAAGTAGTTCCTTGCCTCTAAGAAAAGGAGTTATCGTTTATTTAAGAGTGTTTTTCTAATTTTTTTTTTTTTTGGTGGCTAGAGTTTCAATCCCAAACCTTACATATATTATGCATTGTTCATGTCAACTGAGCTAAGCTCACGAGAACAATCTCCTTCTTTGTTTGGCTAGATAGTCGGTTCCCTTGTCGTGTCTCTGTTTTTTATTTGGGTTGATTACCCTTTAACTTTTCCGTTTTAGAGGACTAAGAACTCTTTATATTTCTCTTTTTCTTTATTATAATTTTTTTTTTCTGTTAAAAAGAAACTTCTTATACCGTTTATATTTTAACGAACAAAATCAATCATTTTATTTTTTTATTTTTATAGAATTATAACCTCACATAACATTAATTAGAGTAATGATATTTAAACAACAAAAAGTTGACAATGGTAAAAAAAAACGAAGAAGAAGAAATGAATTTAACAAACACAGTGTGACCCAACAATATTTTTAATCCAGTATTCCTAAAAAAAATATATTTTAATCCAGTAATACACTTAAAACCACACATATTATTTTAATGAGACTAGCTTCTTGCAAACAAAACTTAACTAATACTATAAAAGAAAAACTTAAATGACAAAGTAACTAAGATGCAATTTTGAAAGAAAAAAACAGTACCCCAATAGTCTACTGTGGAAGGTAGTTCGCCCTATGGTCCAGTGAGTCTATGCAAGTAGAAGGATTACCCGTCTGCAATACAATGCGAGACAAGGCCTAGCTATATACCATTGACCAACATTGAATGTGATTGGTTGTTTCACACCACTACCTGGGTGTTTTCTGACAAATATGGAACTTAAAGCATTCATGCTTAGGGGTGTAAGTGGTTCGGACAAAATCGATCAAACCGAAAATCTAAACCGAACTAAACCAAAAAAATATCCGACCTTGTTTGATTTGGTTCAAAACCGAACCGAACTAACCTAAACCGATCTAGTTTGATTCGGTTCTCGGTTTTTAATTTTGAGATCCAAAGAACCGATAAACTGAACCGATGTTAACCTCACTCACCATTTCAGTAATAATATCCCTCTTCACACACACTTATGATTAATCTCAAAATTAAAGTCCAACATAAAATACTTCTTAATTCATTCACTTTCTTTCATCCTCATCTTATCTCATCACACTTTATTTCGTTTCTACTAAAAAAGAACACTAGCCGCCATTCACACCTAACTCATCGTTCCTCGTCGCCGTCGGGATCGTCCATCTCGTTAGTATTTTCATGTTAATTATACAAAGTATTTTGAAAAACAGATAATATGGAAAACAAAGTTCTATAAATATTTGATTATGTAGTGTGTATGAAATACAAATTTGTGAAAATATGGTTTTTTTATTTGTATTTTCAAACAAACCGATCAATCGAACCGATCGAAATCGATTAATTTGGTTCGGTTTCTTTTTTAAAAAAATAGTAAAAATCAAACGAAACTGAGCTGATGAAGATTTCATTGGTTCGAACATTTTTTTGACCAAACCCGACTCAATCTGAACCGTTACACCCCATTATATATATATATATATATATATATATATATATATATATATATATATTTTGGTACAAACTGTTGGGTAATCAAGTGTCAGTGATTATGTCCCACATCGACTAGGAATGGAGGAAACAAAGGATATATAAGAGAGGGAACTCATAAACCTATTGTCTTAAGGTTTTGGGTAAGAGTGTGATGTTTAAGTCTCTTATGATCTTGGACGTTTGGCCCATTGCCGCTTCCGGGACTCGCCGGACCTCCCCAACACAAACACCCCATTATATTTATTTACACTGTTTATAAGCTTTGTGAAATTTAGCGAAAATTGGGACAAGATAAACAAGGTATTAATGAGCAGGAATGATAACTGAACACAAGTTATCAAACATAAATACAACACCATGGATAATTTTGACATTTCAACATTAAAGTAGGGGCAATTTTGTAAAAACCCATCTTATCCTCTTTCTTCTTTACAGTTTCTCTCTCAAACCAGCAACCGCGTTCTCTCTCTCTTCTCTGTTGTAAGCTCTGCAGCCACCGTCCACCACCATGGTCCTCCCCCACCACCGTCCTCATCAGTTACCACTACTACCATCATCCTCGCCATCATCTCCATCCCTTCAATTCTTTCACCACGACCAACGAATCATGACCACCGTTGAGAATCCGTTCAGATCACCACAGTCCTCACCACCACCGAATCATCATTGAGAAAACTTATTTGTTCAAATCTCCGACGAAAAACGAGCCAAGATACATCTCACCACCACACAGATCCGTTTAGAACTCACGAAAACAGGACAGAAAACAGATCGAAGAAAATACAGCGCCGGTGACGACGGCAGTGATCAATGAGAGAAGTTACGACGCCGGTGGCTAGTGATAGAGACGGCGAGAGGTGGTGTTGACCAGAGATAGGGATGGTAGGGAGAGATGCCTTGAAGGAGAGAGAAGGAAAGGAAATTAAAAAAAAAAAGAAAAAAGATGTATAATGCTACAGTCACATATGGTGTCTGTATTGTGTTTGGTTTTTTGTGTTTAACTATCATTTCTGTCGGAGAAATATATGGTTATAGGAAACAGATTCCACTTGTGTACTATTAAGGTACCAATAGTATACCATTGATCAATTAGAGTGTGCCACATTTCAATGTTATTTTATAAATATTTTATTTGATGTATTTTTTTAAAGGGTGTGCCACGTGGCACATTCTAATTGGGCAATGGTATATACCATTATGGTACACAAGTGCTATCCAATAGGAAACGCAGTGTCGTTCTTAACTTTTTTGGATTTCATTTAATAAATAAAATAAATTAATTTTATTAAAATTTAATGATAGAAAATTATTAGTGGAATCTAATTTTTAGATGTTGCGTTGAAAAAGATTGGTGTATTAAATACTACTATAAAATGAGAGATTTGGACATGCGAGGCTCACTTAAACAAATGTGATACCTATCATATTTTTAGTGATGTTGGATTTGTGTTTTTTCAGTGTACTATCCCAATTCAAATGAATAAATATCAATTTTTAATTTGTAATAAGGTCAAACCTAAAAGACTAATTTATTAAGTGGAAAAGTCGTATGGTTACATGTCCACTTCAAGTTTTCTTTAACTTCATATGTGACGCATAACATTGTCACCCCTCTAAACAGATGCCAACCATCAATGATTTTCACTATACCAACGTGAGAAATGATTTTCGCACATTCTTTGTTTATTAGAAACACATGGAAATGACCAAAAATACTCTAGCGATAGTTAACTATTACTGGCTTATAACTAGAAAACTGGCAGTAGTTAATTACCGTTTGTTTTATTAGTCATTTCCATGTGTTTTTAGGAAACAATGGATGTCAAAAAGCAAGCTTCTACTATCATTGACGCGATGAGAGAGCCCTTTTTCCTTTAGTGTTTTCACTTGTCTATTAATATTTGAGGTGTACCTTAATCTAGAGTATAGATGGCCATTTTCATAGTCTAATTTTCAATGAGAGAACCATTTTTATGACTTAAATTTACTAGAAGAGTTCAACCCAAAAAACTAATTTACTATACACATTGAGTTTTCTGGCTTATTGAATGTGAATTCATAACAATGCATATAATTTATGAGTTTTAGATCATTTTTGAAGTAATTTCAATCGTTAAAATTTTAAAATTTACCTTATAAAAATGATTGTGTTAAAAACATATTTGATCTATAATAATATTTACATCTAAGAATTATACTAATATTTTTTTTAAACAGAATAGAGTGCAAAACCATCATCAAATGACAAACCAAAATATCTCAACTATAAAGATACGCCTTGACCGCCACCTACCATAGGTTAATTTTATTTTTTTTTTGACAAAGGAATAGTAGTAGTTTTTTTGACATTAAAGGAATAGTATAGTTGTACACATTCAAATGTGTGTGTCAACAAGGCGTTCTAAAATAGATGTATCTACCACATTGAAATGTGAAAATTATCTATGGTATTGTATTTATGTCTGATAACTTGTGTTCAGTTATCATTCCTGTTCTCGGTAGGCATCCAAATTTTTTACTCCCATGTTGAGGTGATTATTTAGTACGATGGTATATAAATGAAGCACGCATCATTGTATGGTCATAGTTGGTAGTTCTAGCATAGTAGTATCTGTAAGAAAACTATGAAATAAGTAAAAAGATAAAAATAAAACAGATCTACCTAGATGTAGTGCAAGCCATGGTGTGCATTTAACACACACTAACACTAGTGAATATAATTAGATTCAAAATAATATTGATAGGCGTTTCTTTATTTATGGTGACTATGTCCATTTGTTGGGGACTTGGGGTGGTAGCAGAAGTCATTTAATTCAGTACATCAAATATCACAACAAATAACCTCTATATAAAGACACTCACACTCATTCACAAATACTCACAAACAAAGGGTAGTCTCTCTCCATTTGTTTAGAGGCACTAATCCAATATCCATGGACCAAAACAACCAAAGAGTAGTTTTTGTTTCTTGTATGTTAATATGCTTGTTGGTAAATTTCAACACTGTTGTTCCACAAGTTGAGGCTCGAGCATTTTTTGTTTTTGGTGATTCACTTGTTGACAATGGCAACAATAACTACTTAGCAACCACTGCTCGTGCTGATTCTTACCCTTATGGCATTGATTATCCAACTCACCGTGCCACTGGACGCTTCTCCAATGGCCTCAACATGCCTGACCTTATCAGTATATAATTCATTCATTTTTTATACTTACATATATACATATACTAACTAAACTTGATTTAATCATTGATAAATTAATTAATTATATACATATAGTTACTATAAATAATTGATTAATGCACGTAGGTGAGCGAATTGGATCACAACCCACATTACCATATCTGAGTCCTGAACTCAATGGAGAGGCGCTACTAGTTGGTGCCAATTTCGCTTCTGCTGGAATTGGAATTCTCAATGATACTGGAATTCAATTTGTAAGTGCTACCTTAAAATATATATATATATATATGTCTTCTGTCTACTATAAAAACTAAGGATATATAATTAAAATTTGTGAATATACATTTGTTTTTGGCAGTTTAACATAATCAGAATCACAAGGCAATTGCAATACTTTGAGCAGTATCAGCAAAGAGTGAGTGCACTAATAGGAGAAGAAGAAACTGTGAGACTGGTGAACGAAGCACTATACCTGATGACTTTAGGTGGAAATGATTTTGTGAACAACTATTTTCTTGTACCTTTTTCTGCAAGATCACGCCAATTTAGACTTCCAGATTATGTTGTGTACCTCATTTCTGAGTATCGTAAAATTCTTGCGGTATTACTCTCTTCCGATCTGTTTGCTATTATTATTTTTAGTATTATATCTCTCTTTATTTTTTGACCTGCAATGATTATATATGAATCATCCCAAAAAGGAAGTGAAGGAGAAACTTTGAATAATGTAAATATATAGGTAGAATAGGGTATGAGACATGCTTTTTTTTTTTTTTTTTTTTTTTTTTAAATATTGGGAGTGAGCATGAACAGATCTATTTTGTTACAAGTTTTTTTTTTTTTTTTTTTTTAAATATTAATACTAATTGTTAGTAGTATTTTGTTACAAGTTGTTTAATAATTTTATTTTTACTCTCATTTAAGTGTTACTCTCAATTATCTACGAATTATATTTTTCTAGAGTCTTGTAGATAATTGGGTCTCTTCAATTTTTTGGTATAAATTACATCATTTTTGTTTTCTCTACTATTTGGTTTAGTCATAACTATATCATCGTTTTATATATCATGTATCCATTGATATATTTGTTTTTGGTATAAATTACATCATTTTTGTTTTCTCTACTATTTGGTTTAGTCATAATTATATCATCATTTTATATATCATGTATCCATTGATATATATTTTTTTGGGTATAAATACATAGTTTTTGTTTTCTTTACTATTTGGTTTAGTCATAATTATACCATCATTTTATATTTCATGTATATCCACTGATATATTTTTTATGTGAGCATTTAATATATAGCATATAGTCTTGTCCCCACTAATCAATATTTTTGGGCGATCAAGTTATCCTTATATTCCTTAAGCCATTTTCATTTTTATTTGATGACTAAATAATGTTTTATTTTTGGTCAACTAAATCTTTATAATATAATTATGTTTATTCTATGAATTTCACATATATCAAATATACACACACACGTTCATTTTCTAAACTTCCCTTTTGCAAGAGAGATAAAAATTCAATTTATTCTATTTTTTTGGTTGAAATATTTTGATTAATAGTTTTATAAATATCACATTATTTACTTCTTACATGAAAACCAATTTCACCCTATTTAACTCGAGTGTAAAATGAAAGTGCAAAAGTTTACCTGTACGACTAACATTTATGGTTGACGATTCTTGCATAATAAGTAAATCAACTTATAGGAAGAGGGCAACTATGCCCTACAAAAAATGTAAATATACCCATTAGTTAATATATTTTTTTCTTTCTAAAGAGTGTAGAGGTGAACTAACACATACAAAATGTTGCGAAGGAGATAATTGTGATTTCAAATCTGTGCTTCAACATATCAAATATGTTTATCGTTTTTATCACATACAATAATATTTTTGAAAGGAACACACATTAATGTTAACACACTGCTGTTTTTTAAGCATAACAAGTTTTTTTATTAACCATACGATTTTTTTTTAAGGAAACCATACAAAATTAATAGTTGTTTCTGATCCCCAATGGCATCATTTATATGAGAAGCATATGCATGTGGGGAAAATTAATGTGTTATGGGGTCTATCTCTTACACATTTGTCTTTTTTAACGTACGTCAATAATTGTGCAAGTAATATTAAATGATGCACTTACTCAAATGCATTGCAGAGGCTTTATGAATTGGGAGCAAGAAGAGTTTTGGTGACTGGTACAGGACCGTTAGGCTGTGTCCCAGCAGAATTAGCTCAGCATAGCAGAAATGGCGAATGTTATGCAGAATTGCAGGAAGCTGCCAATTTGTTCAACCCTCAACTCGTTGACTTATTGGGTCAACTCAACTCTGAAATTGGTTCTGATGTCTTTATTTCTGCAAATGCCTTTGCAATGAATATGGATTTCATTGGTAATCCAGAAGCATACGGTATATACATGTCCTTCAACCTCACTTTTTATTGTACCGTATTTCTAATATACACATTTTTATTTTATTTTAAAGAGACTAACAACTAAATTCACATAAACTAAATACAAATATAACAAACATATCAAATCGGTCTTTTACGATGTGAACTTCACCATGGATATTCCTGAATTTTAATGGGTAACAAATATTTCAAAGACTAAATGGAGAATGAAACTGGGTGAAATTTGGAAAATATTGGTGTGACCATATTTAATTTTCCCATCGACATACATATCATATCATGAGTATAAAGTGGAAATAAATAATTTACTCTGTCCAATCCAAATCCAAATCCAAATGAAGCCACCACTTGCAGATCACGTTGAATGGGGAAAACAGTTTCCAGGAACCACACTTCATATCATGAGACTAAAGTCGAAATAAATAATTTATTCCTTAATTTTAAGTATATTCATTTTTACTAGAAGAGCAATGCTATATATCCCAAAGGATAATATAGCGAAGGATTCACGATCTGGAGTGCAACCAATCAAAGCAGCTGAAGAAAGGGAAACATATGTATATGCTGCAATTAAAATACATAATGTTAACTTCATATATTAATTAATCAGGGTAAGGCAAACATTGAAGCTAACAAATTTTTATTTTTTTTGGTGAAGTGAAGCTAATAAGTTATGTACTACTAGTACTGAGAAATAACTTAGGTTTTACGGTATGAATAGTGTTTTACATATCAAACTCTTCACCACATTATGAGAAATAGCGAAGACATGTATGTGCTTATACATTAACATTAGTACATTTTCATGAGGAGAGTTCTACAATTCAAACACGTACGTAGAAAATTTACAACTACTTGCATAATTTATATCTGTCAGTATATATATATATATATCTATTAGTTGGTACTTGGTATTTAAGACTTTAATTTGGAGCATTCTTGAGATGGCCATGGCAACTATCAACCTCCCACATTATATAGGCTATTATTTTACCTCATAAATTTGAAAATTGAAATCACTAATTACGTACCTTCTATATCATATTATATGTAGGATTTGCCACATCAAAAGTTGCATGTTGTGGTCAAGGACCCTACAATGGGATTGGACTATGTACTCCAGCATCCAACATATGCCCAAACAGAGATGCATATGTATTTTGGGACGCTTTCCATCCAAGCGACAGAGCAAACAGATTGATTGTAGAAAGGTTCATGATAGGATCAAGTGAATACATGCATCCAATGAACCTCAGTACCATTATGCTTTTGGATTCAAGGACTTAATTATTTAAATAGTAATACCTTGTTCCAATTAATGTCTTTATACTTCCAGCACAATATGATATATTGTTTGTTTAGGCTACATTGTTTCTAGGTGTGCAAATTATAAGCAAATCCTTTGAATTCATTAGGAATTTTTTCTCTAAGGGTTTGCTTTGAGAGTATTATGGCGATGAATGTCCCAACTTAGAGAATATATAAATGGTTTTTAAGTTGTAAGCTTTGTATCATTTTGGTTTGATAGACTAAATGGTAAGAAAATTACTATTCTCCCTTTTAAAATTGTTCATTCCCTTAACCTATCTAAAGTTAACTATGGCTTGACATCTTCCAACTAAGGTTAACTCCCACTAATACTTTTAAGATCAATTCAATCACTTTTTAAGTCGGTTCAACCGATCTTAAAAGTGCCAACGAGAGTTAACTCTAGTTGAAAAATGATTGGCGGAAGTTAACTCTAACAATAATTTTAAAAGGGAGAAGAACAATTTTCAAATGGTAAGCCAAAAGTGTTAGTAATGGGCTTGTAATTTAAAGTCTAAAAACTGTACTTAGTTATTGTATTTATGAAAATTTCTCAAGTGGCTTACTATTAGCACCCCTCTTTTTTAGTACACATCAACAAGTTAATCTAATTCTTTTCGCTTTTCAAAATACTCAGATGCACATCTACCGGTTGCTATGAAGTCCAGATACACAGTATGAGTACGATATGATACATATATACATATAGAATTTTTAAAAAAATTTAGGACTCAATACGATTAAGATTCGTTAATAAAATCTTTATAATAAAACTAATTTGCATGTAAATTACTTGAAAGAAATATGCATTCACACTCTTTATTAAATATAATTATAAAGACTAGAATTTACAAAAGATAATAGTTGAGAGTAAAATAGAAAATGTATAGTTTTCATATAAATCATATTCTATTTCCATTCTTACGTCATGATATCAACAAAATCATCATAGAACTCAATAAATTTTGTCTAATGTACTCTCTCTCTCTCTCTCAAAAAAAAAAAAAAAACCCCTAATTATAAGTTCTCTTTCAAATTATTAGATGCGTTTTTATTCTTTTTCCAAACATAATATTTATTATTAATACTAATTTCTTTTGAAATATTAAAAATCAATATTGAATAATTCTATATGAAGCTTATGGAAAAAGTTAAGCTCCACGCTTATTGGTGGTTAAAGGCGAATAACACCTCTTTTGTGTATGGTTGTAAGCAGTGGCGGTCAGACTTATTATATTGTTTGGGTATCGGTTGATGCTAGTATTTTGTAATTACTTGTCAGACTCTTTGTAATTGAGCGTCCTCTTTAGTACATCTTGTGCTTAAGAGGCGTCTCTGTTTTTGTTAATATGTTCCATTTTAGTTTCTTAAAAAAAAACCATTTGAGTTGGCCTACTGGTAATTGGCTTGGGACCTGGGTGTGTGGTCCTGCTCGAGGTCTCAGGTTTGATTCTCTCCGGTGCTAATTTGAGTGGGCTAATTTAGCTTATTAAAAAAAAAAAAATTCTATATGAATAATAGGGAAACTTAGTAATAGTTATACATAAAATGTGCACATTAGTTACACCGCAATTTTTTTATATGTATGTTAAATATGCAATGAAAATTTTCTTCTTTTGAAAAAAGTTACAACCCTAAACCTAAAAAGGACAAACAATGATATACTCATGTCTATAGGATAGGATAAGAGAACATTCATTTTTATGATATAGTTTAATCTAAAGTTGAGTTGGGTAGCTTGTATATATGGAATCAAAGGAAAGACAAAGTTGAAATTGATTGATATGGTGGTGGAAATGAAAAGAAAAAGAAAAGAAAGACAAGCTTCTCTTTACAATCAAAATGAAAAAGAAAGAAAATAGTGGAGAAGAAGAAAAAATAAGCAGAGAAAAGAAAAATGTCAAAAGAAACAACAAAAGAATTACCAAATGGTGTTGAGAGTGGAAAAGGAAAGAAAGTGTGGTCAGGATATGTAGTGTATATTGAAAAAATGTTCTTTTAACCTTTTAGGCTTTTTGCGTTCTTAGAAAAACAAAGGATTTTGTGAAGACTAACATATTACAACCCAAGGAAATATATTAGTGATCCATGATTGATTGCATGTTTTGTGATAATTGCTTAGTTTATTTTTAAAATTGATTTGTTGTGAATACAAGGTACACGTTGAGTGCAACATTTGTGAGGATTGTGATTGTGAATAATCAACTATTGGTTGGAATGTTTGACATCACACTTTGGTTTAGCAAATTGTTTTATAAGCATTGCTTTGATTCATTGACATCATGATATTTGTCTTTAAAAATACATTTCATGAATCATACAAACTCAAAATTATGATTGAAAATAGAAGTTCTTGATTGTTTATAAACTTTGAGTGTTTGAGTGTTCATTGTACACAATTGATGTTTCAACCTTGTTTTGAATTTTTGTTGGGACATTTTTTAGAGATCAAACAAAACTCTAAGATGGGAAGAGTTGATAAGTGTCAAATTTACTTGTTTTCTAATATATTTTCTAAGGAACTTATCAACTTGAATTGAATAGAGAAGAACATGGGGTAGCATGTTTAGAATTTAGGTTTTTATTTTACATGTACTTTTAATATTTCCTTGTGATTATGGGTTTAAGAGACTTAGCACTCATGGGTGGGTACACTTGAAGAATTGGAGCTAAAGAAATCAATAAAATTGGAAAGTGTACAAAAGGATAAGCGAGCGCGAGCACCAAATATGCAACGAGTGCTTATAATTATGGACGAAGAAGAAATAATTATATGCATCAATACTCTTTTCTGTTGTAAAATGACAGGAAAGAAAATCTATATAATTACAATTTTTATTTTTTTTGAAAAATACATGATACACGTAGATACCTCATAACTCGTCAAATATATTCCATCTATCGGATATCTGCAAAGATATAGAGCGAACACAAATATCGTTTTTATGCAACAGTGTCAACTGCCAACAAATGACTACAAAAATTAGTGACACTGGAGGAGGGTAGCTGTGACGAATACCATGGTATTTATGTTGAACACATGCACAATTATATCTGTCTGCTCGTCGTCCCTACCACCTAATTGAATTATTGTTTTAGAGGGAAAACACTTCGTTATTTCTTTAAATCATGTTTAGCTCAAAAGGGACTAATATGGACCCAATCGATTTTTGTTACTTATTCTAAATCAACCAATTTTTGAGTGTGACATTGTTAATAGTTTAACAGAAAAACTTGATTATCAGTCATTAATGAGGAACATAAGATCCTGTCTATACAAGAGAGACCTGTTTATTTTTGGGTTACATGTTATTTTAGTTTTCTGATGATCTTTCTATATCACCACTTAATTGTCGTGCATGCATATATGTCATGGAGATGTTAGACTTAATTTAGACCGTATGGTTGGAAGTTTCAATCAATATCTCATAATCAACGTATCAATGTTTTTTGAATTTCTAATGAAAGTTCATTTCATTATAATTATTGACGATATTGATTAATACCATGATAGTGATACATTTGAAATTAGATTGATTATGACTGATATTTTATTTATGATTTCGACATCTATATCTAAATTTCAAACATTAACTAACATTACATTGTTCACTGAGTGATCAAATGACTCAATTTTTTTTTTAAGCAATATCTCGAGTTTGAGTCATTTGATTTTGAGAGAAGACCCTCTTAAATATGTATGGTAATATTATTTTTTAGGAGACTTCATACTAATAACTTGGTTACCAAAAAAGTTAAGGAGATTAAAAACATATAGCAGTAGTATTTTTTGACGGAAAAAGTTAGTATTAAGATTAAATTTGTTAATTTGTGGTATTATTTTCTCTTTTGAGAAGATTATTTTTTCAATTTATGCTCTAAGAGAATGATCATTTTATCTTCTAATAAAAGTATTTATTATTACTGTTCCCGTGAGCACAATTCAGTTGGTAGGAACAACGCATTATTATATGTAGGGGTCGAGGTTCGAATCTCGGACACCGTTCACTGAACAATTCTAAATAGCATAATATATTTAAGTATCATGCAATGACAGTATAGTGATGCTATAAAAACGAAATGGTAACAAACAAAGTTGCAGAAGTGGCTTGACAACAAAGCTGGCAGAACATAACTCTACCATTCTATTTGCCTCAAATGTACATATAATAACAGCCCTCCTAGCTATTTTTGAACACATTGACGTCAACTGTTTTTAGATCTACACTTATGTTTATCTACTCTCTCGTTCTCACATTAATGTAAGAGGTAAGACAATACTACTATAACAGTTACAGAGGAAATAAAAATTCAAAAAATTACACCTTAATCTTTTTTAGGTACATTGTATTAGTGGTATATTATGGAAGATATAACATCAATTTTAAAATATTAAACACCATTATATTGAATTACATTTTTTACCACCTATTCAAACATAACTTAGTCATTTCAGAATGAAACTAGTTGTCTTATTTAAAAAAAGAAATAACGTACTTTTATAACACGTTATTCATATATGAATTTAAATTATACTTTCGGGTCTTATTTATAAGAAAAAGTTGACTTTTTAGATTCATTGTGTAATTAATGTATCATGTGTAGAATATAGACAAATACACCATTTATGTAATGAATAAAAAAAGTCAAATATTTATTATAAATAGGACCGGAGAGATTATATACTTCTTAATGATAATATGTCTGCACAAATTAGCAAGACCCATAAAAATAATGTATATCATGTACTTCTTGATGAACCTAGCTAGTTGCATTATTTGATCATGGTAACTTTGATACCTTGTCCAAACAAAAATGTGCTAACTTTGATAAATTACATTAATTCAGTCAGTGTACATGTACGAGTTAAGCAAGTATATTGTCAAGAAGTGGTAGTAAAAATAAATGTCCATGTTTGTCTGTAGTTATGATGAAGAATAAATCTGATTGAGAGTCATTTTAAACTCTGGCTACATTGGCGGCTAGAAATTACATGTACTTGAAGTTAGATGGATGTTTTCACTTCAATTCTATATCTAATTTAAGACCAATGATCATTGAGCAATTATGTGAGGCACTTGAATTTTCTTCATTCGGCGGTTTGCTTTAAATCACTGGGAGGTGTGGTAGAAAATAACATTAATGAGTGTTATTTACAGAATGTGTGAATTCAACCTTATATATACCCTTCTCATTTGCATGTTCCATACAAACCACGAGTTATCAAATTGATACATCACATACAATTTAGTAACACTTCTCAGTCCTCTCAATTATTTTGCATTGCAATGGCTACTTCTTTGGTGATTGCTTTTTGTGTAATGATAAGCTTTGTTGGTTGTGCTTATGCTCAACCAAGAGCTTTCTTTGTTTTTGGAGATTCTCTAGTGGACAGTGGTAACAATGACTTTCTTGCTACCACGGCCCGAGCCGACAATTATCCATATGGCATTGATTATCCAAGTCACAGGCCTACAGGGCGTTTCTCTAATGGCTACAATATCCCTGACCTAATTAGTAAGATCGAGTTTACCATTGCTACTAAAAAAAACTTGTATCGGCTAGGGAAATTTGGAAAGAGAAAACATAAAATATTTCTCTAAATTAGTCACCAAATTTAGTGACAAGAGAATTAGCTAGAAAACTCAATTTTTTCAATCACTATTTTTTGTCGCTAATTTATTTTTCTAGTATATATTTTAAAATAATTCAACATGTAATTTTGACTAATCATATACTTGTTTCTAACATTTGTATAATTAATGTGCTACTCTATTGTTAATTGCAGGTTTGGAGCTTGGGTTAGAGCCTACACTTCCATACTTGAGCCCACTACTAGTTGGAGAGAAGCTTCTAATTGGTGCCAACTTTGCATCCGCTGGGATTGGAATTCTCAATGATACCGGATTCCAGTTTGTAAGTGTAACATTAAACTATTAGTAGTAATAATTCAAATTGTTAAAACATTAATATAATGCTACCAAATTGATCATTATATTGTAGTAACATATTAATTAACACATGTATGATTGGTTGGTTTGGCAGATCCATATCATTCGAATCTACAAGCAGCTAAGGCTATTTGAATTGTATCAGAAAAGAGTAAGTGCACACATTGGTTCAGAAGGAGCAAGAAACCTAGTCAACAGAGCACTCGTACTCATCACTCTTGGTGGCAATGATTTTGTCAACAACTATTATTTGGTTCCTTTTTCAGCAAGATCTCGTCAATTTTCTCTCCCAGATTATGTCCGTTATCTCATTTCCGAGTACCGCAAAGTTCTCAGGGTATTATCACTATGTTTAAATTTCAGTCATGTTCTCTGTCACATAACCAATTGACAAAAGTGTTAAAGGATATTTAATAATTAATATGAACATGGTTGCATGTTTAACAATGGCTGTTAGTAGAGGAATGAGTGTGTCACTTTCAAACATGTCTAGTATTATCTATCTATCATTAAAAAAAAACATGTCTAGTATTAATAAAGTCTGGTCAATGTTACTCTACCATATGCAGAGGCTTTATGATTTGGGAGCTCGTAGGGTTCTTGTAACGGGAACAGGACCAATGGGGTGTGCACCAGCAGAATTAGCTATGAGAGGAGGTCCAAATGGTCAGTGTAGTGTGGAACTTGAGAGAGCTGCATCCTTATACAATCCTCAACTTGTTGACATGATCAGATCACTAAACCAAGAGATTGGCTCTGACATCTTTGTTGCTGCTGATGCATATAGAATGCACATGGATTACATTACCAACCCTCAAGCTTATGGTATGTAGTAGTGTAATGCCATATTCATATTCCTTTAAATTGTTTGACTTTGACCAACTCTATCTATATATGTTATGTATTGAATTGGGCTTTGACAGGATTTGCAACATCAAAGGTAGCATGCTGTGGACAAGGGCCATACAATGGACTTGGGCTTTGTACACCAGCCTCAAACTTGTGCCCAAACAGAGAACTTAATGCTTTTTGGGATGCATTCCATCCATCTGAAAAGGCAAACAAAATCATAGTCAACCGAATCCTTAGGGGCAGTGCTCAGTACATGTATCCCATGAATCTCAGCACTATCATGGCCTTAGATTCCAGGACTTGATCAATCCATCCAAGACATTTGGTTAATGTTTTTTTGTTAGTTTATGTGTGTATTTTCTTTATCTGTGTCCTTTTGTTTTGTATTCCATAGCTAGTGGTTTGTCATGCCAAGTTCTTGAGTACTGGTTTTCCCACTCAAATTGTCAGTAATAAAATGTCTTCCTTTGTTTCAATCCTAGTGCAAACATTTCTTTCTGTGATCATCACATTGATATAACTTCTTTTTAGTTCTAAACCGAACATTAAAATCAAGTTGACCTATGGATATTATACAATTTATCAACTTATTAGTATTAAATTATAATTTTTTTTTTCTTGTTTGGAGATCTAAAATAAGGGTTTTGACGATTGGACGACCTTATGTTTACTCAATCGATTCTTGAATTGTTCATTGAACTAAAAAAAATGCAACTTAGTCCATATTTTTGTCATTGTCAATAATTTACAATTTGAGCCTTAAACTTTTAAAAAAATTATAATTAGATGGTTTTTTCTAAATTACCTTTGAAGAATGGTGGGTAATTTACCCACCAACCAATGAAAATGAGCAATTTATTTGTGGGATCAAGATAGTTCATGAATATGTGCTTATGTGGCTAATGTGTATTGGTTGGGGTAAATTATCCATCATTCTTTCATGGGTAGCCTAATTATCACCTAATTAGATTCACAACTTTTTAACTAATCTGTAGCTGATCTCTAAACTTGTCACCAAATATGAACCTGATTATAAATGACTCAAAAATATTGTAATTATAATTCTAAATTATTGTCAAGTTCAGAGATACAAGTACAATTTTTTATTTTATTTTTATTTTTTAAGGAAGATACAATTACAAACTATTGCTATTGCAGATCAACAAAGTAATTAAATCTTACTTTCAATTATTTTGAACAAAATAAAATATTTGAAACACACTGATTTTGAAGTTGTTTACATAAACTTTGTGAATTAATGTGTTGGGATATCTATACGAGCTAGCAACAAAACACACACGTTATTAAAGACTAAAGAGGGATTCACAACAATGAGAGTGACACGACAAGGAAGGCTGTCTTGAAAAATAATACCGCCTCAACCCCATATTAATAGACATATTTCACCATTTTACACAAGAAATATGTACAAATGAAACTTTTATTTTACTGCATTACCCTTATTAAATACTAGTGGAAAGACTTGACAAAAAAAAAAAAAAAAATACTAGTGGAAAGACTTGACAAAAAATAAAATAAAAAATACTAGTGGTAAGACGTTTATCCCCTTTTTTTTATTTATATTTTATGTTGCTTTTAATTTTAAATTTTTTTAAAAGTTAATAAATTGCGATCATAAATTCAAAATGAAAGATATTATTTATAAATTTACTATTAATTAGGTGACACATCTATAAAAAAACTTAAAATAAACACTTCTATAAAAAATTACTAGTAGACACTACAGTTGAAAAAGTACACTCCCCCATCCCCACAATCAGTGACTCGTTTATGTATATAAAAAAGAGAAATGATATTTGTATATCTGTGATAACTTTCTCTTTCATACTCATATGATGTTCTTTACCTCTCTTTTTCTTTTTCTCTCTCCATTGTTTTTGACCAATAAGAAAAGAGAGAAACAAGATTGTCATCAAATAGATGTACATATATCAATACTCTATAAAAAAAATGTTCTAAAATGTATGACATTTTTATTTTTAGAGCAATATTAATTATTTGTTTTTCAATTTTAACTCAAATTAAGATTAATTTCATATATGGTCGTGATGAATACACCAATACATTTTAAATGATAATTTAGTAAAAATGTTATTTTCTCTCATTCATTTATATATTGTTCTTAATCTATGTGAAATTGTTAAAACTCGTTGTGAGATGAAGGGAGTAATTGACACCACTTTCAAAATTTAAAGTGACGCTTATTTTAGGATGAATTTTATTCTTTTAAATATGTCAATTATTTTGGGATGGGAGAAATAATATACTCTCTCGTCACATTATAATTTATAAGTATTTCATTTGCAATATTTTTATATCTCAAGTTATTATATTTTTCTTCGTGATTGGATAATTTCTACATGCAACTGCAAAAATCAATCTCTCAAACCGAGTAGGACCACAACGATCGGCAAAACTCTCCATTTGAAAAACTAATGCAGAGATTTAGTCTTGCACATTATAACGTGATAAAAAAATTGGTTCTCTCATAAAACAATTCTTATAATAAGTCCATAAACAGAGGTCTCCACCATTTCTGGAAAGTTTCTAAAAGGTAGGCATGCATCTAGGTAAGTTTCAAGTCTCAACACACCAAAAGTGAGTACATCAAACTTCCACATAGTTAGCTCTATTGGTAAATTGAGAAGCATTGAAGGAGTTTTAAGAACGAGTTTAATGTTCAAATTCTAAAAACTAACATAATTCCTACTTTTACTACTAACATGGAATGGAAGCACAATGTACATCCAAATTAAACCCCCCAAAAATGCATTAAAGGGGTGAGCCAACAATAGAAGCTTGGTAGCTAAGGACAATATTGGTGAAATAAATATCTAAGGGACCAAGTCTATAAACTCATCAAACTTTTGTGACATTAACTCTGCCTCCAAATGCGATATACGGAGTAAATTAATCTAATTACAATTTTGACCATGATCCATCATGAAATAAAACAAAAAGAATTAATGTTATTTATTTTTCATGTTACATTGTGCAGTGATTGCCATGTGAATTGCATCAACCATGTTGTTTCTTACTAGCTAGAGTGAGGAGGAAACAGCTAGTTTTAATTCAAGTTTACGACTTAATTTGCTTGGAATCAATTAAATAGCCACAAAAGTTGGTTGAATTGAAGAATCTAAGAGGAAGGGGTCAATAAAATATCAAATTATTAACATTTGGTTGTGGTGAAGGGTAGTGTTGGTTGAACCATTTCTCCAGCTGAATTATGTGATGTCAAGGATATTAGGTGTAAGAGTAGTTGGTATTATAAAGTCTATACAGCTCATACTATTGCTTTTACTTTGAGATCGATCATATATAGTATTACATTACCCATATGATATAATAATAATAATAATGTGGTCCTTATAATCACCACTCAATTTTCTTTGGATCCAACCAAGAATTGACCCTTGTTACTGCCTAGTGCCTGCTTGTGTCTTTCTATACGTCTCTACTAGATCTTGAGAGTTATACATACATTTGTGATCAAGTGTATATAAATGGAAGACATATTTATCTTATAATAAGTCGTCGTGAGCATAGCTCAGTTGGCAGGAACATACATTATTATATGGAAGGGCCAAAATTCGAACCCCGGACACCACACTTATTTATTTTGTCTCTATCCTCTATAACTGTTTAACTTTTTTTATATTGGAGATGTGCTCTCACCAAACAAAACACAAAATAGACAAAGGCCACACCAAGAAAGATCAATAGTTTGTCCGGATTGATTTATTTGAAGGTGTCTACACACATGAGTGCATATGAGATTGTTTGGAAAAATTTATAGAAATAAATTATGGCGTGTTCATTAATAAAAAAACATATATATATTGATCTTATTTTACCATTTTTATAGAATTAGTTTATACATAAATACTTTTCATATAACCTATAAGTGGTAGACATGATATTAATTATAGAGTACAAAGAAATAAAAAGTTAATTAAAATTACAGTTAAAATGATAGTACAGTACTTTATTCCGGACAACTTTTGTATGTGCAAATTTAACGGCTGTGTTGAAAATGAAGGAGCAACAATTATAGCAATGATAGGAGGATGAGGGACGATCCAGATTTTAAGTACATGTGGAGTTAAAATTTCAAATAAATAATAATGCAAACTAAATGTTTTTTTTAATCAACAAATATTATTCTTGTTGAGATTGTGTAAGAAACACAAAAACTCGGGATCAAATAGTCTAAAATACAGTAGTGTGCTCTTACAAAGGTGCTAAAAGCAAAAGAACAAGCACCTGCCAACCTAATACTTAGCAATTTCATAAAAATAAACACTATGCACACCAAAAATACTTACCGCTAAAGTGACAATAGAAGCAGCTGCACACCAAAACTAAGGGGATGAGATTGAAAGTTGAGAGAGAGGATAAGAAGAGGGCAAGAGGTGCACATGACTCAGGGGAAAGGGAAAAGGACATAGTTATTTACTGAGTTACTGATTTTGTGTTTTATTAATTATTAAAAAAAAAAAAAAAACATGTGGAGCTATAGCTATAGCTCCACATGGCATCAATGTGCATCCGCCCTTGAGGAGGACTTACACAAAAAATGATCGAGGGACTTTGACAACTTCACTATTCACTAAGACCATCCAGAAGTGTGATTGCTTCACTAATTTAGCACACATTCTTATTGCTGACTAGAAAATTTGGAGGTTTAAAGAGAATGGTGAAGCACTTTCTATTTCTATTTTTTTTAACCCATTTAATAAATCATAATGAAATATATAAATTTTGTTGAAATGTACTCCATCCGTCTCACATTAGAAATCATAGAGTTCTCACTTTTTTTAGAGGCGAGTTTTGATACTTATGAGTCGTAGTTTCAAGTGGTTTGTTCTTAGGCTTTCTCTTGGTCTATGGAGTAAAAGTCATAGAGTTATCAGTTGATTTCCAAGGCGCTTGTAACTCAATCTCTATTTAGTTTTTTTTGGCTTGATAGTATTAATTATCAGAAAACAAAAATGTTTAGTAATCATAAATTGCTATTTTTTATTTGTTTACATTCAAAATATTCTAAGGTGGACTATTTTTGTGTGGGTGGTGCTTTGCCACTTATGGTTCGTTTTTTTCTTTGCGGTGTGAATAAATTGGAAGTACATCATAACTAAAATTATAATTTGTAGCTTTGAACCGTACCTTAGTGCGTATACGCACTTGAATTTTTTAAATTAAGTTGAAAAGAGTTAACGTTTTAAGTCGGTTGTTTGGATGACGGATCTTAATATGAATCTTTTACTTCGCCGGATGTATAAACATAAGTGTATGTGAGGAGGTGAACTATATATAGCTCTAATAAAAGTGTCATATGAAGGACAAAAACATCATCTTGGATGGATTGCCAAAGTTGTTTTATCACTATGTTATTTTTTGTCATGGTTTATTAAATTGTTTATTCCAACATGTATTGTTTGTTTTAATATGTAATGTGTAGATATCTCTCTCTAGTTGTGTATCAATCTACCCTTTTTTAAAATGTTTGTGTTGGTATTTGTCTTATATTCAAATGACATCAAGTATAAAGAGGCAACTAATAACAAAGCAGAGTATGTAGTCGGTTGTTTGTACCCAACTGGTTTAAAACATATTTTTTTAAGAACAGTCTTAAAAATTTCACGCACTAAGACGAAAGATCTTATGTTGGTTTCCTAACGTACTTAAAAATGTCTTGAAAACCAATTAAAATCCAATTTCCTAACTGATCTTAAGTAATTTTTATTTTTAATATATTCATTCGTGCACAAAATTTAAAAAATATAGCCATAAAGTGATGTTTTAAAACTATATACCAATGTACTTTTGAAATGGCAACAAGGGTACATGTGTGATCCAATTTGACTGGTAAATGTCCCATGCAGCACAAGAATGGAATGAAGAATTGGCAGTTATATTTATTCTTCCTTATTGGTCGGTAAAGTAATACTACAGAGTGCAAAAGAGGGTACTTTAACATGCATCTTACTATATATGCAATGTATGCATGACAGTCCACACCTTAAATTTTATTTTCCAATGTATGTATGAATAAAATGCAACTACTACCTGTGTACTACCTTTTGTTGTGTGGGCCATTCTTCCATCAATATTATTTTCCAAAATCATCATATACATATTAATATCTCTGACACACTATATATATATAGCACCTTTCCTCATTCCTCTACTTACAGTCTTCATATACATTGCTAATTTTAAGTTGAATTAAATCCATGGCTGCCACTATGGTTTTGCAGTCTTATTACATCAATGTAGTGATCATATTGATGGTGGCATTGACGAGTTGTTTCAAAGGCACAGTGGCACAACGTGCTTTCTTTGTGTTTGGTGATTCTCTTGTTGATAATGGTAACAATAATTACTTAGCAACTACTGCTCGAGCTGATGCTCCTCCTTATGGCATTGATTATCCAACTCGTAGACCCACCGGACGTTTCTCTAATGGCTACAACATTCCTGACTTCATCAGTTAAGATAATCATTCATTTCTATTTGAGAGTGAAGATTGAATCTTCGACCTAATTCTCCCTCACTCAGCAACCATGCAAAATTTATATCCCCCATAATAATGTGATTAACATTAAACTTATATAGTTTTTTTTTTTTTTTTATGCAATGATTTTGCAGGTCAAGCACTTGGGGCAGAACCAACGTTGCCTTATTTAAGTCCTGAACTCAATGGAGAGGCGCTACTAGTTGGTGCCAATTTTGCTTCCGCTGGCATTGGAATTCTCAATGATACCGGAATCCAGTTTGTAAGTGAAATTCTTATCTTAGTGTATTTTTGAATTGACATTGTGATTTTGTCAAACTCACGCACGGGTCTAATTCAAACATACATTTTAATTTGATATTCATGACATGATCTATGTATTACAATTAATTGCAGATAAACATAATTAGAATATTTAGGCAATTGGAGTATTTTCAACAATACCAGCAGAGAGTGAGTGGTCTTATTGGACCTGAACAAACTCAGAGCTTAGTGAATGGAGCATTAGTACTCATCACTCTTGGAGGAAATGATTTTGTGAATAACTATTACTTAGTGCCATTCTCTGCAAGATCACGCCAATACAATTTACCGGATTATGTCAGATATATAATATCTGAATATAAGAAGATTTTGAGGGTAAATTACTCTCTTTTTCATAGCATGTGATCCATTATTTGATTTGATTTGATTTGATTTATTTCACGGTCAAATTATATAAATAATTGGTTAGTAGTATCAATCATGGATATATGGCGTAGAAGTCAGATAAATTTTGTATCAAACATAAGATTGGATAAAAAGTGACATGATGTAATGTGGAGTGTGCAGTGCATGGTAGGTGCCCTTGTCTGTCTCATAGATTAACTGCTCTTTTTCTTCGTTTTGTTTTATGATAGAGAAAGAGAAGTGTTCTTTTTATCTCATCTCATAGATCTCAATAAATGAGGCATTTCGGATGTAATGTTAATGTAGTGTATGGTGGGTATGTTAGAATCACGACCATTCACACCTACCATGATACTAAACACAAACATATATAGTTTTTTTTTTGTTGTTGTTGTTGTATGAAGTAGTTAGCTAGCGTGTTGATTGATATATATGTTAGAATAATAATAACATTTGAATTTTGAAATATTGTTGTGATGTTTAATATCAGAGACTATACGATCTTGGAGCACGTAGGGTGATAGTGACAGGAACAGGTCCAATTGGTTGTGTTCCAGCAGAATTAGCACAACGAGGCACAAATGGGGGATGCTCAGTTGAGCTACAACGTGCAGCAGCTTTGTTCAATCCACAACTTATTCAAATAATCCAACAACTCAACAATGAAATTGGTTCAAATGTATTCATGGGAGCTAACACAAGGCAGATGGCCCTTGACTTCGTCAATAATCCCCAAGCATATGGTAACGTAACTATACTAATCATATTCATATGATATACAGTAATTTAATAATGGTAGCATAACTATTAGATTTATGGTAATATTACCTTCTTATATAAAAAAAAAAGTATTGGTTATGCAGGATTTGTTACATCACAGATAGCATGTTGTGGTCAAGGACCCTACAATGGACTTGGGCTATGCACACCACTCTCTAATTTATGCCCTAACCGTGACGAATATGCATTTTGGGATGCATTTCATCCTTCAGAAAAGGCTAACAGCTTGATTGTTCAACAGATCTTGTCAGGCACAACTGATTATATGTATCCAATGAATCTCAGCACTGTTTTAGCCTTGGATTCCAAAAACACATAGCAAGCTTTGATTGATTTTAATATTCCTGCAAGTTTTTTCTATCTTTTAAAAAGTTGATCTGCTTGTTAATTTGTGATTTATATGTATAAGTTGGATTGGAACTTTAAAAGTTACAGCTCCCTAAATAGTACTTGATGGATGAGGGATGAGCACTATCTTTATTATCAATCTCTCTTGCAGTGCAAAAGTAATTGCATATATAATAATTGAGTCATTTTTGTTGTGTCCAATAGTTTATTTTTCCTTACCACTCTTTTTTTTTTACTATGTATAAATAAGTTATTGCATTTCATCAGAAATAATCGATTCAAGAGTTTACACTTCCACTAGCATTGAACTTGAAGATCTAATATTTTTTTGTTTTGAAACCTCGGTGTTCGGTCTAGGATCGACTAATATGAGGTGTTCATCCAACCGTCCACTTGCAAGATCCTATTTAAGCAATTTCTAAACAACCTCAATCAATTTTACTTCAATGGTGATTAACAATAAGTAACTCTATACTTGATCCCACAAATTTGTATTTTCTTATCTTCACTTAATTTTGATTCAAATTCAAATTTTAATTTACTTACTTTTCTATTTAAAATTTTGAACATTTTTTTAAAATAAATTAAGTGTGGTTAAAGTATTATATGATCATTTATCATTTTATTATTTCAATTCTATAAAAAAGATTTTATAGCGTTCGTAATTTAAAAAAGAAAAGTAAATCCTCCCCTCCTAAATCCTACATCCAAACACACCCTAAACCAATTCAACATCACCTCATCTTGTTTACAAATTGTTTTAGCCTCCTTATTTTATTCAATGTAATACTTCTATCACTACCCCTCAAATATAAATGGATTAGTCTCTCGGTTGAATTGTGACTTGTGTATCACATTTGCACATGTATTCTTTTTACTCATCAGACACTCGATTGTATTCTAGAAAATGTTTAGAAATGTGCATCATCACTCAACAACTGATAATTATGCTATAAATTAATTACCAATGTATTAAAAAAAAAACTGTGATAGAATTTTCTTGTTGATTAAAAAAAAAACTCAAGTAACAGTTAATTTTAGGCCTCAAAACACTTTGGCACGATCCTAACTATAGAGCACAACTTCTTATTTCTTCAACCTTCTATATTTATTTCCTTAAAGTATCAAACCAACATATCAAACTTTGTCTTGCAAGTAGACTAGTGAAACATGTTGATGATGGAAAAGTTAGAATCAAATTCGGTGCCAACCGTGCGTAATTTGGTATTCCGTTCTTGGAAGCATTTACTAACTGCACCCTATCACCACTCATTGCAAAAAAAATGTTATGTTATAGTTTTCATACATATTTTTTGAATATAATTTTAATTCATTTTAGGATATTCTATCATATTTAAAAAAAAAATAAAAATTCTATCATATTTGAAAAAAATGGATATTCTATCATATTTGAATTTATAAATATTTTAAAGGCTTAAATGTTCTTTTGGTCCCTTAACTATTTAATTGGTATCGTTTTGGTCCCTTAACTAAAAAAAAGTTTGTTTGAGGATTTTAAGTTTTTTTTTAGTCTCGTTTTGGTCACTTCTGTTAGGTTTCCGTTAGGGTTTTAAAAAAAAGTTAACTCCTGGACACGTGTCACCTTGTCATTGGCTCTGAGTTTTTTTTTTTTAACAAAAAAATTTTTTTTTTTTTTTAAAATATATATATTTTTTAAAAAAAACCCCAGAGCCAATGACAAAGTGACACGTGTCCCAGAGTTAACACGTGTCACCTTGTCATTGGTTCTGGGAATTTTTTTACAAA